>NC_066581.1:119780319-120090443 GCF_024323335.1 Lathyrus oleraceus | reverse complement strand
AGGACTGTTATTTCAGAGGTGGCTACCTCTACCATGTCTGTTGCTACTGCTCATTTTGCACCTGCCATGCCTGCCGGATTCCTGTGGGCAATGCCGCCAAACTTCATGCCTGAGGGCTTTGCACCCGCATTTGCTTCCATGTCGGCATCTAGCCCAATCATGTCTATACTGCCAGCTGTAGTGCATACCTTACCTCGTGTGGCAGACACCATTTATCATTTCGAGCCATCTGAGGGCCCAGACGTTTATGAGAAAATGGATTAAAATGAAGGATCAATTTCTTGAGTTGCGCAAGGAGTTGAAGATTTTGAGAGGTAAGGACCTTTTTAGGAAGAGTGCTGTTGGATTATGTCTGGTGCTGAATGTGAAGATTCCGGTGAAGTTCAAAGTACCTGACTTTGAAAAATACAAAGGGAACACATGTCCGCTCCGTCATTTAGTGATGTATGCCCGTAAGATGTCTACCCAAACAGACTATGATCAACTGTTAATCCACTACTTTCAAGACAGTCTGACCGGCGCCGAGCTAAGATGGTATATGGGGTTGGATAGTGCGAGCATCCTCACTTTAAATGACTTGGGTGAAGCATTTGGTAAGCAGTACAAGTACAACGTTGATATGGCTCCGGACCGAGTCAGTTGAGATCATTGTCTCATAAGGACAAGGAAACATTTAAGGAATATGCGTAGAGGTGGAGAGAACTCGTTGCTCAGATAAACCCTCCTTTAGAGGAAAAGGGGATGACTAAATTTTTTCTAAAGATGCTTAGCTCATTTTATTATGAGAAGACGATCGCCAGTGCCCCCAGTGATTTTACCGAAATGGTAAATATGAGGATGAGGCTTGAAGAAGGTGTCCGAGAAGGACGGTTGTCAAAGGAGGAGGTATCGTCTAGCAAGAGATACGGCAGTAGTTTTAGTAAGAAGAAGGACAATGACACCAATGCAATTTCCAGTGGGAGGCAGAGGAGGCCTCAAATCAGAAGAAGTCAGCCATCCCGTCAACACCATCATCAAGTATCTTCAGTGATTCCCGTTTTCTCAGTAAATCAATCAACACCAATTCAACAACAACAGCGTCAACAACAACAACCACAACAACGTACAAACACCTACAACAACAACAATACCAATAATCATCAACAACATAATTTTGAAAGCAAGAAGGTCTCTTTCGACCCGATTCCAATGACCTATGCAGAGCTTTACCCATCGTTGGTTCTCAAGAACCCACTACAACCAAGAAATCCGCCACAAAATTCCTGAACCACTTCCATGGTGGTACAAGCCTGACCTCCGCTATGATTTTCATCAAGGAGCACCCGAACATGACATTGAGAACTGCTATCCACTTAAATATGAAGTTCAGAAGCTAGTGAACAGTGGAATGGTGTCCTTTGAGGACTGTGTACCTAATGTGAAAGCTAACCCACTACCAGCCCATGGAAATTCATCTGTTAATATGGTAGCCAGCTGCCCTGGGGAGTTTAAAATGTTTGATGTCCGTTTCATAAGGAGATCCTTGGTGACGATGCATAAGGATATTTGCTTGGTTAGTGAATGTGAGCATGACCACGATGGTTGCGCTATTTGCAGTGTTAAACCAAGAGGTTGTGAGATTGTGAAAAGGGACATCCAGCGGTTGATGGATGAGGGTATGATTCAGATTGTTCAATCCCGTCATGTAGATGAAGATGTGAATGTGATTGTTCCATTTTTTAAGAATCCCGAGAGAGTGGTGATTCAATATGATAGCAGCAGCAGTAATAATATCAATCAAAGATCGGTATCACCGTTAGTTATACGGTTGGCAGGTCCGGTCCCGTATACATCTGATAAGGTTGTTCCTTATCAGTATAATACAACTGTGGTGGAGGATGGTCAAGGGGTTCCATTACCTACGACCAATTCTGTCGTGAGCATTGCTGATGTTACTAAGGTGACCCGTAGCAGTCGAGTGTTTGGGCCGGTGTTCCTAAAAATGTGGAAGATTTAATAGTCAATAAGAAAGGAGAAGTGCCTGCAGTAGATCCAGTTAGTGCTTCAAAGCGTCAGTCTGGTGAATCCAGCAATTTGAAAACTAATGATGATGATGAGGTTCTTCGGTTTATAAAGAAAAGTGAGTTTAATGGGGTGGACCAGCTGCTCCAAACCCCCTCAAAAATTTCAGTACTGTCTCTGTTTATGAATTCAGAAGCGCACAGAGAAGCACTGCAAAGAGTTCTAGAGAAAGCGTTTGTGGAACATGATGTTACGGTGGATCAGTTTGATCATATTGTGGCTAACATCACTTCTTGCAATAATCTCTGTTTCTGTGATGAGGAACTCCCTAAGGAGGGTAGGAATAATAATCTGGCTTTGCATATTTCTATGAATTGCAAAGATGACGCTTTGTCCAATGTTCTGGTTGACACCGGATCATCGTTGAATATGCTGCCAAAGTCAACTCTTTCGAAGTTGTCATATCAAGAAGCGCCTATGAGGTATAGTGGTGTAATTGTCAAATCTTTTGACGGTTCACGCAAAAGAGTGATAGGTGAAGTGGACCTTTCAGTGAAGATAGGTCCGAGTGACTTCCAGATTATTTTCCAAGTAATGGATATCCATCCGACCTACAGTTGTCTGTTGGGAAGTCCAAGGATTCACGAGGCGGGAGTTGTTACCTCCATGTTACATCAGAAACTCAAATTCATCAAGAATGGGAAATTAGTCATTGTTGGTGGGGAAAATGCGTTGTTGGTTAGCCATCTGTGATCTTTCTCTTACGTTGAAGTTGAGGATGAGGTTGGAACTCCGTTCCAAGCCTTATCTATTGCCCTTGAAAAGAGAGTTGGGGCACCTATGTCCTCATTGAAAGATGCAAGGAAGATTTTTGGAGGAGGTAATGTCGGCCAGTGGGGGCGAGTGGTAGAGGTCTCCGAAAACAAGAATAGAACCGGTCTGGGTTTTCAACAAGGTTCATTAACTGCTAGATCAGAGGATATGCAACTTAGCTTCCGTAGGAGAGGGTTCATTCATGGAAATAAACAACACTTAGTTGCTGTGCTAGAGGATGACGAAGAGGAAGACTGCACCAATTTTGTGAGGCATGGAAAGGCTTGCAATAATTGGACTGTTGTTGATATTCTTGCTGTTACGCATCGATCTAAGTAATTGCTTTTATTTGTTTTGAAAAATCCTTCTCCTATGCCTAAGGGAGAAGTGAAAATTGTTGGGCATTTCAAATTTGATCATCAATAAAATTAATTCTATTCATCCACATTGTCGCATTACGCGAAAAACCGGCGGGAAAAGACACAGAGCCGCCACCGTGCGTTATTTATCCCAAAGGCGAGAAAGGAAACGCTCGAAGTAAACCTGGAAGGGAATGGTCTCACGACCAGAGATGCAAGGATCGGGAGTCGGTTATGCGAAGGGAAGGTATTAGCACCCCTACGCATCCGTCGTACTCGACAGGATCCACGCTCAAAAGAATAGAATAAGGTTGCTAAATAAACTGCTCGAAACACTGCCCAAGCCGAAATGAAACACAGATGAAAGACGGACGAAGACGACTCGGCAGAATGTCGCATCCTGGGCCTACGTAGTTTGTCAGAAACAAACATCAGAGTCGACGTAGTTCGGGGGAACGGGAAACGTGCTCGCTAGGACATTGCATCCTATGCATACGTATCTTCTCTAACTAGAGAAAGAATCAGAGCACTCGTAGCTCGGCTAACGCACGCCGAAACAAAGACACTGAAACGAAACGCTGAGACGTCTAACGAAATGCACAACAGGAAACGGAATGCCAATCAATGGACTTACATCCAACTCCACAAAAGAACACAGGAATCCGAATGCCAATCGCTGGACTTACATCAGACTCCAAACAGACAAACACCAACAGGAAACCAACTGCCAATCGCTGGACTTACATCAGACTCCAAACAGACAAACACCAACAGGAAACTAACTCCCAATCGCTGGACTTACATCAGACTCCAAGCACACACACAAGAAGAAGAAGGGTCTCGATTGCAACTAGGGCAAGAGAAAGGGAAGGTCTCAATCGCAACGGGGGCGAGAGAAAAGTATTAAAGTTAGTTTTCAGTCAAACTCGACAAGACATCGCATCTCGTGCCTACGTATCTCATCTGGATATGAGAATCAGAGTTGTCGTAGTTCGGCTAAACTATTTCTACTTGTTTTGTGTTTTTTAAGTGAACAACGTTACTACGCAATCTACCGGATGCTCGACCTTGGGAGACTTACTCACCTGTAGTAGAAGGAGTCAACGTGTTCTTAAGAGGGGATAATGTTTGTTTGTGTTTTAGGAAAGCCCACGCAAGAAAGGAAGTCCTATACGAAGGAACCGTGCTACCTTAATTGACATGCAAACGAGACTACGCGAAGTCTAGCAAACCTAGGGGATACAATCACACCACACAAACACATACAGGATGAAGTAAACACACCAACAAGGGGCTCAAACATCAAGGGTGAGGCTTTAGTCAAGGGGTCATATCAACCTCGACAAACAAGCCAACTGGAAGGGTATCTGAGGCTCTTAACCACTGACATTGACCGTCTGGGTGAGCAGATGAAAGGTAATGAGGATTGGTCCTCATAGCTCTTAACCTGGGCCTGGGTGAGCTTCAATCAATGAAAACGTGGGAGTCCAGAATGTGGGACTCTACTCCACTTGACTGACTTTATATACAAAGGATCTTGGGTGTTTATTCAAAATGCGTCCACATGTAGTGCGATAAAGATGAAAGACTCAACTGAATAGCAGGGGATGGATTGCACATCCCTTCTATCTGCCAATTGCCTCTTCACTTAGGAGGACTTGAAGTACATGGCACAAAAGTAAACAAACACAGTCATTGCCTCTTAAGGAGGACTTCAGCCAAACGCCTTCCAAACAAAAACGACAGGGCTTCCAGACTACATGGAATTAGAGGGATTACCTAAGTGGTACGTCAACCACAAGCAAAGCAAAGCAACTCAAGCAATGAGTTAAAGCTACTAAAGTACCTGTAAGAAAATCAAACAAGTCAATATTCACATTCAGACAAACAACCAACAGTCAACCGTTTTACAACTCAATATGCACACAAGTCAAGCTTTATGACTCAAGACTTCAAGTGATTCCACCATACTCCATGAACCTACAACATAAAGGATTAGTGCACAAAGTAATTTGCATCTCATGAAGTGAGATTACATCAACCACTAGGATTAGAAGCTTGAACCTGAAATGCAAAACTCCAAAGGTGAGTACAAACCACTAGTTCAAAGACTAGGGTCAAAGGCAAAGCAAAAAGTCAAAACAGAGGTTGATTTTCCACATGAAGCACATTTATTGAAGTAAGAACATGTCATAAAAAGGACCAAACTAAAATCATAAGACAAGGCCATCAATCAATCAAGCTAGGGCAAAGGCACCCAATGGTGGTCACACTTGAGCATCAAGAAGAGAAAATGTACATTAAATCAGAAACACATCCAATAATCATGAAACTTTTTGTGCAAGCTCAACATATTAAACAAAATCATCATGCAAAAAATTGGAAGCAGAGGACATCAATTGACCTAGGAATGAAAATGAATAAGATCAACATCAAATTGTGTGACACACATTGTCACACCCTAAGTTCATGTACCTAAAACAGAAATGACAAATGCTAAAAATGCACAACCAAGCCTCAAAAGTCATGTTATGTGTTAGGAATCATCATGTCAAGTTTCATGGCAATTGGAGAAAGTATGAGCATTTCACAAGTCAAATGGCATAACATATCACATTTTGCATCATGTTCAATCAATCCATCACATTCAAAAATCCAGACATGGTAAAAATCAGAAAATCACATCATAAAATAATAGACACTTCAAGGAATATTTGGCAAAAAATTGCATTCAATTTGGAGTTATTTTCAATTAGATATGATTTTTTGAAATTGGATGAAAATAGTGAAATAAAATGTGAGATAATTGGGAATGATAATGAAAATGAAATGAACAAAACGCTGCAGGTGGGGATCGAACCCTGTAGGCATCAAAACGTCTGCGTTTTGGATAAGGAAAACAAAAGGGAGTGAAAATGTGTTCGCTGGGGATCGAAGTGAGGAGCGTCCAAAACGCTGCGCATCACTTATGAGCTGGCGTGCCAACTCACCGTCCACAACACGCGTGGAACTAGTCAACGAAGCAACAACCTATCAATTGGCCAACAGGCGCGCCCGCGTGGCACATGACATGGACAAACCCTAACATTAATGATCTTGACGGCGCTCACTATTCACAGCGGTGGCCTAAGGCGGTTTCCACCGTCTTCTTCAACAAGACGGTGGCTGCACAGTGACTTCATCACAAATTTTTTGCAGAAATTGGCAATACACACATGGTTGGAACCGTCACGATGAGTAGAACAAGAATCCACCATTATTTTGGCTTAAAACTCTATAAATCGTGCAAATCGAACGAAAACACATTTGACATTCAAACTTTAAATCCAGATTACTCAACCAATTCTCAACCATTTTCAAAAATGTTCATATCAGCGTGATCAGTGAGCCAAGATCTACAATACTATGGCAATAAAATAGAGAAAAATGAAAGTCGAAACTCACCTTGTTTGAAGAGCAGTGACCAAAACTGTGTCCTCAAGGCTCCCAGCTTTCCAGATTCACTTCCTTTGAGCTCCACTGAAGTTGGATGCAAGAAATGGCACATGAAAAGACCTGAATCAAGCTCAATTTGGAGCTTCCATTAATGCCTTCAAGCTTGTGGTAGGCACGAATTTGAGATGAATTCCACCAAATACACGTTGAATCTTGCTCAGTAACACTCCATACTCATGATTATGAAAGAATATTAAGGTGTTGTGTGCAAAATTTTGAGAAATCAAGAGAGTGAAAATTGAGAGTAAAAGAGGATTCTAGATCTGAAAATGTGTGTCATCAATAAAACAGTTACCATTAAGCTTTTATATGCTCTCCTAATTACTCTGAAATTGTCATTAGGCCAAGGCTAATGAAAGATTAGGAAGAAAAGAGGTGTATGACCAAATTGCAATTTCACCTTATGCATGGCAATCCCACGTGAACAGTGCACATGCACCATTCAAATACTCTTAAAATTATCCCATGCACGTGTTGGAATGGTTAAAAAACTCATATGATGTACTAATTTTAAATTCATGGTTTTCCCTCCAAAAATCACATGTATGGCCAAATGATTATGTGAATAAATTTCATGCCATGTAATGAATGATTTGGAAAATATATGTCACGAGGAGAATAATGCAAAAAGAGGCACTCCATTTGGAGTTTTAGATCAAAAGTTATGGCTCTTGGAAGTTCCATGCACACTTGGTGATGATTTGATCATATCTTCTCAACCATTCATCAGATGCTCATTATCTTGGACTTTTTGGAAATGGGAGAGAAAGATATTCAACTTCCATGTTGGACAAAATTTCATTTAAAGCTTCTTTGATGTTGGAAAGTCAAGCTGAAGGTGGTCCAAAAACTTGCCATTTTTGGAAATTTGGAATTACAGGTCACTTTCCATTTTGGGAAACTTTTGATCTGGCTTCAAAATCTTCAAGGTAGATGTTTGACATGATTAATAAACCTCTTTTGGACATGAATGAAATGTCTCAAACCATTTCTCCACCTCATATCCCTCAGTTGACTTTCAGTTGACTTTTTTGGGCCTCAATGACATGGACATGTACTGTGGACTTTTGAGCCTCTAAAACTTGGTCAAGTTGCTTCAAAATGAACCTTGATTCATATAAGCTCTTCAAAAATAACCATAGGGCCCTTGTCTCAACAAAAACCTTGGTCTCTTTGCACAGATGAATTCTCTTGATGTCAGTCTTGACTGATAAGATGCAATGTACTATGCAATGCTAATGCCCTAAAAAATGAAATGGATGCATGAGTGGGGGGTGCAAATTTGAGGTGCTACACACATCTATGATGTTTGTTTTACTTTTTGCTTTATTCTGATAATGGTAATCACAAAAAACATAAATAAATAATATAATTGTCCATTTGCATAATATTTGGTCACAAATTCACTTCTCTAAAATCAAAATATCAAATCATTATGCAGGTTGGTTTCTAACCCCATCGAATACAATGATCCTTCTCCTTCTCTGAATTTTGAGTTCCTTGTGTTTGAGGCTGAGGAGGAAAGTGGTGAAGAAGTGAGTGATGAATTGTCTTGTCTTCTTGAACATGAAGGAAAAGCCATTCAGCCATTCGAAGAGCAGATTGAGTTAGTCAACTTAGGTTCCGAAGATGATGTGCAGGAAGTCAAGATTGGGTCTCGAGTGTGTCCAGATGTTAAGAAGGGGTTGATTGATCTTCTTCAAGAATATTTAGATGTGTTTGCTTGGTCCTATCAAGACATGCCTGTTTTGGATTCTGAGATAGTGGAGCATAGGTTTCCGTTGAAGCCAGAATGTCCGCCAGTCAAGCAGAAGTTGAGAAGAACGCATCCTGATATGGTGGTGAAGATTAAACAAGAAGTGCAGAAACAGATTGACGCAGGTTTCCTTGTGACCGCTGAGTGTCCGCAATGGGTAGCCAATATTGTGCCTGTGCTGAAGAAAGATGGAAAAGTCTGCTTGTGTGTTGATTACTGAGATTTGAATAAAGCCAGTCCGAAAGATGATTTCCCTCTGCCACACATTGATATGTTGGTAGACAATACTGCTAAATTCAAAGTCTTTTCGTTTATGGACGAATTTTCCGAATATAATCAGATCAAGATGGAACCCAATGATATGGAGAAGACCACATTCATTACACCTTGGAGAACATTCTATTATATAGTGATGCCTTTCGGTTTGAAGAATGCTGGTGCAACTTACCAAAGAGAAATGACTACTCTTTTTCATGATATGATGCATAAAGAGATTGAAGTATATGTTGATGATATGATTGCCAAATCAATTGATGAAGAGGAACATGTTGAGCATTTGTTGATGCTTTTCCAGCGTTTGAGGAAGTATAAACTTCGTTTGAATCCCAATAAGTGTACTTTTGGTGTTCGTTATGGTAAGTTGTTGGGCTTTATCGTCAGCGAGAAGGGTATTGAAGTTGATCTCGTCAAGGTCAAAGCAATACAAGAGATGCCTGCGCCCAAAACTGAGAAGCAAGTCAGAGGATTCCTCGGCCGCTTGAATTATATATCAAGATTCATTTCACACATGACTGCCACATCTGCGCCTATATTCAAGCTTCTCCGGAAAGATCAGTCTTGTGATTGGACCGAAGACTTCCAGAAAGCTTTTGATAGTATCAAAGAGTATCTGCTTGAACCTCCAATCCCATCTCCACCTATTGAAGGAAGACCGTTGATTATGTATTTGACTGTGCTTGAAGATAGTATGGGTTGGGTTCTTGATCAACAAGATGAGACTGGAAAGAAAGAATTTTCAATTTACTACCTTAGTAAAAAGTTCACCGACTGTGAGACTCTGTGTTATATGTTGGAGAAGACTTGTTGCGCATTGGCTTGGGCTGCTAAGCGTCTGCGTCAACATATGTTGAATCATACCACTTGGCTGATATCCAAAATGGATCCAATCAAGTATATATTTGAGAAGCCTGCTTTAACTGGGAGGATTTCCCATTGGCAGATGTTGTTATCAAAGTATGATATTTAATACCGATCTTAGAAAGCAATCAAAGGTAGTGTCTTGGATGACCATTTGGCTCACTAACCGATTGAAGATTACTAGTCAGTGCAGTATGATTTTCTTGATGAAGAGATCTTGTACCTGAAAATGAAAGATTGTGATAAACCATTGCTTGAACAAGGGCCAAAACCTGGTTCCCGTTGGGGCATGGTATTTGATGGAGCTGTTAACCAATATGGTAATGGAATTGGGGTAGTGATTATTACTCCTAAAGGCACACATTTTCCATTTACAGCTAGATTGACTTTCAAGTGCACAAACAATATGGCAAAATATGAAGCTTGCATTATGGGGCTTGAAGAAGCCATGGATCTCACAATCAAGCATTTAGATGTCTTTGGAGAGTCAACTTTGGTTGTGAATCAAATCAAAGGTGAATGGGAGACGAATCAACCCGGTTTGATACCATATAAAGATTATGCGAAGAGGATTTCAACTTTCTTTACAAAGATTGAGTTTCATCATATCCCTCGAGATGAAAACTGGATGGCAGATGCTCTTGCAACGTTGGCGTGAATGATTGTAGTGAAGTATTGGAATGAGGTTCTTAATATGACTGTGATGCGTCTTGATAGGCTAGCTCATGTGTTTGTTGTTGAAGAGATCAAAGATGAGAAGCCGTGGTATTATGACATTAAGTGTTTCCTCCAAAATCAAATTTACCCGTCTGGGGAATCCTTGAAAGATAAGAAGACTTTGAGGAGATTAGCCGGCAACTTCTACCTGAATGGTGATGTCTTGTATAAGAGAAACTTCGATATGGTTTTTCTCAGATGCGTGGATAGACACGAAGCAGACCTATTGATGATTGAAGTTCATGAAGGTTCCTTTGGTACCCATTCCAATGGACATGCAATGGAAAAGAAGATGTTGCGAGCAGGTCACTATTAGCTGACATTGGAATCTAACTGTTGCAAGTTTGTGAAGAAATGTCACAAGTGTCAAGTATATACGGATAAAATTCATGTCCCTCCAACACTGTTGAATGTCATTTCCTCACCATGGCCCTTCTCCATGGTGGCAATTGATTACTTCAAAATATGGGTTGAAGGGACATTGTATGCAAACATAACCAAACAAGTTGTTGTAAGGTTTATCAAGAATCAGATTATGTGCCGTTATGGTGTGCCAAGTAAGATCATTACTGATAATAGATCAAACTTGAATAATAATATGGTGGAAGCTCTTTGTAAAGACTTCAAGATTGCACATCATAATTCTTCTCCCTATAGACCCAAGATGAATGGGGCTGTTGAAGCTGCAAACAAGAACATTAAGAAAATCATTCAGAAGATGGTTGTAACATATAAAGATTGGCATGAGATGCTCCCATTTTCTCTGCACGGTTATTGTACATCCGTCCGCACTTCAACAGGGGCAACCTCTTTCTCTCTTGTATATGGTATGGAAGCAGTGCTCCCCGTAGATGTTGAGATTCCTTCATTACGTGTGCTCATGGAAGGCAAGTTGGCTGAGGCTGAATGGTGTCAAGCCAGGTATGACCAGCTGAATTTAATCGAAGAGAAGAGATTGACTGCCATGTGTCATGGTCAGTTATATCAGCAGAGGATGAAGAAAGCTTTTGATAAGAAGGTCAGGCCTCGTGTGTTTGGAGAAGGTGACCTTGTGCTCAAGAAAGTTATATCTTTTAAACCAGATTCTAGGGGCAAATGGACTCCTAATTATGAAGGCCCATATGTTGTTAAGAGAGCCTTTTTAGGTGGTGTTGTGATTCTTACAACTATGGATGGTGAAGAGTTCACTCGTCCTATGAACGCAGATGCAATCAAGAAATAATTCTCCTAAAAAAGAAAAGAACAACTCGCTAAGTTGAAAACCCGAAAGGGCGGCTTAGGCAAAAAATGAGCGTCTCGGTGGATTGAAAACCCGAAAGCGCAATCTAGGCAAAAGTTAGAGACAAAAAACAGAAAGAATCATCCCGATAAATTGAGTACCCCACGTTGGGGAAATTTATGCAAAAGTTAGGGATTATGGCAAGTAACTGCATCCTGCTGATCTTTAGTTTGGAAAACATTGTTGAGCACAAGGGTTGACGGTGATTCATCATCCTCCGTATCGGCCAAAAACACAGTGAACATCAAGATTTGATGGAAGGATTAATGGTCATTTGTATTCAATGTAACCCTTTTCCATGTAAATTACCATTTTAAACTTTGTTAAAATCTATGGAGTCTTGTCATTTACAGACTACCATTCTATTAAATAAAGTTATGCTTTTACCCCATTGTTTCTACTCTTGTTTATTTTAGCCAAATAGTTTAAATTTTATTATGATCATTTTCGAAATTTAAAATTTTAAAATAAAGATAAATTTTTATTAAACATATAAAAGCATGAATTCTAAAGCGATGAAAAGGAACGTCAATAGCAGTTTGAAAGCGGTAAGCCCTAAGTGTGGAGCAACATTGGTCCTCCCCGAGCAGTAGGTGCAATTTCTCTTCCATTCCCCGATGACATTTTTCAGCACTCAGTTTTTGTTCGCCATTCTCCAGTATAATAGTCGGCTAAGTTGGTTGATTTAGTTCCCCTGCGGAATGTTTATCCCCCCAGCGGATCTTGTGGTTATTCCCAGCAAGGTTGGTGATT
Organism: Lathyrus oleraceus; assembly: GCF_024323335.1. Taxonomy (NCBI): domain Eukaryota; kingdom Viridiplantae; phylum Streptophyta; class Magnoliopsida; order Fabales; family Fabaceae; genus Lathyrus; species Lathyrus oleraceus. Next base: position 120,078,133 of record NC_066581.1, on the reverse strand, counting down.
ATTACCTGGCCATTTTTATCTCCAGCAGAGTAAGGATGGTGTCCTTAGCAGTTTGCACGGTTGCGATAGAACTTTGGTTTCCTCACCAATCATCATCATATTCGCTCCCGGTAAGAGTTTCCTCCTGGTCTATGAGCAGTTATTTATGTTTCTCCTCTGCATGGTTGTCTCCCATTTGATATGGTGTTGACCTAAAATTCCCCGCACACTCAATAACGGTTTTTCTCAACAGATCTCCTTCTTCCCTAGCTAGGATTGAGCCTTTGGGATGTCGATCTCTCTTTTCTCCGGCAGTCGTCTCCCTCTTGTGTGGATTGACCGAGAATTGTATCGATGATTCAAATTTGGTACACTTTTGTATCCTTTGCGATCGTTTTGTCAGCATGATCATCACATATACATAAACATATACATATACATATACATATACATATACATATACATATACATATACATATACATATACATATACATATACGTTGCGCATCACTTATGAGCTGGCGTGCCAACTCACCGTCCACAACACGCGTGGAACTAGTCAACGAAGCAACAGCCTATCAATTGGCCAACAGGCGCGCCAGCATGGCACATGACATGGACAAACCCTAACATTAATGATCCAGACGGCGCTCACTATTCACAGCGGTGGCCTAAGGCGGTTTCCACCGTCTTCTTCAACAAGACGGTGGCTGCACAGTGACTTCATCACAAAATTTTTGCAGAAATTGGCAATACACACATGGTTGGATTCGTCACGATGAGTAAAACAAGAATCCACCATTATTTTAGCTTAAAACTCTATGAATCGTGCAAATCGAACGAAAACACATTTGACATTCAAACTTTAAATCCAGATTACTCAACCAATTCTCAACCATTTTCAAAAATGTTCATATCAGCGTGATCAGTGAGCCAAGATCTACAATATTATGGCAATAAAATAGAGAAAAATGAAAGTCGAAACTCACCTTGTTTGAAGAGCAGTGACCAAAACCGTGTCCTCAAGGCTCCCAGCTTTCCAGATTCACTTCCTTTGAGCTCCACTGAAGTTGGATGCAAGAAATGGCACGTGAAAAGACCTGAATCAAGCTCAATTTGGAGCTTCCATTAATGCCTTCAAGCTTGTGGTATGCACGAATTTGAGATGAATTCCACCAAATACACGTTAAATCTTGCTCAGTAACACTCCATACTCATGATTATGCAAGAATATTAAGGTGTTGTGTGCAAAATTTTGAGAAATCAAGAGAGTGAAAATTGAGAGTAAAAGAGGATTCTAGATCTGAAAATGTGTGTCATCAATAAAACAATTACCATTAAGCTTTTATATGCTCTCCTAATTACTCTGAAATTGTCATTAGGCCAAGGCTAATGAAAGATTAGGAAGAAAAGAGGTGTATGACCAAATTGCAATTTCACCTTATGCATGGCAATCCCACGTGAACAGTGCACATGCACCATTCAAATACTCTTAAAATCATCCCATGCACGTGTTGGAATGGTTAAAAAACTCATATGATGTACCAATTTTAAATTCATGGTTTTCCCTCCAAAAATCACATGTATGGCCAAATGATTATGTGAATAAATTTCATGCCATGTAATGAATGATTTGGAAAATATATGTCACGAGGAGAATAATGCAAAAAGAGGCACTCCATTTGGAGTTTTAGATCAAAAGTTATGGCTCTTGGAAGTTCCATGCACACTTGGTGATGATTTGATCATATCTTCTCAACCATTCATCAGATGCTCATTATCTTGGACTTTTTGGAAATGGGAGAGAAAGATCTTCAACTTCCATGTTGGACAAAATTTCATTTAAAGCTTCTTTGATGTTGGAAAGTCAAGCTGAAGGTGGTCCAAAAACTTGCCATTTTTGGAAATTTGGAATTACAGGTCACTTTCCATTTTGGGAAACTTTTGATCTGGCTTCAAAATCTTCAAGGTAGATGTTTGACATGATTAATAAACCTCTTTTGGACATGAATGAAATGTCTCAAACCATTTCTCCACCTCATAGCCCTCAGTTGACTTTCAGTTGACTTTTATGGGCCTCAGATGACATGGACATGTACTGTGGACTTTTGAGCCTCTAACACTTGGTCAAGTTGCTTCAAAATGAACCTTGATTCATATAAGCTCTTCAAAAATAACCATAGGGCCCTTGTCTCAAGAAAAACCTTGGTCTCTTTGCACAGATGAATTCTCTTGATGCCAGTCTTGATTGATAAGATGCAATGTACTATGCAATGCTAATGCCCTAAAAAATGAAATGGATGCATGAGTGGGGGGTGCAAATTTAAGGTGCTACAGCTGCCCCTATTCAATCAACTGAGAACCTGAACGGATGAGAGCAACGGCTATCAAACCTTCAAGGTACACAGGGATTGAATACCAAAAGAACCTGGAATTTGCACTCTGCGGGGGATGATCCGAGAAACAGTCGACTTGATATACACTGATATCAAGGAAAGCGGGGCCATTTACCGATGGCGGCTTCGACTAGGGATTTGATATTAGAAGGAAGCGAAACCATTTACCGATGGTAGCTTCAAAGCAACATTTGATATTTACAGATATCAAAGTCAGCGATGCCATTTATCGATGGCGGCTGGGGAACAAATGTTACAGATAGCGGGGCCATTTACAGATGGCGACTAAGCTGGGCACTCGATATTTACCGATATCGAAGGAAGCTAGACCATTTACCGATGGTAGCTTCAAAGCAACATTTGATATTTACCGATATCAAAGTCAGCGATGCCATTTACCGATGGCAGCTTCCACTGGGGTGGAAAAAATATATTTACAAATGGAACCAGACAAGACGTTTACCGATGACTCTACTGGGGATTTTGATATTTATCAAAGGAAGGATACATGATCAGACATTTACCGATGACTGGTGTCATACCCCAAAATTTGCCCGTTAATCTTGCAAGACATTTTTCAAGGCACTCTAACTCATTTTTCAAGGCATTGATCTTAAAGGAACAAAGACCCAGCACACAGGTGGTCAAATCCAGAAAATGGCTTAAAATGGCTTGCTCTCTAGGCGAGCCAAATCATTCGCCTAGCGAACTCTTCGCTGCGCCACTCGCCTAGCGAAGCTTGCGAATACCAGAATTTTTGGGCTTCATTCTGAGCCCATCAGGTCACAAAAACTATTATAAATACCAAGACCTCATTCAGAAAAGGGGGAGGGAGAAAAAAGGACAGAAGGAGACGGACAGAAACCCTAGCAAGGAAACCCTAACAGAAGCAACCGAGCAAACCCTGGAGGCTAACCAAGAGAATTCAGAGCAACCCTAAAGGAACCCCTGAAGGCAACTCATCTGCACAAAGGTTACCTCCGCCCAACTCAATCCGACACCAAGAGTGATCTGCCAATTCAACGTTGCAATTCAATTGCAAACAGGTTTGCACTACCATTACCGATTTATGCTCTTAATTTACATGTGGCATTATGATTGAATTTATAAACACATCTTAGATTTTGCATATGGGTTTAAGTATATATGAATATGAAAAATAATATCTTGAATGTTTAACCATGTAATTTCTGTAATGGATGCCATAGGGTTTGGAGCTCGCTGAAATCGTACTGTTCTTAAATTCAAACCCGCAGCCGTTCGCTAGCACATCGCTAAGCGAACCTGTAGCGAGTGTTCGCTAAGCCCTCGCTAGGCGAGGCAACAGCGAACGTGACAATCGCTGACTTTTCTGTTCTGATCTTTGCTCATCTGACATGTTTTATCATAGCCATGCATTGTTTACCTGACCCTATTACTGTTGTGATTCCTTTTGTTTGGTGCAATTCTCGATTACACCCTGATTTGGTGTTCTGACCTGTTTGCTGAATTTTGTAAGGGTTCACATACTCCCGGAAAAGGTAGCTTGCTAGGTATTCCACTTTATTTGTGGGATACCCTTGTGGAGATTCATCCTAATTACCTAATTGATTATGATATGGAGATTCATCCTAATTGCCTAATTGATTATAAAATATTGCCTTTGAATATGTGATCTTGGCCCTCTCTTTGTTGCCTTACGGTATTACGCTATTACGGTCATGTCCCGCGAATGTGGGGATACACTTAGCAAGGACCCTTCGATTAAATCATCATGTCCCTATAAGATAAATCATAGTCCCTCAGATGCTGCCTACGAATATATGATTTTGTCCCTCGATGACCCGTCGCTGTAGCCTACGGTTAAATGATGATCGTCCCTCCGAATGCTAAGGTATCCTTACAAATGTTGCCTTCAATGGCCAATCGATGACCCTACGATGTCGCTTACATCCAAAGGACAAGACTACTTACTTCTCAATAGTAAGGACAGTTTTACCCTCATAAGGCTAGGAAATACCTATAAAGACCTGGGTAGGTATAACTCTTAATTGCTGACTCACAACTTAAAATATTTTTCACACCCTACAAATTTGCAAAATATCTATTAGAAAATCACCACTTGGCATACATTCGTACTAGGATCATTGCCAAGTTATATTTTTCTAAACAACTTTCAAAATTAAACGAGATAAATACTTTGTATACATTCGTACAAGAATCATTACAAAGTTAAACTCTCTCTTCAAAACATTTTCTAAGCAGTTCACAAACACTTTTTTGTCAGACAAGAAAAATAACATAAGTGATCAAGCAATTAAGAGCCCATGGATAACCATGGATACAAAGGGTGCTAACACCTTCCCTTTGTATAATGTACCTCCCGAACCCAAAATCTAATCAAGGTCTTTCCTGTTCTTTTCCGCCTTTCCTTATTGGATAAAAGAAAAGTCGGTGGCGACTCTTGCTAACCGCGACATTTGCTTTCCAAATCAAAAACACAAAAGTCCAGTTCACCGTATGACAGAACTGGCGACTCTGCTGGGGATGACAAAGAGAGGTTACCTTAAAAAAATAAAAAAAAAATAAAAATAAAAACAAGATCGCTCATTTGAATTGTCTGATTTAATTTTAAGGGGTTGCTTGGGTATGTTGTGCTTGAGTGAAACATCCTACACCCGAATATAGTGTACCTTAGGTAAGTAGCAATAGATCATCGCGACTATCCGGCGTATACTAGAATGGTTAAAATGATGGCTACGGTTAATGTGACACTTTGGATGTCCTGATGTTCCTCATGTTTACTTGAGGAGAAATTTGGCGTCTGCATGGTGCCATCAAAGCATTAACCAGACCTTTAGAACCCTAATTGACTCATCCTGGCCATTAGAAAGTAGTGAGATAACTGACTTCGGTTCCGACTGGGGTTGGTTGAGACTCGATACTACACTCTTTGAGATTGGACTTTAGGGAAGCTTTGGTCAACCACTTGGTGTTGCACTGAAGTGGACTTAAAAGAAGGTCAATGATTGGAGATCCTTTTAGAACCCGGTTACTATTCTAGGACAGGTTGAACCAACCAAACTTCAGTGGGGAGGGTACTTACCTATGGAACTCATGCAAGCCTTAAAACTTAGGGATGATTGTTGTGTGACTTGTTTGTGCTTATTATTTACTTACCATCATAACATCATAACATCATGACATCATGGCATTGTACTAACCATTTCAAGGACTTAGGGATTTGACTTTGCTCTGTTTAACAGGGCTATGGCTTCCAAGAAGACTATCCGGATTAATTTCGTAGTGACCTCTCCTCAACTAAAGAATTTAGTATCAGAACTTCCTGATCAGGCTCAGTTCATCAAGAAACATGGTTCTCTCCTCAATTTAGTTACCACCGGTTTCAAGGAAGATATGATGAGAGTTTTATTCCAGTTCTTCGACCCTAAACATCATTGCTTCACCTTCCCGGATTATCAGTTGGTTCCCACGTTAGAAGAATTCTCCAGGCTGCTTGGGATACCTATCCTTGATCAAACACCTTTAAGTGGTTTAGAAAAGATTCTGAAGTCTGAAGAAGTTGTCGCGGCTTTACACATGACAAAGTCCGATATTGAAACTAATTGGGTAACAAGAAGTGGAATTAAGGGTTTACTTGCCAAATTTCTAATAAATAAGGCCCGAGAATTCTTAAAAGTTAGGGATGTCCATGCTTTCGAAGATGTCCTAGCATTACTAATATATGGTTTGGTGTTATTCCCTAATCCAGACCAATTCATAGACATGAATGCTATTAAGATATTTCTCACTCATAACCCTGTGCCTACCTTGCTTGGAGACATTTTGCATTCCCTTCACACCCGTACTATGAAGAGGCAAGGGACTCTCATGTGATGCGTACCTTTATTGTCTAGGTGGTTTATTTCGCACCTTCCTCAATCAGTCTTGAAGAACGAGCAGAATTTGAAATGGTCTCAAAGGATAGTGTCGCTCTCCCATTCAGACATCCGTTGGTGTCCTCATCTCAAAGAAAATGTTATCATCATTGACCGTTGTGGAGAGTTCCCTAACGTACCACTCCTAGGAACAAGAGGAGGTATTACTTATAACCCGGCCTTAGCCCTACGTCAGTTTGGTTGTGCTCAAAGAGATGGCCCACATGAAATAGTTATCCAAGGCACTGTGTTTGACTATGACAACGAATCTCAAAGTCTCCGTCAAAGGTTTGTACGAGCTTGGGGCATGGTGAAAAGAAGTACTTTATGACAGAAAAACTCTATTCCTATGGAACCTTATCTCAGATGGGTACGCGCAAGAGCTCGTGAACTTGTCATGCCATATCTTGTAGTCGGACCATTGATTGTTGAACCAGGAGTTGAAGGAGGTACTCCTCAGATCATTCCTTATCCAGATATGCCTACCGATGTTGAAGAATTGAAGAGATCCTGGATCCAGTTGAGAGAGGAAAAGGATACTTTTGAAGCCCAGTTCTGTGCTGAAAGGAAGAAAGTGTTAGAACTTACCAACCAGCTTAATGAGGAACGAAGACTCAATGCATATCTTCGCCCAAAAAGAAGCCGTCCCTGGGAGACTTGAGCTTTCATTGTATTTTATTATTTTGTTGTAATGAACATTGATTAAAGAAATTATTAATAAAAGTTCCTCTCTTTTTGGTGGTTTACGCAAAGTTAAATTCCAAAAATTCCTTGAAAACATTTCATACATTGCATAGCATAACATAACATTGCATAACAGGTATTCTAAAAGATCAATGTTCTCACGGTCTTCCTTCTAAATAGAAAAATGGCCCTCGAACAAACTGTCAAGGATCTCCAGGCTCAAAATGCTCAATTCCAGGAGATGATCTTGAACTTATCCAAGGGGCAGGAGGAACTGAAGGCTCTCTTGCTCGAGAAGAAGAAAGACAAGAAAGCTGTGAGTTACATTAACCCGGGAAGAAGGCTTAAAGGACAGGCCGCAGGAGTCAAGATCAGAATGCCGAAGGATCAAGAAGAGGAGACAGAGAATGATTAAGAAGAGGAGAATGTTGATCTCTTCAACCCTGAGGACGACGATGAAGATTATGAGAATGAACAGTACTCTCCAAGAGATGGCAAGTACAAGTTGCTGGAAGAACGTATGCTAGCTATGGGGGGCCAGAAGGCGCCTGGTCTGGATTTCGAAAGCTTGGGTCTGGTCTCCGATGTGGCCATTCCTCGCAAATTCAAGATCCCCACTTTCACTAAGTACGATGGTGCGTCTTGTCCTCAGATGCATCTGAGAGCTTATGTGAGAAAGATTCAGCCGTATACCACTGATAGGAAGCTATGGATCCATTTCTTCCAAGAGAGTCTGGCTGGCACACAGTTGGAATGGTACTATCAGCTCGAGAGCTCTAACATTCGCACCTGGACTGATTTAGCAACAACTTTCTACAAGCAGTACCAGTATAATTCTGAACTAGCGCCTACTCGGCTACAGTTGCAGAATATGACTATGGGATCTAAAGAAGGCTTCAAAGAATATGCTCAAAAATGGAGAGATTTGGCTGGCAGAGTCAAACCCCCTATGACTGATCGAGAATTAGTAGACATGTTCATGAGTACACTGACGGGCCCATTCTACAGCCATCTACTGGGAAGTTCTTCATCGGGTTTCACTGAACTTATATTGACAGGTGAACGTGTTGAAAGCGGCATTCGAAGTGGAAAGATACAGGCGGCTACCTCTGCAAGCACCAAAAGGTCCTATCAGGGGAGGAACGAATCAAATGCTGTGTACGGTCAAAGGGGTCGTAACAAGAAAAACCGTGACCATACCATTGGAGCAGTTACGATTGCAGCACCGCCATCTCAAAACTTCCAGCACAGACAAGACAGGCCAAGAAGGCAGTTTACCAAGATGAATATGACTTTAGCACAGGCATTGCAGGGTATGCTGAAAGCAAAGTTGATTACCCTCAGAGATCCTCGTTATAATCCCAATGCCAGGTGTGCATATCACTCCGGTAGCCCCGGGCATGATACAAACGATTGTTGGTTGTTGAAGAATAAGATTCAGGATATGATCGAGGCTGGAGAAATTGAATTTGATCCTCCAGAGACTCCCAATGTCATCACTGCACCTATGCCTAACCATGACAAGACTGTTAATGTTGTGGATGACAATTCTCACATTTCTAATGTAGCTGACTTAGCATCTCCTCTCCTGACCATCAAGAAGAATTTATTGCAAACTGGTTTATTTCCAGGTTGTGCTGAAAATTGCGATCCCTGTATACTCCGACCCAATGATTGCTTGAAGTTGAGAAATGGTATTCAACGGCTAATGGACGATCGTACAATTCTCTTCGAAAAGATTCCTAAGGTAGAAAACCCTATTGAAGAAATATCCGTGATTGCTAAGTCTAAAGTTCCAGGGAAGATTACCACTACTAGGGCGCCTGTGAAGATTACTGCTGAGCCCAAGGTAGCTCCCCTAATCATTACTGCACCTGGCCCAGTACCGTATTCCTCAAGCAAAGCCATTCCGTGGAATTATGGAGGCGATGTTTACATCCACGGCATGAAGCAAGATGATAATTCTTCTAATTCTGATGACGTTGACATTGTTGGGACTAGTAGAATTACTCGAAGCGGAAGGATCTTTTCTCCAGAAACCTCACCTCCCGTCCCTGAAACTCGAGGGAAGGAACCAGTAAACGATCCTTCCCAGTCAAGGACACCGGTCGAAGTTACTACTGAAGATGTTGCCAAACAAGAAATGGAAGAAGTGTTGAAAATCATCCGCAAGAGTGATTTTGATGTGGTAGAACAGTTAGGGCATACTCCGTCTAAGATCTCGATGTTATCCTTGTTGTTATCTTCTGAATCTCATGCCAGTGCATTGATAAAATTCTTGAAGACTGCTCATGTACCTCAGGAAACATCTGTCGATCAGTTCGAAAATTATGTTGCTCACTTGGCAGTTGACAATGGCCTAGGCTTTTCCGATGCTGACCTGACACCAGCAGGAAAGAATCACAATAAAGCTTTGCATATCTCCATTGAGTGTAAGGGGATCACCTTGTCTCATCTGTTGATCGATAATGGCTCTTCTTTGAACGTGCTACCGAAAGCTGTGCTCGATAAACTTGACTGTAAAGGCATTGAACTGAAACCTAGTGACACTGTGGTGCGTGCTTACGATGGTGCGAAGAGTGTTGTCCACGGTGAAGTGGTCCTCCCTATCAAGATAGGACCTCAAGTCTTCAACACTATCTTTCACGTAATGAACATTCGTCCTGCCTATTCCTGCTTGCTGGGAAGCCCTTGGATTCATGGGGCAAGTGCTGTAGCTTCGTCTCTCCATCAAAAGCTGAGGTATCCAATAGAGGGTAAGATCGTCACTGTGTGTGGGGAAGAAGAGTATATTGTCAGTAGTGTGCACACCTTCAGATGCGTCGAGATGGATGGTGAATTCTTTGAGACTCCGTCTCAGTCATTTGAAGTAGTTCCTCCGACTAATCATGTCCTTAAGCCAACTTCCTGTGTGCCCAAGGTTATTCGTGCTCCTCCTGCTATGATTTCTCTGAAGGACGCTCAAGCCGTGGTTGAAGATGGTGGTCGTACTGGCTGGGGTCAACTGATCGATGTACCATACAAGTCTGATAAATTCGGCCTGGGATTTAGCTCTGAGAAGGTAGTCAAGAATCAGATTAATGTTGTAGAAGATGCTGATAGCGATTGCGACCTGGATAGCTGGATTTTCCCAACAATTGGTGACGGACTCAATAATTGGAAGGCTGAAGACATTATCCCGATGTCCTTTAGTCAGGAGTAATTGTGATTGCTTATTTAGTGTATCAAATTTGGTTAAATGTTTTGTCATTTTCATAAGCATATTCACATTCAATAAATCAATAGACTTTTTGCATTCAAATATTGCGCTCTTTATCTTTCCTGTCATCTTCCAAACAAGCTATGTTTTCTTACACACACTCACGCAACAAATTGCAGATCCATACCCACTCTGGATCCTGTTGATAATAGTTCTACTACTGTTCATTATGACTTTGAAAATCCGATCTACCAAGCCGAGGATGGAAGTGAGGAAGATTGTGATGTCCCTGGAGAACTTGCCAGACTGTTACTACAAGAAGAAAAGACCATACAGCCGCATGAGGAATCAATTGAAACTGTAAATCTGGGTACCGAAGTAGACAAGAAAGAAGTCAAAATATGAGCAGGCTTGGAAAACAGTGTCAAGGGAAGATTGACTCAGATGTTACATGACTATATAGAGATTTTTGCTTGGTCTTATGAAGACATGTCGGGACTGGATACTGATATAGTAGTGCATCGTTTGCCAATGAAGGAAGATTGTCGTCCTGTTAAGCAAAAGGTTCGCCGCATGCATCCTGAAATGTCTGAGAAAATCAAAGCCGAGGTTATGAAACAATTTGATGCAGGTTTTCTGGCTGTTACTTCTTATCCTCAATGGGTTGCTAATGTGGTACCAGTGCCAAAGAAGGATGGTAAGGTGCGAATGTGTGTAGATTACAGAGATTTGAATAAAGCGAGTCCCAAGGATGGCTTTCCACTTCCGCACATTGATGTTCTGGTAGATAACACCGCTCAACACAAGGTATTCTCATTCATGGATGGATTCTCAGGTTATAACCAGATTAAGATGGCGCCCGAGGACATGGAGAAAACTACGTTTGTGACGCAATGGGGCACTTTCTGTTATAAAGTAATGCCATTCGGTTTAAAGAACGCAGGGGCAACGTACCAGCGTGCTATGGTGGTTTTGTTCCATGATATGATCCATCATGAAATAGAGGTATATGTGAATGACATGATAGCTAGATCTCATACTGAAGAAGAACATCTCGATCATTTATACAAACTGTTTGAGAGGTTGAAGAGGTACAAGTTGAGATTGATCCCGAACAAATGCACCTTTGGAGTAAGATCCGGTAAGCTCTTGGGCTTTATTGTCAGTGGTAAAGGAATTGAGGTAGACCCGGCTAAGGTGAGAGCTATTCAAGAAATGCCAGTTCCCCGTACAGATAAAGAAGTCAGAGGTTTCTTGGGACGCTTGAATTACATCGCCCGATTTATCTCCCATTTGACTGCTACCTGCAAACCCACCTTCAAACTACTGAGGAAAAATCAAGAAGTATCTCCAGGAACCTCCAATTCTGATACCACCAGTTGAAGGAAGACCTCTAATCATGTATTTGACTGTGTTAGAAAGTTCAATGGGGTGCGTGTTGGGGCAACATGACGAGTCTGGTCGAAAAGAGCATGCCATATACTACCTTAGCAAAAAGTTTACTGACTATGAAACAAGATACTCACCGCTTGAGAAAACTTGTTGTGCTTTGGCCTGGGCTGCTCGCCGACTAAGACAGTATATGTTGAATCACACCACTTTATTGATTTCTAAGATGGATCCTATCAAATATATATTTGAGAAACTTGCCCTCTCCGGAAGAATAGCAAGATGGCAGATGATTTTAACAGAGTATGATATCCAGTATACTACCCAAAAAGCAATCAAAGGAAGCGTGCTAGCTGATCATTTGGCTCATCAAGCAGTGAATGATTACCAGTCTATGAATTTTGAGTTCCCAAATGAGGATGTCATGCTTGTTACTGATTATGAAGAACCTGGACCGGATGAAGGACCCGAACTGGGTTCCCGATGGACTATGGTTTTTGATGGATCTTCTAATGCATTGGGCAGTGGTGTTGGTGTTGTAATTATTTCTCCCAGGGGTTGCCATACGCCTTTCACTGCTAGACTATGTTTTGATTGTACCAATAATATGGCTGAGTATGAAGCATGTATTTTGGGACTCAAGGCTGCTATAGACTTAAGAATCAAGTTTTTGAGTGTGTACGGAGACTCAGCATTAGTAATCAGTCAGATCAAAGGAGAATGGGACACTAAACATCCAAATCTCATCCCTTATCGAGAGCGGGTGTTGACATTAATCCCATACTTTGAAGAGATTACATTCAAACATATTCCACGAGAAGAGAATCAGTTGGCAGACGCATTGGCTACCATGTCATCTATGTTCAGAGTCGGATGGGACAGTGAAGCTCCCAGGATCACCATTGAACGATTAGATGAACTAGCATATTATTATGAACTTAATACTGAGGGAGTAGAGGAGAAACCTTGGTTCCACGAAGTGAAAAGATATTTAGAAACTCAGGAATACCCTGAAGGGGCATCCATCAATGACAGAAAATTCCTGAGGAAGTTCTCCGCTAAATTCTTTTTGAGTAATGGAGTATTATACAAACGTAATCATGATTTGACTTTGCTTCGTTGTGTGGATAAAAAGGAAGTAGAAAAGATTATGGAAGACATGCATGACGGTATTTTTGGGACTCATTCTAGTGGACATACGACGGCCAAGAAGATTCTGAGATCAGGGTATTATTGGTCTACCATGGAAGCTGATTGCCACCATCACTCCAGAACCTGTCACAAGTGCCAGATCTATGCGGATAAAGTACATGTGCCTCCTGCTCCATTAAACGTGTTGACAGCCCCTTGGGCCTTTGCAATGTGGGGCATTGATATGATTGGAGAGATTAAACCTACTACTTCTAACGGACATCGTTTCATTCTTGTTGCTATTGATTACTTTACAAAGTGGGTAGAGGCAGCCTCATTTGCTTCTGTTACCAAGAATGTGGTGGCACGGTTCATCAAGAATAGTCTTATTTGTCGATATGGCATCCCTGAAAGAGTTATCAAGGACAATGGCACCAATTTGAACAACAAGATGATTACTGAACTCTGCACGCAGTTCAAAATAAAACACCATAACTCTTCTCCGTACCGGCCAAAGATGAACGGCACCGTGGAGGCTGCTAATAAGAATATCAAGAAGATCATACAAAAGATGACAGTAACGTACAAACACTGGCATGAGATGTTACCGTTTGCTCTCCATGGTTATCGCACTTTAGTGCGCACTTCGACAGGGGCAACTCCGTTCTCTTTAGTCTACGGAATGGAAGCCGTTTTACCAGTGGAAGTTCAGATTCCCTCTCTAAGAATCATGAAAGAAGCGGGCTTAGATGAAGATGAATGGATTCAGACTCGACTCGATCAGATAAATTTGATTGATGAGAAGAGACTTGCGGCTGTTTGTCATGGGCAGATATATCAGAAACCCATGACCCAGGTATTTAACAAAAGAGTTAAGAGACAGGTGTATCAAATTGGCGACTTGGTGATCAAGCGCATCATTCTACCACAAGGTGATCCCAGAGGCAAATGGACTCCCACATACGAAGGGCCATTTGTAGTTAAGAAGGTATTCTCTGGTGGAGCCATGATGCTTGCTACAATGGATGGCGAAGATTTCCCGCATCCTGTGAACGCAGACATAGTTAAAAAATACTACGCATAAAAGAGACCCGCTAGGTCGACGTATCTAGGCAAAAGTAAGGGCATCCCGGCGAACCAAAAGGGTTCGGGCAAAAATTAGGGATAAACATATAAAAATGTACACCCGGCAAGTCGAAAACCTGAAAAGGTGGCTTGGGCAAAAAAGGGTATCCTGGTGGACTGAAAACCTGAAAAGGCGGTCCAGGCAAAAATTAGGGATTAAAGCGTATGACAATGTCCCGTTCTCAGTCAGCTTCACCCAAGTTCAAAGGACTGAACAAGCTAATCACTTTTATCCAACCGCAGGAGATGAGAGGCTTGAAGACATAATGACAGTAGTGGAATTAAAATCAATAGGACTTTTTCTGCATAGCTTTCTCTTTGTTTTCTTGACAATTTCCTCTTACTAGGATTTCTGTCTCCTTGTACACAAATTGCCTGTTTATAGGCCCTCTTTCAAAATCAATACAATTTTATTTCGAAAAAATGCTGTTGTTTTACTTCCTCTGTTTTGTTTGCGTAAACATCCATTGATTTAGTTTGAATTAATATATGCATTTGAATATGATCGATGTTTATCAAAAATACATGCATAAAATAGCAATAGCAATTACTAAAAGACTCCAGGATCGAGGAGAAGGTCTAACCATGCGTTCCAAGGAATCCGGTTGCTAATTCTATTCCCCAACAAAAACCAGCTATTTCCCAGAAGAGGTCGGCATCACCAGACAGACTGGTCATCTCTTCCATCCCCAGCCAGGCTCTGTTGGATATTTCCACCATCAGACAAAAATCAAGTATCCCCAGCTAAGAAAGGGTCATCAATACAAGTATCTCCAACCAGAATATTGGGATTTATTTTCCCCTGGAAGAACTTTTCAGACGCATAATTCATTCATTACATCATTTCACAGCATACGTATGCATACATTGTTCGCATTTATTTTCAGAAGCATAAAACATCTCATGCATCATGACATGGCATGAAGCTAACTTTATTTTTCAGATTAATTATCCTCCGGATACGGTCAAAATAAAGATCCATTCAGACAGACATCTTTATCGATTACATTTACATCTTTCAGATATAATCCACATGAACATCCATTTCGACGAGCACTCTGATATCCTCCTAATGGTGGCATCTTTAAGCCCATCCCAGACATTTATTGCAAATACAACATATACAAATATTGTCAGACATAGCCTAACATACGGTTCATTCTGATTCAGCCTAACGTATGGTTCCTCCAACTGTTCCAAAACGGTCTAGCGTACAACCCATTTGGATGTTCATCCCCTCAGATACGATCTAGCGTATGATCCATTCTGATCTTTATTCCTCAGATACTACCTAGCGTGTGGTACATTCTGAAACGTGGTCTAGCGTACGACTCCCCTTTCATCCTCAGATACAGCCTGATGGACGGCTCATTCTGCGACTCAGATACGATCTAGCGTACGATCCATTCTGATCTTTCATCCCCAGTGAAATCACCCGCCTAAGGGACGCCTCATTCTGCTATTCAGATACGATCTAGCGTATGATCCATTCTGATCCTTTATCCCCAGCAGGGTATGACCCATTCGGATCCTTATCTCATCAGGTTCAGCTCACCCTAGTACCACCTAATGGATGACTCATTATATGGTCTAGCGTATGACCCGGCGTGGCACCCATGTCTTCAAATTGGTCTAATGTACGACGCACTATGAAGCTCTCATCATCGAACTTCCTGGATGACATCTTTAAGCCCATCTCCATCAAGACTAATTGACAAGTGCAAATTTTTGGTGCATTCTAAGTGTTCAATAATCTTCCACCTCCAGACCACGAATGGCGTACATACCATTCTAACTCTCTCGGTTCAAGAATATTGAACATGGGCAGCTGTCATACCCCAAAATTTGCCCGTTAATCTTGCAAGACATTTTTCAAGGCACTCTAACTCATTTTTCAAGGCATTGATCTTAAAGGAACAAAGACCCAGCACACAGGTGGTCAAATCCAGAAAATGGCTTAAAATGGCTTGCTCGCTAGGCGAGCCAAATCATTCGCCTAGCGAACTCTGCGCTACGCCACTCGCCTAGCGAAGCTTGCGAATACCAGAATTTTTGGGCTTCATTCTGAGCCCATCAGGTCACAAAAACTATTATAAATACCAAGACCTCATTCAGAAAAGGGGGAGGGAGAAAAAAGGACAGAAGGAGACGGACAGAAACCCTAGCAAGGAAACCCTAACAGAAGCAACCGAGCAAACCCTAGAGGCTAACCAAGAGAATTCAGAGCAACCCTAAAGGAACCCCTGAAGGCAACTCATCTGCACAAAGGTTACCTCCGCCCAACTCAATCCGACACCAAGAGTGATCTGCCAATTCAACGTTGCAATTCAATTGCAAACAGGTTTGCACTACCATTACCGATTTATGCTCTTAATTTACATGTGGCATTATGATTGAATTTATAAACACATCTTAGATTTTGCATATGGGTTTAAGTATATATGAATGTGCAAAATAATATCTTGAATGTTTAACCATGTAATTTCTGTAATGGATGCCATAGGGTTTGGAGCTTGCTGAAATCGTACTGTTCTTAAATTCAAACCCGCAGCCGTTCGCTAGCACATCGCTAAGCGAACCTGTAGCGAGTGTTCGCTAAGCCCTCGCTAGGCGAGGCAGTAGCGAACGTGACAGTCGCTGACTTTTCTGTTCTGATCTTTGCTCATCTGACATGTTTTATCATAGCCATGCATTGTTTACCTGACCCTATTACTGTTGTGATTCCTTTTGTTTGGTGCAATTCTCGATTGCACCCTGATTTGGTGTTCTGACCTGTTTGCTGAATTTTGTAAGGGTTCACATACTCCCGGAAAAGGTAGCTTGCTAGGTATTCCACTTTATTTGTGGGATACCCTTGTGGAGATTCATCCTAATTACCTAATTGATTATGATATGGAGATTCATCCTAATTGCCTAATTGATTATAAAATATTGCCTTTGAATATGTGATCTTGGCCCTCTCTTTGTTGCCTTACGGTATTACGGTATTACGGTCATGTCCCGCGAATGTGGGGATACACTTAGCAAGGACCCTTCGATTAAATCATCATGTCCCTATAAGATAAATCATAGTCCCTCGGATGCTGCCTGCGAATATATGATTTTGTCCCTCGATGACCCGTCCCTGTAGCCTACGGTTAAATGATGATCGTCCCTCCGAATGCTAAGGTATCCTTACAAATGTTTCCTTCAATGGCCAATCGATGGCCCTACGATGTCCCTTACATCCAAAGGACAAGACTACTTACTTCTCAATAGTAAGGACAGTTTTACCCTTATAAGGATAGGAAATACCTATAAAGACCTGGGTAGGTATAACTCTTAATTGCTGACTCACAACTTAAAATATTTTTCACACCCTACAAATTTGCAAAATATCTATTAGAAAATCACCACTTGGCATACATTCGTACTAGGATCATTGCCAAGTTATATTTTTCTAAACAACTTTCAAAATTAAACGAGATAAATACTTTGTATACATTCGTACAAGAATCATTACAAAGTTAAACTCTCTCTTCAAAACATTTTCTAAGTAGTTCACAAACACTTTTTTGTTAGACAAGAAAAATAACATAAGTTATCAAGCAATTAAGAGCCCATGGATAACCATGGATACAAAGGGTGCTAACACCTTCCCTTTGTATAATGTACCTCCCGAACCCAAAATCTAATCAAGGTCTTTACTGTTCTTTTCCGCCTTTCCTTATTGGATAAAAGAAAAGTCGGTGGCGACTCTTGCTAACCGCGACATTTGCTTTCCAAAGCAAAAACACAAAAGTCCAGTTCACCGTATGACAACTGGGAAAAAGGATACACCACCAGACGTCAATGGACGAATGGGAAAAAACTCGACATTTACCGACATCGAAAGATGATGTTTACCGACATCAAAAAAGGACGACCAGACATTTACCGATGACTGGAATGAAACTCGATGTTTACCGACATCGAAAGATGATGTTTACCGACATCAAAAAAAGGACGACCAGACATTTACCGATGACTGGAAAAAGGAACACAACTAGACATTTACCTATGACTGGGAAAAAAGATCATAATCAGACACTTACCGATGACTGGGAAAAAAGATCATAACCAGACATTTACCGATGACTGGGAAAAACTCGATGTTTTACCGACACTGAAACAATGGTGTTTACCAACACCAAGGAAAGAATACTCTCATGATACGAAACCATTTATCGATGGCTGATATCCACAGATAATAAATCTGATGGGGATTTGAAACAACAAAACCATTTACCGATGGCTGATATCCACAGATATCCACAGATAACAAACTGTCAACTTCAGACTTGCTAAGGGAAAACATCATTCTCAACCCGGCTTGGGATTACAGCACTTCAAACCTGGCTGCTGAGGAACGACTTACCCACAGACACCTCCGCTGGGGAAATAACAATCTTCCGGCTCACTGGGTAACTAACAGTCCTCAGACTTGCTGGGGAAAAGGCTACCTGCACACCTGGTTGGAAAAACATCCTCAACCCTGCTGGGGATTGCAATCAAATTCAGGCCTGGCTGCCGAGGCAACACTGATCTTGGACTCGCTGGGGAGACAAGTTCTGAACTTGCTTTGGACAACCCCACTTCTCACACTACTGGACTGTGTTGTAACAACTTTGAACAAACTGTGGCTCATCTGCTTTAGCCAGCAATCAAAGATAGTAACCTGCAAAACAACAAGACATACATGCCCCAGGGGATTGTATGGACAAGATACACCCAAGTGTAATCAACATTCAAAATGATTTTCAAATGTTTTAGCTTTCTACACGTTATTGTCAAGCCTTCATGTTTTTTATATGCAATGTTTATCAAAAATTCGGACGTTTTTGCAAACAAAACAGTAAAATAAAAACAAAAGAGCAATTTAACTGAATAACGACTTTTATTGATTGAAAATGGGCCTGAAAAGGCGAATACATCAGGAAGCAATTCCTAGGAAGAGGTAATTGCGCCAAACAAGGAAATAAACTATCCTATTTGGTAATGTGAATACGGCATCCACTATTTTCCAATTCTGTTATGACTCGTATATCCTCAATTTCCCCCAAAATTCCTTGCTTTCTGAGAAGAATGATTGGACTGGTCATATCCTTCGAGATGGTAAACGTTGAAGCGCGATGAAGTACAGATAACTCAGACTGTAGCCTTCGCTTTAATCCCTCTTTTGCCTGGATCACCCTTTCGGGTTTTCAATCCACCGGGATACCCATTTTTGCCTAAGCCGCCTTTTCAGGTTTTCGACTTACCGGGTGTACATCTTTTTCATTCTTTATCCCTAACTTTTGCCCGAACCTTTTCCTTTTTCTTTTGGTTCGCCGGGTTGCCCTTTTTTGCCTGGACTCTTTTATTCTTTTCGTCCAGCGGGTCAATTTACGCGAAGTATTTTTTGACTACATCTGAGTTCACAGGGGACGGAAAATCTTCACCATCCATAGTTGTTAGCATCAAGGCTCCACCGGAGAAGACCTTCTTAACAACATATGGACCTTTGTAATTCAGAGTCCACTTGCCCCTGTTATCTGTATCGGGAGGAAGGATCCTCTTCAAAACCAAATCACCTGTTTGATAGCTTCGAGGACGCACTTTCTGATCAAAGGCCTTCTTCATCCTTCTCTGATATAGCTGCCCATGGCACACAGCTGCTAACCGCTTCTCCTCGATAAGGCTCAACTCATTGAACCTTGTTCGAATCCATTCAGCTTCGTCTAGCTTGACATCCAACAAGACTCTTAGAGAAGGAATCTCCACTTCAACTGGTAGGACTGCCTCCATACCATACACAAGGGAGTAAGGGGTTGCCCCGGTCGACGTACGTACTGAGGTACGGTACCCATGCAAAGCGAAAGGCAACATCTCATGCCAATCTTTGTACGTCACGACCATCTTCTGCATAATCTTCTTGATGTTCTTGTTTGCCGCCTCTACAACACCATTCATCTTTGGTCTGTAAGGAGAAGAATTGTGATGTTCGATTTTGAAGTCTTTACAAAGCTCTTTCATCATCTTGTTATTGAGATTCGAACCATTATCAGTAATGATTCTCTCAGGAACCCCATAACGACAGATAATCTCCTTCTTAATGAATCGGGAAACCACTTGCTTGGTAACATTAGCATAGGACGCTGCTTCCACCCACTTGGTGAAGTAATCAATCGCAACCAGGATGAAGCGATGTCCATTAGAAGTAGTAGGTTCAATCTTCCCAATCATATCAATACCCCACATCGCGAATGGCCAGGGCAAATTCATGACATTCAGCGGGCTTGGTGGCACATGCACTTTATCTGCATAGATCTGGCATTTATGGCATTTCCGAGCGTATTTGAAACAATCGGATTCCATGGTCATCCAGTAATAACCGGCTCTTAATAATTTCTTGGCCATTGCATGACCACCAGCATGGGTACCGAAAGACCCCTCGTGTACTTCTTGCATCAACATGTCTGCTTCGTGTCTATCCACGCATCTGAGCAGAACCATGTCATAGTTCCTTTTGTACAACACATCATCCCGATTCAAATAAAAGCTTCCAGCTAGCCTTCTCAGGGTCTTCTTGTCATTCTTTGACGCTCCTTCAGGATACTCCTGGATTTTGAGGAAATTCTTAATATCGTAGTACCACGGCTTCTCCTCAACAACAGACTCGGCTGCAAACACATACGCAGGCCTCTCGAGTCGATTCACAGCAACGTGTGGCACATGATTATGCCAATGAACTTTGATCATAGAAGACAAAGTAGCCAAGGCATCCGCCATCTGGTTCTAATCACGGGGTACATGATACAACTTTACTGTCTTGAAGAAATTCAGGATCCTTCTGGTGTAATCTCGATAAGGAATCAAATGCGGCTGATGAGTATTCCAGTGTCCATTGACCTGGTTAATCACTAGAGCGGAATCTGCATAGATGTCCAGAGTTTTGATCCTTAAATCGATGGCTTCTTCAATCCCCATGATACAAGCCTCGTACTCAGCTTCATTGTTGGTTACCTCAAAAGTCAATCTGGCAAAAAAAGGTAAGTGTGCACCCTTAGGATTGATGAGTACTGCCCCAACACCGTTTCCATTCACATTAACTGCCCCATCAAACATCAGTGTCCACTTGTTATCAGGATCAGGTCCTTCCTCGACAAGAGGCTCTTCACAATCTTTCATCTTTAGATACATGATGTCTTCATCAGGGAATTCAAACATCATCGGCTGATAATCATCAATTGGTTGTTCGACAAGGTAGTCAGACAAAATACTACCCTTGATGGCCTTCTGTGACGTATACTGGATATCATACTCTGTTAAAATCATCTGCCAACGAGCCACACGTCCGGTGAGAGCCGGCTTCTCAAAGATGTACTTCACTGGATCCATCTTAGAAATCAACAAGGTAGTATGGTTCAACATATACTGTCTCAGTCGGCGAGCAGGCCATGCCAAAGCGCAACAAGTTTTCTCGATCTGCGAATATCTTATTTCACAGTCGGTACACTTTTTGCTAAGGTAGTATATAGCATGCTCTTTTCGACCAGACTCGTCATGTTGTCCCAATACACACCCCATCGAGTTCTCAGTCACTGATAGGTACATTATCAGAGGCCTCCCAGGAACTGGAGGTATAAGAATTGGAGGTTTCTGCAGATATTCTTTTATTTTATCAAAAGCTTTCTGACAATCATCATTCCACCTGATTGCTTGATCTTTTCTTAGCAATTTGAAAATCGGTTCACACGTGGCAGTTAGGTGAGATACGAACCGTGCAATGTAGTTCAATCTCCCTAAAAACCCACGAACCTACTTTTCCGTTCTTGGTTCAGGCATTTCTTGAATAGCTTTCACTTTCGCTGGATCAACCTCAATCCCCTTCTCACTGACAATGAAACCCAACAGCTTTCCGGATCTCACTCCAAACGTACACTTGTTTGGATTCAGCCTCAGTTTGAATTTTCTCAGCCTGTCAAACAACTTCTGCAAGTTTACCAAGTGCTCCTCTTCTGTCTGAGACTTCGCAATCATGTCATCCATGTACACTTCAATCTCTTTGTGCATCATGTCATGAAAGAGAGTCGTCATAGCCCTCTGATAGGTAGCACCGGCATTCTTCAGCCCAAATGGCATCACCTTATAGTAGAACGTGCCCCAAGGAGTAATGAATGTCGTCTTTTCCATGTCTTCTGGCGCCATCTTGATCTGATTATAGCCAGAAAATCCATCCATGGAACAGAAAACCGAGGATTGAGCAGTGTTATCAACCAATACATCAATGTGAGGTAATGGGAAGTCATCTTTCGGACTGGCTGTGTTTAAATCCCGGTAGTCGACACACATCCTGACTTTACCATCCTTCTTCGGCACGGGAACGATGTTGGCCACCCACGGGGGATAATTGGTAACTTCCAGAAAACCCGCATCCAACTGCTTCTGAACTTCCTCTTTGGTCTTGACAACCATATCAGGACTAGTTCTGCGAAGCCTCTGCTTTACCGAAGGACAATCTTCTCTGAGAGGTAGCCTGTGCACCACAATATCTGTATCCAACCCAGGCATATCTTGATACGACCATGCAAATATCTCCACATATTCTCTCAGCATCTCAATCAGCCCTCTCTTGACATATTCCTTCAAAGCAGCCCCGATCTTGATCTCTCTCTTAGCGTCCTCAGTACCAAGGTTAATAATCTCCAACTCTTCCTGATGAGGTTGGATGACCCTTTCCTCCTGTTTCAACAATCTGACCAATTCTTTGGGGAGTTCACAATCTTCCTCACTCTCCTCTTCAACTTAGTAAATGGGATTATCGAAATCATACTGAGCCATAACAGAACTGTTTTTAGTGGAGTCCGCGAGATCGATTCTGCATGTTTAATGCTTTATTTTGGAAAATGAAAATAAAAACAGAAAGACAGTGAGCACAGATTTGTTTGCAAAACGTCCTTTATTAATGATAACCATTTCAAAACATGGTGTGGCCCTATAATGAACCGCTACGCCTCGGGCAGAACGTAGGGTTTTTGTGCAAAACGAAAAACAAAAGAAAATTACTCTGTCTGAAGAGTAACTTGGACTATTTCTTCAGCTGTCCAATTATTCACCATCTCCCCTGGAGCACACGGGCGCACCCAGTTGTCCACATTATAATCACTGTCACCATCTTCACTACCGGCTGCAAAGACGTCACCATGATTCATCAACCCAGCGTTGGTGAAGGTACTCGGCCCTTTCTGAACACCTTGCTCTGCCTGAAGAGGTTGATAACCAATACCGAATTTGTCTTCTTTCACGAGCATGTCAACCATCTTTCCCCAGCCTTCTGCATTGCCCGAGTTGACAACCTCCAAAGCCTGCTTGTACGATGCAATTGAGACACCCAGCTTCTTCTGCTCGACGAAAGCCACCTTCTCAATGTCAATGGTCTCGAAAGCTTGGCACAGAGTTTCATGAATCTCTCCATCCATCTCCACATACTTGAAAGAAGATAGATGACTCACAAGAATGTCCTCCTCGCCACACACAGTCACAACCTGACCATTCCACACATACTTCAGCTTCTGATGGAGAGTTGGCAAAACTGCCCCAGCCCCATGTATCCAGGGACGCCCTAATAAACAACTATATGCTGGTTGAATATCCATCACATAGAAGACAATGTTGAACACTTCTGGGCCTATCTTTACGGGCAATGCGACTTCACCAAAAACTGATCGCTTGGATCCATCAAAAGCACGGACGATGAGATCACTCGGAATGAGAACAACCCCTTCAACATCAATCTTGCTCAAAATCTTCTTGGGCAACACATTCAAGGAAGAGCCAGTATCCACCAACACATGCGACAACACTGCGCCTTTGCATTCCATGGTGATATGTAGAGCTCTATTATGGTTACGACCTTCAGGCGTTAAATCTAGATCTGTGAACCCTAAACCATGTCTCGTGCTCACATTCGCAATGACACCCTTGAGCGGATTGACAGAAATCTCCTGAGGCACGTAAGCCAGATTCAACATCTTCAGCAAGGCATTACGGTGTGCCTCTGAACACAACAACAACGAGAGGATAGAGATTTTCGACAGAGTTTGGTTCAGCTGATCTACAATCTTATAATCACTCTTCTTAATGATCTTCATGAACTCCTCCACATCTTTCTCAAAGGAACCCTCAGGCGACTCCTTCTGCATAAGTCCTTCTTCGACCACAACTTGCTTACCTTTTGCTTTAGCAAGAGCCTCAGCACTGCTATCCCTCAGAGTGTGTGGTGCAAACAGACGACCACTTCTTGTAAAGCCTCCAGGTCCTCCCACATTGTCCACAGCCGGACCAACAGTTACAGGAGTTCTATTTGGCACACCAATCGTCACTGGAGCCTGATTTACCGGTCTGGCCTGAGTTTCTGACCTTCTATTATTGCGGAAAGCATTGTCGTACTTCCAAGGAACTGCTATACTATTCTCAACAGGTCTTCTATCAGAAGCAACAATGGTGACAGGAGTATCAACCGTCCCTGGTGCATATATGGTTACCGAAGTACCAACAGTTACGGGTGCATTAACATTTCTTGGCACACGTCCAGGACCCTCGGACGGTTTGAAGTAAATGGTGACAGTTGATACCACCCCACGATCTTTCACAGCCCGACTAAACTGCAAGCAACCATCATCCATCAAACCCTGGATACCTTTCTTCAACTGCATACAACCATTCTCTTGCTCAGCACAATCTGAACAGCCTTCCTCACAGCCCGGGAACACTCCTCCTTTCAACAGACGCTCTTTCACCACAAGCAACGACGTCTGAACCCCATCAACATCAACCACCAAATCCATAGCTTCCCCGTCTTCCACGCTATTCACCCTAGGCCCACCATGCTGAGGCATAGGATTATTCACAACATTCGGAACAAGACCAAAGTTGATTGTCTTAGCATCAATGAAATCCTGGACCTTATGATGGAAAGCCCGACAATTTTCAATATGATGCCCAGGTGCACCGAAATGAAAATCACAATGAGCATTGGCATCATACCCAGCAGGAATTCTTGTCAACGGAGCCATGGTACGAAGCTCAACAAATTTCAACCTGAGCAGTTCAGGAAGCAATTCAGCATATGTCATTGGCAACGGATCAAAATGACGCTCGGGAATTCTCTGCCTTGGTTGAAATGGGCGTTGCTGTTGTTGTTGTCTGGGATGTTGTTGTTGAGATTGAGGTTGGGGTGCTGGATAGTCACAGCGGCAACCTGACGATATTGTCCTCTGTTTGTATTCCTCCGACTGTGCACAGCATTAGTCTCCCCCTCCCTTCTTCTGGGCGCCCCAGAAAATGGCTTCTTCGAACTGGAAGATGAAGAACCAGAATCTTGAATCTTACCTGCTTTGATGAGACTCTCAGTCCTCTCTCCGCAGATAACCACATCAGAAAAGCTACCGAACGGGCAACTTCCCATACAGTCCATGAACACACCCTGCAATGTTCCGATGAACATATCGGTCAGCTCTCTCTCCAGCATCGGAGGTTGCACTCGGGAAGCTAACTCACGCCACCTTTGGGCGTATTCTTTGAAGCTTTCCCCAGACTTCTGACATAAGCTCTGCAGCTGAGTTCGGCTTGGAGCCATATCCATATTGTGCTTATACTGCCTCAAGAAGGCTTCACCCAAATCCCTCCACCTTCTAATGGATTCTCTTCTCAGGTCCATATACCAGTCCAAAGACGCTCCAGACAAGCTGTCTTGGAAAAAATATATCCACATCTTCTCATCGTCAGTATATGCGGAAATTTTTCTGTAGTAGGCCTGCACATGGGTGCGAGGACAAGAAGTGCCATTGTATTTGTCAAAGAATGGCGCCTTGAATTTGTAAGGGATCCTCAGCCCATCAACCAAACCCATATTGGTTACATCAAAGCCCAAAGAGTTCTGACACTCCATGGCACGGATTTTCTCAGCAAGGGCATCAACTTTTCTATCCCTCTCTTCAATCCTTCCCACCTCATCATCATCACTGAGGAGAGTAAACATATCCTCTTGTCTGTCAACCAACGGGGCAGGATGGCGAACAGGAGCACGGGTTGCTCGAACATTAATAGTCTCAGGAGCAATAGGTTGTCCGTTGATTCTGATACCCCTCAATTCATCACCCACAACATAGTTATTAACGGGAATGGTAGCAGCAACGTTGTCATTACCAGGAACTCCCTCTGGCGAAGCACGGTTGACGGGTGGAATCACAGCTTCCTGTCTCTGGGCTAAGGCTCGCAGCTCCTCTTGCCCTTGTACAACCCCTTGCATCATGCTCATAAACTGGGCCATGTTAGCCCTCACCTCTGCCAATTCAGCCTGAACTTGATCCATGCTTCTCTGTTGATTCAGTCTTGTCGCGTAGCGGTGCGGACGACGATCAGCAATCCTGCCTGAAACAGGAACCAGAATGAGAAGTCTTCTTCAAGAATACCTGTAATGCAAGAATGATATGTGTATGATGCACATGATGCGTATGGTGCATATGATATGTTTTATCATTTCTCAAGCATTCAAGAGCCTTATTCACTTTTTAAAAGATGGCAACCTGCACCATAAACATCAAAGAAGCAACCTACACAGGATGATGAGCACAAGGTGAAACATCAATAATCTCATCTATAACCATGAGCAATAAAGATCATACACACATAGTTCAATCATAAATTCAAATCAGCAGAGTATAACAAGGAATCCCATCCGACAATCCTGGAGGTGATTCTCAAAGTAAACAACAAAACAAACTAAAAAAAAAGTCGTCCAAGACAAACTAAGAAGGTCGTCCTCCAGTAATGAGAGTCTTCGGGTACTGGCATTGATCAATCAACCGGTCACATTCTGAACACTCGGGTAAAGGGGTACTCTTCTCCTTCAGTTGCACTCTGAGCTCCACAACTTCTTCTCTGAGCTGGCTCTCCGCTGCATGCCTTAGGTCCACTTCTTTCTTCAACTGAATATCCTTGTCTTTAAGCTGCCTTTCCAAGTCTCGTATCTTCTTTTGGTAATTGTCTTCCGCTCTTTGCAACCTCAATCATTCACGACGTTCCTCATCCAACCCTGCTTCTATCTCCTCATAGGACCTCTTTTTGCTTCCCAATCTACTAGCACTTTCACCCTGCACTCCTTTGAGTTTGTGAGCCAAACTCAACTTATCAGCTTTGGCTTTGTAAAGCTCCATCTGGATCTCTCGTTCCTTCTCTTTCAAATGACGATTGTCCATTAAGGCTTGTTTGTAATGCTCAGCAGGCACATTCTCAAAAAGGATCAAAGGTGGTTGCTTTTGCAATGGTTCCATCCTATCATAGGGTAACAACAAGATTCCAACTCTATCCTTGACCCACTCAATGTAGGCAGGCATAGCAATGGCAAACTTCTTCCCTAAAACAGATCCATCCTTGACACCAATATGCTCCCAAGCTCTTCCCACTTGCTCCAATCTAGCTGGGTCACTCCGCTTCTCAAAGTACACACTCTCAGCTATTTCAGCATCTAGTGGCCTTTCATTCATGACAAAACCCAACTGACGGAGAGAAAGAACCGGATTGTAGTTGATGCAACCCTTAGTTCCTATGAGTGGAACATTACGAAACCCTCCACAACTCATGATGACATTGAGCACATTCATCCTGTAAGCTTGCCACTTGATATCATAGGAGGTGAGAGACATGATCCTCTGAGTCCACTTACGAGTGCTCTGAGTATCCACAAAAGGTCCACTGGTTGGTAGAAAGGATAAGAACCACTTGAGTAGCAGAGGGAGACAACACCTGATAGCTCCACCCTTACCATGCCTGCTGTGTATAGCATAATAAGTGTCAGCTAACAAGGTAGGAACTGGGTTTCCTCCGATGAAAAGAGTGATCGCTGCAAGGTCCACAAAATTAGGCATGCTTGGGAACAAAACAACTCCATAGATCATGACAGCTAATTGGGCATTGAAAGCTTCCCAATTTACTTTCTTTGCTTCTTCCTTAGCCATTCTCACCAAGTATTCAAAGACAAACCCATAACATCACCACTTGGTTTCCAATTGTCACTCACTTCCTTGATACTCAAATGGAGAGTCTTAGCAACAACTCTGAAATCCACCTCCTTTGGCACATCTAGGAAAGGCAATTGGTATCTGATTCGAACATTCATAAGGATGGAGTACTCCTCAAGAGTGGGCGCTAACTGTTAGTCCTGGAAAGTGAAGCAACGGAGCTCAGGATCGTAGAACTGTAGGAGAGTCTGCAAGGGTACCGGATCAACCACCATCTTCAACAGTGTCAGAATATCCCCGCTGTAACACCCCAAAATTTGCCCTCCTCATTCATGCATTCATTTAGCATTTCATATTGCATTTCATCATGTCAATCAGAATTAGATCCAAAAATAAAAAAATAAAATAAAAATAATAATAATAATAATAATAATAATAATAATAATAATAATAATTTTTTACAAAAAAATAATAAAAAAATAATAAAAAATTTTAATTAATTAATTAATTAATTAATTAAATAAAATATAATAAAATTTTTTTGCACTTGAGTCTCTCTCATTTGAGCCCACAAAACCATGAAATTCAGTCTATAAATACCAAGACTTCACTTGAGAGAACACATAACAAAAGGGGGATTTTGAAGAGAAGCAAAATACTCTGAGGTTTCCTTGGAACAAAACCCTGAGGAAAAAGATAGTGAGAGAAGACCTAACGGAGTTCAGAGCAGCCTCCAAACCCCGAAGGGAACTCAACTACACAGAATCACCTCTGCCTCACATAAACCCTGAAGATTGTTTTGTAAACCTCACGGGTGCAACTCAATTTCAATCAAGCTCTCCAATCAGGTTTGCCATTATTCCCATTACCTTTGCCCATGGGTTTAATATGTATATGAATGTATAAACAATGCCTTGAATGTTTAACCATTTAATTTCTGAAATGTATGCCACAGGATTTGAGTTTTCTGAAACCATACTGTTATTCATGAAAAAAATGCTTATGGTGTTTCACTAACCCTTTTGTTGAGTTTTTGTGAGGGCTCACATGACTTTTGCAGGGATAACTTGCGTGGTTTCCCACTTTATTTGTGGGATAACCCCTGGAGGTTCATTCCGATTACCTGTACTGACTCACTTTTCTTTGATGGTACCAGCTTGAGAGATCTCTGGGTTTCTTGTCCCCTTGGTTGCTGTTACTTCGGATCTTTATCCGTGTGGTACTTTTAACTTTTCCCGCATTTTACTGCTTTCCTAGCTGGAAGACCTCGATAGGAGGCAATGTTTTGTGTTTACCTTAAGATACATGTTTTGTGTTTTGTGTTCGTATCCCTGCAGGTAGCGCGGTTCCTTCATCAAGGACTGCCCTTTTTGCCCTTGAGCATCCCAAACCCTAACCCTTTATTGATTTTTCTTCTCCGTAACACACGTTTACTCCTTCTACTAGAGGCGCGTAAGTCTCCAAAGGTCGAGCATCCGGTAGATTGCGTAGTGACGTCGTTCTTCCAAAACCCAATCCATAACCCCGTAGTTAGCCGAACTACATTTTGCTCTGATTCTCAGGCCAGATGAGATACGTAGGCATAAGATGCGATGTCTTAGCGAGCACACATCCCCCCAACCCATAGGTCAGCCGAGCTACGAAGACTCCGATTCTCATATTCAGATGAGATACGTATGCAGTGGATGCGACATCCGCGCGAGTCATTTTCATTTAACCCTTTTTTTTTGGCAAACAGCACAAGATAAACCCACACCCTTTAGACAAAAAATACAAAAGTGGATCCCGTAGAGTACTACGGATGCATAGGGGTGCTAATACCTTCCCTTCGCATAACCGACTCCCGAACCCAAGATTTGGTTGTGAGACCCCGTCTTGTCCTTTCCTTTTTCAGGTTTACTTCGAGCGTTTCCTTTCCCTCCTTTGGGATGAATAACGCACGGTGGCGACTCTTCTGTTTTTTTCTTTCGCCGGTTTTTTTTTTTTTCGCACTGTATTTTTCAGGTTGCGACAGCTGGCGACTCTGCTGGGGACCCGGTTTCCCTAAGCGAGTCCCTCCTAGCTTTTGTAGTTTGTTTATTGGGTGTTCATGCTTTTGTACGGTTATTTATTTACCTGCTTTACCTTATTGCATTGTGTACATATCATTGCTTTATCTGTTGGCTGGCTATGGCTGCTTGGTGATCTTTGTGAGATGAGTTCTATACCCGAACTCGAGTGCACTTAAGATAGGAGAATGGCATAGTCCTGTCAACTTGTGTGGAGTATTCCTTAGCGAGTTGACTTGCAAGCCCATTCACTTGGTGGAGGTCATGTTGGGATCAATAATGTCACATAAGTAAGTTGTGGTTAGACATTACTTGTTCCAATATAGACCTAAGAAGCCAAGGACCTTAGTTTACCAAACCCATCTTGGCCTATTCGTAGGACGTAGTGCGAAAGTCGTTCAAATGTAAGATTTGATACGATTGTTACGCGATACTACACTCATAAGAGTCTCTCTTGAGAATATTGTTGGAATACGAGTAGTCGTTCCTCTGATAATATCCGAAAGATGGGATTATGACTATGGGAACCTTTTGTAGAACATGTTTGGCAGGTTTAAACCTTAGTACACTCCTTTTGGGTGGTTCTTAACCTAAACTCCATGCTCGTGACTTGCGACAAACCCTTGATTCATGGTTGATCCGATCAGGCATCCTTAATATCAATGAAACTCGGGTGTTGATAAGGTGTAAACCATAATCCACCAAAATGGGTGGTTGATATTAAGGATAACATGATCCATCCCATGACCTTTGTTTGGTGTGCTCTTAATTTCTCTCCAGACAGTGCAACCTGACAGATGTTCAAGCGAATCCATCAATTCTGATTGACATGCCTTTGCATTGCATAACATCATCTGCATATTTGCATCCAACATCTCATGCTTATTCATTTGCAGGGTATTCCCTTTCAAAACGGGGGTGCCTTAAAACTGAACAAGCAGTGCATCGCATACCATGCATATTAACCCTTGTTTGTTTTGCAGGTGTCACCGCAGTGTCTAATGTTTGTTCCCTGTATCAGGCAGTTATTGGTCCCAAGCGAGTCCACAGGTACCCGACAAAGGAAAATCGTCCACAACTAGCGATGGACCAAGTACAGAAAGAGCTGGCTGATATGCGTGAAAGGATGGATCAGTTCATGACATTGATGACTGGTATGGCAGCAGGCCAAGAAAAGCTGAGGGAATTGGTTGAGCAACCGAGGCCCAATCCAGATTTGGAGATACCAAATGCTGAGGGAAACCCTGGTAACCCTGGGAACGCTGATAACCCTGTGAACACTGGTAACGCGGGTAACGCAAATGCTGATGGAAACCCGGGTAATGTTGGCAACACAGGGAATGTTGGAAATGGTATTGGCGGAAGGTACAATGTGAATCAAGGAATTCGGATTAACGGGCACCCCGTTACTGAAGATTATTAGTGTGATCAATTTTCTTCGCACGACGAGGCCCTCGAGACCACTCGCCGTATGGATGAGCTTGCTGAGAAGCTCAAATCTTTGGAGTCTCAAAATTCCTTAGGCTTTGATGTCACAAATCTTGGTCTGGTTCAGGGAGTAAGGATTCCTCACAAGTTCAAACCCCCTACTTTTGAGAAATACAACGGGGCTTCTTGCCCACGCACTCATCTCCAATCTTATCTGGGAAGGTTGGGAGCTCACACGGAAGATGAAAAGTTGTGGATGTACTATTTTGAAGACAGTCTAACTGGAGCTTCTCGTGAATGGTATTCTCATTTGTCTCGTACTACCATCAAGAGCTGGAAAGACTTGGTAGAGGCTTTTATCAAGCAATATCAATACAACTTGGACATGGCTCCAAATCGGACTTTGTTGCAAGGTATGTCTCAAACTGCCAAGGAAACCTTTAGAGAGTATGCTCAGCGTTGGAGACAGATTGCTGCGTCCGTCCAACCCCCTATGTCTGAAAGGGAGATGGCGGACATGTTCATGAACACTCTTCAAGGCAATTATATTGAGAGATTGGCTGCTTACCCGTCAATCAGCTTTGCAGAGATAGTAATTGCTGGAGAAAGAATCGAGAGTCTGTTGAAGATGGGCCGAATTCAAGACAATAGTGCTCCCAACTCATCAGGTCCCAAGAGACCGTTTGCTGGTAACGGTCAACGAAGAAAAGAAGGCGAGACAAGCGCTGTGTATACCGGCAGAGGCAGGGGTAGAGGACGCCCTAATTATTATCAAGATCAAGTGGCCGCAGTCACTATTCCAACACTTGTTCCTCAACCGCAATATCATCCGCAACAACAACCCAGGTACAACAATCAACAACAAGGAGGTAATCCAGGTCAGCAGAGACACTATCAACAACGTCCAAGGCAGACGGACCGGGTCATCGAGCCAATCCCAATGCCTTATTCAGTATTACTTCCCAAGCTGATTGACATGAATCTGGTTACATTGAGAACTCTGGCCCCACCAATCGATCCCAATAATTTGCCTAGAGGTTATGATGTCAACGCCATATGTGCTTTTCATTCCAACGCACCTGGCCATACTACAGATAATTGCAAGGCTCTCCAGTTAAAGGTACAAGATTTGAGAGATGCCTAGGCTATCAATTTTGCTTCGGTGCCTAATGTTATCCAGAACCCGATGCCGGCTCACGGCGGGCAGAGGATTAATGCTGTTGATAGTGGGGAAACCTTGAATTTGGTTTCTGATGTGACTAAAGTGAAGACTTCGCTATCGGTGGTTAAAGACCGACTTCTGAAAGGACAGATTTTCCCGGGCTGTGGGGAAGAATGCAGAAATTGTCAAGATGCCGAAAACGGATGTGATAGTTTGAGAAGGGGTATTCAGCAGCTGATAAATGAAGGTTGTCTTCAGTTCGATTAGGCCCGTCCAGTGAAGAATGATGTGTCGACAGTGACGTTTTATTTCACTCCTGAAGAAATATATGTTCCCGAGAGACTCGCTCCGACAACAATATATTTCCCAGAAAGTACAGAACCAGCAGCGGTGAACATCGAAAGTTCAGCACCAGTCGCAATTTACTCTGACAGCCCTCAACCGACTTTGGTTGGTCCAATCACCATCACGGTACCAGGACCTGTTCCGTATGAGAAAGATAGTGCTATCCCGTGGCACTATGGGGCTGATATCTACTGCCAGGGGCAGAAAGTTAACGAAGAAGACATTGACATTGGTAGCTCCGCTGTAGACAATGTTGGAGGGGTTGGTGGCTTCACTCGCAGTGGACGCCTATTTGCACCATCAACATTACGCGCGAATACTGAAGCCGAGGCAGCTGCCAAGACTAAAAGGAAACAGGTATCCACCAAAGAGGTTACTGCTGAGGAAGATCCTCCTAAGACCGCATTCGAGAAGGAAGTGGATGAGTTTATGAGGATTATCAAGAAAAGTGACTACAAGGTAGTCGACCAGCTAAGTCAGACACCCTCAAAGATCTCCATTCTCTCACTATTGCTGTGCTCTGAGGCGCACAGAGCAGCCTTGTTGAAAGTACTGAATATGGCCTATGTTCCACCGGAGATAACTGTTAACCAGCTGGAGTCGGTAGTTTCCAATGTAAATGCTAGCCGGGGGCTAGGTTTCACCGATAATGACCTGACACCTGAGGGCAGGAATCACAACAAAGCCTTGCATATCACAATGGAGTGCAAAGGGGTGGTGCTTTCCCATGTTTTGGTTGATACAGGCTCTTCTCTGAATGTTCTTCCAAAGAAAGCCTTAATGAAGTTGGATTGCGATGGCATCATCCCGAGGCCAAGTAACTTAGTTGTGAGGGCTTTTGATGGCTCTAAGAGAGCTGTCTTTGGCGAAGTTGAGTTGCCAGTTAAGATTGGACCGCAGGTGTTCAAGAGCACCTTTTATGTGATGGATATCCAGCCTGCCTACAGTTGTCTGCTAGGTCGGCCTTGGATTCATGCTGCCGGTGCTGTTACTTCTACCCTCCACCAGAAGCTCAAATATGAACTAGAAGGTCAGATCGTCACTGTATGTGGTGAAGAGGATATTTTTGTTAGCCACCTGTCTACATTTAAGTATGTAGAGATGGACGGCGAGATGCATGAGATGCTGTGTCAGGGCTTCGAAACTACAAACATCAATGAGGTCGCGCCCGAAGCTGTCTTTTCACCTGAGTTTGAGAAGGTCGGGACTTCTATCTCTTCATACAAGCAAGCTGTCGAAGTGGTTAAAGTTGGTAATGCCCAAGGCTGGGGCAAATTTGTGGAGCCAGTCATCAAAGAAGACAAGTTTGGATTGGGGTATGCTCCGGGATCTCAGAAGAATGAAGCCGGTACTTTCTCCAGCGGGGGTTTGGTTTCTCCCCACGTCGCCAATGCTACAGATGAAGACAAGGCTGACAGCGACTGTGACTTAGATAGTTGGATTCGCCCGTGTGTCCCGGGAGAAAAGCTCGACAATTGGTCGTCTGAAAAAACCGTTCGGGTCACTCTGCTGAAAGAGTGATTTTTATTGTTTTCCTTTATTACATGCATAATAAAGTCTTACACTTTGCCCAAGGTGTAACGGCTCACTTGTAGGGCTGTAACACCCCAATTTTGGCCCTAAGATCCCTCATGGCCCATATCATATCATATCATGGCCTCAAGGATCATTGCATGCCCTAACTTCCTTCCTAGTGGGTGGGTTGCCTTGTGAGTGTGGTTCTTGATCACCAAGCATGTTTTGCCTTTGTATATCATTACTTTTCATTTGTTTACTAACCAAAAGTACAAAAATATTGTCATCTAACCATGTTACTTGCAGCTGAAGCAATCATCAGTCAAAACAGTCAAATCAGTCATTGAGCAGTGGATGGTGGCCATTCTTGAAGAATTTGGGCACCATGATCAATAATAAAGAGTTCATATAAGTTGTGATGTCATTTGGTATCAAGATCTCAAGTGATTAGGGCTTGGAATTCATCAGAACATGGTTCAGTCAAGCAAAACCCTAGAAAGTCAACCTTTGGTCAACTGTACATTTAATCAGTGATTTGATGGTGGGAATTGGTTTGAGAGGTCTCATTCATGTCCACATAAGCCTCATATATCATGTCAAACATCATCATGGAAGAATTTGAAGTCAAACTAGAAATTTCCAAAAATAGAAAGTTGACCTGTAATTGGAGTTTGCCAAAAATGGAAACTTCTTGATCCCAAACTTACATCATGATACAAGCTTCAAATGAATTTTTGCCCAACATGAAAGTTGAAGATCTTGTTCTCCCATTTCCAAAAAGTCCAAGAACACTCAATTCCCATGTATGGTTGGCATGTTATGATCAAATCATTCTCACAAATTTTTGAACTTCAAAAGGCCATATCTCTCAAACCATTTGGCCAAATTGGGTGGGGTTTTTTGCAACAAGTCACATTTGATCCCCTCTTTCCAAATATGTCATCATAATTCACCAAAACATCACCAATCAAAATGGCACTTTTGGAAGTAACTTGAATTATTTTAAGTGAAGTGAAAAATTGACTTTTCAGAATAACCATTTTCAATCACTTTTACCAATTGGAATAGTTCAGGTATCATATTTAGACTTTGTTGGAAGCCCAATTTCGTGCACTTTCATGCACCTCCTTGCAAATTGGTGGATTTTTAGCAAAATGGCAAAAACACTCAAAATTACCAAATTTGGATTATCACTTTCACTAATCAAACTTAGCATGTTAAATAGCATATATATTTGCCATTTTCTGCCAAACAGAACCCTAGCAGCCACAATTGAAAACAAAAAAAGCTCATTTCTCCCAAACATCATTTTTCTTCATCTGAACTTTTCTGAAAAAATTGCAAAGAGCACGAGTTGGCCTTGGCTGCTGCATCATATACCATCATTTTGGAGCTCATTGCAAGCCTTATTCCACGACTGTAAAGCCATTACCACTCTGTTTTCATTAAAGCTCCATCAATGGCATATCTGAATTGAAGCCATTCCAAGGGTTCCTGAGCCACATTACCTTATTCATTCATCATTTGAAGCTTGAAGCAACAACTATTTTTGCCATTTGGAGCCAAACAACAACTACATCTCAACTGTTTCTCAAATCAAGTAAGAATTCGACCATGACCATTTGCTAAACTATGCTATGCTTATGATAGATCTTACTTTGCTGATTGTTATGAGCTTTTAATCGTGCAAAATGGTTGAGTGATGAGTGAGTAATCTGGCTTTAAAGTATCATGTTCAAACATGTTTTTGCTTGGTTCTTGGTTGATAGCTCGATTCAATGAAAATTATGGTTGGATTTGTGATGTATGATGTTTGATGTTTCGATTGCCATGCTTACTTTTCATTTCTGGAACAATTAATTTTCCACGATTTGGGAAGAGGATGAAGATCCACTGTAGCTTCATGAACCCTAAATGCCAATTCCCAGATTTGTGTTTCACGTGTTTTGCATGAGCCTTGCACTGTTCCATTGCCATGAGCGAGTTACCGGTTGCCACGTCCAGAATCAACACGCTGTGTTTCATTAAACGTTCAGGAAAATTACAAATATGCCACGGCCTTATTTATTTGGTTATTTAAATCATTATTTTTGCAATATTCATTTCATTTTGTACTCAAACTTGCAAAAATCATAAGTCAACCATTGTTAATCCAAATTTCATGAGAATTTTTGCTAATTGTTCATCTGGACCTCTAGTTTTTAATCATGATTTTTCCTGATTTTTTTGGATGAATGAATTTTAAATGGTGCTAGGATTTGTGACATGTGCTCATATTTTGTACACTTTGCCAAAACATTTGTGAAATGATGATGCTTTGTCCAATGGCTTCCAAATTTTTTGTGCTTAAACTAGACACATTCATGGTGATTTTTGTGTAGAGTTTGTGAATTTATCATTTCTGGTTTGTGAGTTATGATTTTTTGAATTAGGGTGTGACAATTTGTGTCACACCATTGATGTGGAACTTCATGATTTTCAATACCATGCTTCTTGAACTCAAATTGGCTTGAATTTTTGCATGAATGAACCTATGGATGTCTAGTTTACATGTGAATTTTCTTGGAATTATTTTTGGCATTTCCTAATTGTTTGGGATTTTCTCCCCTGTTTGACCAAAATGTTGACTTTTGTGATACATGTTCCCATATTGTTTGTGAAATTCTCATACTTTATTGGATGAACTCGAAATTTGACATGTGATCAGTGGACATCTTAAGCTTTGCCATGGTGTTGATCCCATTCATTTCTCATATGTTATCACTGATTTATGATTTTTTGAAGTTGATACATGTTTGGTTGACTTCTTTGAGCATGCTTAAACTTGCCTTGCCTTTCTAATTTTTATTGACCATCTTCCCATGATCCAATTGAGCTGAAATTTTGTGTGCTTACCATGCTATGGATTATCTTTGTTCATGATTTATTTGATGATTTTTGGAATTGTTTATGATTGGTTTTGAGTTAAGTCTTGCTGTTGACTTCTATGAGCTTCCATATGCCATGCCTTGACCTAATTTGCTCATGAAATGATGATGATGTATGATATGAACATGAAACCAATTGTGTTTGTTTCTTAATTGTTTGAACATGATTTTGGTTGACTATCATTTGCTGTTTTGACTTTCTCATCCCTTTTTGACCCTAGGCTTGTCCTAGTGGTCCTGTTGCTCATGTTTGAGTTCATGTTTTCAGGTTAAGCAACAAATGCTTCAAAGAGATCATACAAATTTGTTTGAGCTTGATTGTTTATCATGACTAACTTCTTTGTTTTGTAGGTTGCTTGACTCATATGCCTTGAGTCTTGTGCATTGCACATTTACCTGATTATTTTGACTGTTAATCCTTATCTCCTTTTGATTTAACTTTGAGATGTGTACTGATTCTGTTTGACTATTTCAGGTACTCTTAGTTGCTTAGTTCTTTAAGAACTTGCTTTGCTTTGCTTTAATAGCAATTTGCATTGAGGTATAATCCCTTTTCTTCATGTAGTCTGGAAGACCTGGCCTGTTATTTGGCCAGGCAACTGTCTGAAGTCCTCCTTAAGAGGCAATGCCTGTGTGTGTTTACATTTGTCCCAAGCAGGAAAAGTCCTTCAAATAAGGCAATTGGTAGAATCCAAGAGATATGCAACCTATCTCCTACTATTCTGTGAGTCTTCTCCTTGCTCCCATT
This sequence comes from Lathyrus oleraceus, assembly GCF_024323335.1. Taxonomy (NCBI): domain Eukaryota; kingdom Viridiplantae; phylum Streptophyta; class Magnoliopsida; order Fabales; family Fabaceae; genus Lathyrus; species Lathyrus oleraceus. The sequence continues at coordinate 120,040,119 of NC_066581.1, read as the reverse complement.
ACATGGTTGTAGCATTGAGATTCAAGCCCAAGATCTATAGAGTCTTATCTGTGGAGAGAGTTCCTACTTTCTGAACTCCCACACCTTCTGATATTCAAATGCTCTCCCTGACCAGGGATAAGAGCAATGAGGCACACCCCTCATATCCTTTCATATGCTTCACCTTAGCCCCTCAATGGCAAGGTTAAGAGCACCATTAACCCTATTCCAGTTGGCTTCAATGCCTAACCCTTCTGTGTGAGCCTCATTGTTTGGTTATAGTGTGTGCTGAATGATTTCATTGATTGATTGTTTGCTTCATATGCACATGTTTGCTTGTATGATTTATGCATTCATCATCATTAAGTGCTCATTATTGCATGATCATCTCATTTGTCTTTGTGACATCATATCTTTGTTGTTTGCCCATTGAGAACAATTGTAAGACCATTCCTTTGGCCATTGCTTCTATGATATGGAAGTGAGTTGTAAGACCATTTCATTGGCCACTCATCTTATCTTTGCTTGATGCATTTGTTTGATTGTATGTGAGGATGCAATTGTAAGCCCCTGTAAGTTGGCATTTGCTTTCCTGTGATCATATGTTGCATTTGTTTGTTGTATGTGAGGATGCAATTGTAAGTCCCTGTGATGTGGCATTTGTATTCCTAGGACCATACTGTGGAGGTTAGAGTAAGCCCAGATAAATTGGCATCTGACATTCATGATTTTCTTTTGTTTGATTTATGTGAGGATGCAATTGTAAGTCCGTGTAATTTGGCATTTGTATTCCTATGATCATATGTTGGAGTTTAGAGTAAGCCCAGATAGATTGGCATCTGACATCCAAGCGTTTGCTTCCTTTGTTGGAGATTGGTATAAGTCCAGACAGATTGGCATCCGGTATCCACTTTCATTTTCCTTATTGAGGAGATTAGTATAAGTCCATTGAGCGGCCTCTGATATCCATTTCTGTTTTAGGAGATTGGTGTAAATCCATCTATTGGTATCCGGTATCCGCTTTTTGTTTGTGAGATTGGAGTAAGACCATTGAGTGGCATCCGGTATCATTTGTTTGCTTATTTTATTATTGCTCTTTGCCCATTCCAAAGGACACACTTGAATCATCTTCTATATGATTTCAAGAGGTGAACCTTCTAAGAAGTTTTACAATCCATCCTCATCCATTCATCCCCCTTATGTCCTAAACCTTTTCACACCTTAATTTCAAACGTGAAATAGATATTGTGCAAACATCTTCATGCTTTTTAAATTAAAAACCTGGACCCCAAGTCCTTGACTCTTTTCAAACTCCATTTCATGATACTTCTTTTGAATCAATCTTAATCATACTTTGACCCTACTTTCATAATCACAATCAATTAACTTCACCCATTCAACTGTTTTGGCTTTGTCCATTGTTAATCTTTTCATGCATTAGCCATAGGTTTCAATTATCATTGTGGTTGATGTAAACCTCACCTTATCCTTAGTGAGTCGACTATAAGACTTCCATACTGAAAACAGGGTTAACCCCTCTAGTACGTCGAAGCTATCCTCGCATGGTGGATGTTGGTCTTGGTCGAGTTTTCTCCCATTGATAATGAAAAGCCTCAGTGTTATTGTTTTAAAACTGAATCCACTAACTTTTGGAAATCTTTTAGCCGAACTACGGCGTTTTGATCCTTACCTTTGATGGAAGGTACGTAGGCAACGGGTTCATCCGTTCAAACCCAATAATAAAATTGTATATTCTTTTCTCATCATCCCAATCATGTTTGCACAATAAATATGTCAAAAACAAATAACAACTTTATACAACAAGTGTGAAAAGGGCTCCCTAGGAGTACCTAGGACGTAGTGGGTGCCTAACACCTTCCCATTGCGGAATTTACCCCTTACCCAGACTCTCTGATCTTTTTATTAGTTTTCTACGCGTAAAACTTCTTAGGCTTTTGTTCGCTTTTTAGCCAGTCCTTTGGATAAATAAAAGTGCGGTGGCGACTCGAAATCTTTGTATACTTTGCTTATGGTTTAATCAATAAATCATATAGCGACGAATACACCGCTACAAGGGCCATCCATTTAGTTACATTTCGTAATTTATTTTTATCATCAATAAAGGACGGGTTTTGCAAACAATTTTGTGTTCTCTTTCTTTCAGTTTTTTTTACTTTTTACCAAAAAATGGCAATGTTTCTTTTTTCGTTTTTTCTCTCTTTCCCAAAAAAAAAAATCTCTCATTCTAAGGTAAAGCATGATCCTCCATCATGCAGAGCCGACCACCCGGATCTCACTGCTAACGACACTGCTATGGCCAAGTATGACTTCGACAATCCTATCTATCAAGCCGAAGAAGGGGCTGAGGGAGATTGTGAATTGCCTGAAGGGTTAGCCAAATTGTTGAAACAGGAGGACCGAGCTATTACACCTTATCAGGAGGTGGTTGAGACCATCAACGTTGGTACCGAAGACGACAAGAAAGAGATCAAGATCGGGGCCAGTCTATAGGCCGAGAAAAAAAACCGTTGATCATGTACTTGATTGTGTTAGAAAGGTCAATGGGTTGTGTGCTCAGTCAGCATGACGAGTCAGGTCGAAAAGAGCATGCAATATACTACCTTAGCAAAAGTTTACCGACTGTGAACAAAGATACTCATTGCTCGAGAAAACTTGTCGCGCTTTAGCATGGGCTGCTCGCCGACTAAGACAGTATATGTTGACTCACACGACTCTATTGATATCAAAAATGGATCCAGTCAAGTATATTTTTGAAAAGCCATCACTTACCGGAAAGGTTACTAGGTGACAAATGATACTGACAGAGTATGACATCCAATACACTTCACAAAAAGCCATCAAGGGAAGTGTCTTGTCAGACTATCTTGCAGAGCAACCGATTGATGATTACCAACCTATGAGGTTTGACTTTCCTGATGAGGACATCATGTTTCTCAAATCGAAAGATTGAGGGGAACCACTCCCGGAGGAGGGGCCTGACCCTGAATCCAAATGGGTTATGATGTTTGATGGGGCGGTCCACGTCAATGGTCGCGGAGTTGGTGTAGTGTTGATCACACCGGAAGGGGGTTCATATGCCATTTGGTGCCAGAATAACTTTTCCCTGCACCAACAATGAAGCCGAATACGAAGCTTGTATCTTAAGACTTGAGGAAGCCGTCAAAATACAGATTAAATCCCTGGATGTATACGGGGACTCAGCTTTGGTCATCAATCAAACCAACAGGGAAATGGTGCTATGCTGGAACTACGTACCAAGAATTGACGTATCTCGGTCAGAGACGAATGAAGAAAGCATTTGGTCAGAAAGTACGCTCTCGGGAGTATCGAGTCGGTGAATTGGTACTCAAAAGATTTCTTCCTCCCAACACAGATCACAGGGGAAAATGGACACCGAACTATGAGGGTCCGTACGTGGTTAAAATGATTTTCTATGGCGGAGCTTTGACGCTAACAACCATGGAGGGCGAAGGATTCCCGTCCCCTATTAACTCAGACGCGGTAAAAAATACTTCGCATAAAATAGACCCGCTGGACAGTAAAAAGAATAGTCCAGGCAAAAAAGGGGCATCCCGACGAACCAAAAAAAAAAGAATAAAGAGGTTCGGGCAAAAATTAGGGATATATAAAAAAAGAGTACACCCAGTGAGTCGAAAACCCAAAAGGGCGGCTCAGGCAAAAATGGGTATCCCGGTGGATTGAAAACCCGAAAAGGGGGCGATCCAGGCAAAAGTTAGGGAATAAGCGAATGACTATGATCTGAGTTCATCAGTGTTATATCACCGTTTCATTAAATCCAGCAATCTTCGAAGGTTAAAGATTGACTAATCATCCACTTCAGAAAGCAAGATGAGCAGAGCGTCTTGAGGACATACGAACCATAGCAGAGTCGAAACTCAGTGGGACCCCGTTTCCCCATTGCCATTAGGATAGTTCTCTTTTTATAGCGATCACCTCTTTTCAGGGATCAACTTCCTGATACCCTCGCCTATTCCTGGCACAAATTTTCTCCCCAGTAAGAGTCGAATAATTCAGTTAAAGAGCCTCTTTATTTTTCATTTATCAGTTTGTTTGCAAAAATGTCCGAATTTTTGATAAAACATATTGCATATGAACATAATGGTGGCTTTTGCAGATGATTTGCACAGGAAAACATTTAAAATTGCTTTGAATGTGCTTAATCCCAGACGGTGAATTCAAACCGAGTAATTCCCCCGAGGCATACGTGTATTTTTGGTTGCAGGTCACAGGAACCGGATGCCAAGTCATGAATCCTCATCCCCAAGCGGTTGACAAAGTCTCTCCTCAGCAGAGCATGTTCCCCAACAGAGTTGACAGTATCCAGACTGTCTATCCCTAGTAGAGTTGACAGTATCCAGACTATATATCCCCAGCGGAGTTGACGGTGTCAGACTGTATCTTCCTAGCAACAGCGGAGTGGTTGCATACCCAACGGACAAGAGGGTGGTGTTCCCAGTGTTCATCTCATCCCCAGCAGATTATTTCTAACAGATTTGTTCTAATCCCCAGCTTGAGGACGATTAGCAAGTTCATATCCCCAGCAAAGGTTGTTTCCTACGACATTTCCCCAGGAAGTGTTTTCCCCACAGACTCTCCTCACAGAGCCTCGCCGAGAAAAGTTTCCATAGTTGATACTCCCCCCGCAAGGTCGACTTTTCAAGCAGCCAATTTATTTTTGGTGGCTCATAGGTCCCGGCAAACGGATCATTCCCCACAGAGCATTCAAGGATTGATACAGCGATCTGTTCCCTACCGGAGTTTGCTTCCCCTAGCAGATTTTTTTTTTCTTTTACACCATGCATAGCATTTGCATTTGCATGCATATCATATCAAGCATACACATAAGCTGATAAACAGGTTCTTCCAAGCAGACTGAAGAATTACTTTACAACCAAGGTCATGAGATCCAGCCAGAGGATCAAGCGTGAGTGATCCAGCCTGAGGGTCATTTTGAAGATCCAGCCAGAGGATCAAGCGTGAGTGATCCGGCCTGAGGTTCATTTTGAAGATTCAGCCTGAGAATCGTGTTCCAGTGATCCAGCCTGAGGGTCCATTTCAAAGATTCAGCCTGAGAATCGTGTTCCAGTGATCCAGCCTGAGGGTCATTTCAAAGATTCAGCCTGAGAATCGTGTTCTAGTGATCCAGCCTGAGCATCATTTCGAAGATTCAGCCTGAGAATCGTGTTCCAGTGATCCAGCCTGAGGGTCATTTCGAAGATTCAGCCTGAGAATCGTTTTCCCGTGATCCAGCATGAGGGTCATTTTTGAAGATTCAGCCTGAGAATCGTTTTCCCAAGAGTCAGCCTGAGGCTCAATTTGAAGATTCCCCAGTGAAGTCGCCTACAAGCTTTATTCCCCAGCAAGTCTAATTGAGGAGTCGTTACAACATGTTCTAGCCCGAAGAATATGTACGAAGCCCAAAGTGGAATATGCTCGAAGCTGCATATCTAATATGAAGGTTGGGTGTAGATTTCAAAAGAGGGTCAACCAGCGCATGCCTCAGATGCGGGATCCTAATGATGGGAATTTATCATCAAAACAATCCAGATCTATCCAGAAGATCGAAGTCAGGTCTAGCCCGAAGGTCGGAAATAGATTCAGCCAGAGAATCGCAACAATTCAGATCTAGCCAGAAGATCGAAGTAGATTCAGCCAGAGAATCAAAGGAAATAGATTCAGCCAGAGAATCGAAACGAAGGAGATCTAGCCAGAAGATCGAAGAAGATCTAGCCAGAAGATCAAAATCGTATCCAGCCCGAGGATCAAAATTAATATCCGACCAGAGGACTAAATTGAGTATAGGTTCAGCCAGAGGATCGAAACTCCAGATTAACCCAGAGGATCGGAAAAAGATAAACAGCACGGTGTATTTCCGCGTTTTTTGTGGTATTCTCGGAGCACAAATTTTCGGTTTGTCTTTGATATTCAATCACAGCTCATCCCGTTTGTCTGATAAGCTGTTCGCTTTCATCCTACTCGGGTTAGCTGATGTTTGAATAGGGGCAGCTGTAACACCCCAAAATTGGCCCTCCTCATTCATGCATTCATTTAGCATTTCATATTGCATTTCATCATGTCAATCAAAATTAGATCCAAAAAAAAAAAATAATAATAATAATAATTTTTTACAAAAAAATAATAAAAATTTTTAATTAATTAATTAATTAATTAAATAAATAAAATATAATAAAAAAATTTTGCACTTGGGTCTCTCTCATTTGAGCCCACAAAACCATGAAATTCAGTCTATAAATACCAAGGCTTCACTTGAGAGAACACAGAACAAAAGGGGGATTTTGAAGAGAAGCAAAATACTCTGAGGTTTCCTTGGAACAAAACCCTGAGGAAAAAGATAGTGAGAGAAGACCTAACGGAGTTCAGAGCAGCCTCCAAACCCCGAAGGGAACTCAACTACACAGAATCACCTCTGCCTCACATAAACCCTGAAGATTGTTTTGTAAACCTCACGGGTGCAACTCAATTTCAATCAAGCTCTCCAATCAGGTTTGCCATTATTCCCATTACCTTTGCCCATGGGTTTAATATGTATATGAATGTATAAACAATGCCTTGAATGTTTAACCGTTTAATTTCTGAAATGTATGCCACAAGGTTTGAGTTTTCTGAAACCATACTGTTATTCATGAAAAAAATGCTTATGGTGTTTCACTAACCCTTTTGTTGAGTTTTTGTGAGGGCTCACATGACTTTTGCAGGGATAACTTGCGTGGTTTCCCACTTTATTTCTGGGATAACCCCTGGAGGTTCATTCCGATTACCTGTACTGACTCACTTTTCTTTGATGGTACCAGCTTGAGAGATCTCTGGGTTTCTTGTCCCCTTGGTTGCTGTTACTTCGGATCTTTATCCGTGTGGTACTTTTTACCTTTTCCCGTATTTTACTGCTTTCCTAGCTGGAAGACCTCGATAGGAGGCAATGTTTTGTGTTTACCTTAAGATACATGTTTTGTGTTTTGTGTTCATATCCCTGCAGGTAGCGCGGTTCCTTCATCAAGGACTGCCCTTTTTGCCCTTGAGCATCCCAAACCCTAACCCTTTATTGATTTTTCTTCTCCATAACACACGTTTACTCCTTCTACTACAGGCGAGTAAGTCTCCAAAGGTCGAGCATCCGGTAGATTGCGTAGTGACGTCGTTCTTCCAAAACCCAAACCATAACCCCGTAGTTAGCCGAACTACGTTTTGCTCTGATTCTCAGGCCAGATGAGATACGTAGGCATAAGACGCGATGTCTTAGCGAGCACACATCCCCCCAACCCATAGGTCAGCCGAGCTACGAAGACTCTGATTCTCATATTCAGATGAGATATGTATGCAGTGGATGCGACATCCGCGCGAGTCATTTTCATTTAACCCTTTTTTTTTTGGCAAACAGCACAAGATAAACCCACACCCTTTAGACAAAAAATACAAAAGTGGATCCCGTAGAGTACTACGGATGCGTAGGGGTGCTAATACCTTCCCTTCGCATAACCGACTCCCGAACCCAAGATTTGGTTGTGAGACCCCGTCTTGTCCTTTCCTTTTTCAAGTTTACTTCGAGCGTTTCCTTTCCCTCCTTTGGGATGAATAACGCACGGTGGCGACTCTTCTGTCTTTTTCTTTCGCCGGTTTTTTTTTTTTTCGCACTGTATTTTTCAGGTTGCGACACCCATACTGATCATCAAACACCTTCTGATTACAACCGGTCACCAGGTTGCTCAACTCTACCAACGATGTCAACGGCTCACGGTAAAAACTGTAGGTGCAAGTCTTCCTCTTCAACTCTGGAATGGCTGCCATCTCTCACTGTGAACAGACTCCTGAATGAACCTGAGAAATGATATGCATGAGCAAATTAGCTTTTTTTCTTTTTTTTTGTATTCTTTCTCTTTTTTTTTTGAAAATAAACATGCTATGATGCAAATGGTGCAACTATGACTGACTGGCTGTGTATCACGAGGCACAGGATCAGAGCTTCGGCATGAACTCGGAACCGGAAACCACATATCAAAGTCATCTGAAACCCAAGGTCATTTGGAACCCATACTTTAGAACCAAGTCACCAACAAGAACCAAGAGTCACCAACAGGACAAGGTCACCAACATAACAAGTCACCAACAGTACTTGTAAAATGATTCATTCCCTCCCCACTCACGGGTGTCATCTAGGTCAGGGTAAGGTCAAGAGAAACGCAGGATAAACAACCCTTTCAAGAATATCATCATATACACACCAGATGTATGCAACGATAATACCCCATCGGGATCTGAACTGCTCGTGATACCATGTTCCGCTAAGTGGCGCCATACCACCCGCTTCCCATGAATCACTTTATTCCTAGGTATCCTAGAGTTCACTCATAGCCTGGGTATTGGGCCTTTTACCTCTTGTAACTCCCACCCCACAGAGAAACAGATACACAACCAGCACAATGATAATATGATGCATGCAAACATATATGCACATATATACAATCACAGCATAATAATCATAAATGCAATAAATTAAAACAGTAAAAGCAACCAAAACTATCCTAGAGGGCGCTAGGATTGACTCGCTTAGGGAAGATGGACCAGCAAGAGGTCAACTTCTCTATTGTCCCCAGCAGAGTCGCCAGCTGTCGCATTACGCGAAAAATCGGCGGGAAAAGACACAGAGCCGCCACCGTGCGTTATTTATCCCAAAGGCGGGAAAGGAAACGCTCGAAGTAAACCTGGAAGGGAATGGTCTCACGACCAGAGATGCAAGGATCGGGAGTCGGTTATGCGAAAGGAAAGGTATTAGCACCGGTACGCATCCGTCGTACTCGACAGGATCCACGCTCAAAAGAATAGAATAAGGTTGCTAAATAAACTGCTCGAAACACTGCCCAAGGGAATGAAACACAGATGAAAGACGGACGAAGAGGACTCGGCAGGATGTCGCATCCTGGGCCAACGTAGTTTGTCAGAAACAAACATTAGAGCACTCGTAGCTCAGCTAACGCACGCCGAAACAAAGACACTGAAACGAAACGCTAAGACGTCTAACGAAACGCACAATAGGAAACGGAATGCCAATCAATGGACTTACATCCAACTCCACAAAAGAACACAGGAAACCGAATGCCAATCGCTGGACTTACATCAGACTCCAAACAGACAAACACCAACAGGAAACCAACTGCCAATCGCTGGACTTACATCAGACTCCAAACAGACAAACACCAACAGGAAACCAACTGCCAATCGCTGGACTTACATCAGACTCCAAGCACACACACAAGAAGAAGAAGGGTCTCGATTGCAACTAGGGCAAGAGAAAGGGAAGGTCTCAATCGCAACGGGGGCGAGAGAAAAGGATTAAAGTTAGTTGTCAGTCAAACTCGACAAGACACCGCATCTCGTGCCTACGTATCTCATTTGGATATGAGAATCAGAATTGTCGTAGTTCGGCTAAACTATTTCTACTTGTTTTGTGTTTTTTAAGTGAACAACGTTACTACGTAATCTACCGGATGCTCGACCTTGGGAGACTTACTCACCTGTAGTAGAAGGAGTCAACGTGTTCTTAAGAGGGGATAATGTTTGTTTGTGTTTTAGGAAAGCCCACGCAAGAAAGGAAGTCCTATACGAAGGAACCGTGCTACCTTAATTGACATGCAAACGAGACTACGCGAAGTCTAGCAAACCTAGGGGATACAATCACACCACACAAACACATACAACATGAAGTAAACACACCAACAAGGGGCTCAAACATCAAGCGTGAGGCTTTAGTCAAGGGGTCATATCAACCTCGACAAACAAGCCAACTGGAAGGGTATCTGAGGCTCTTAACCATTGACATTGACCGTCAGGGTGAGCAGATGAAAGGTAATGAGGATTGGTCCTCATAGCTCTTAACCCGGGCCTGGGTGAGCTTCAATCAATGAAAACGTGGGAGTCCAGAATGTGGGACTCTACTCCACTTGACTGACTCTATATACAAAGGATCTTGGGTGTTTATTTAAAATGCGTCAGCACGTAGTGCGAGCAAGATGAAAGACTCAACTGAATAGTAGGGGATGGATTGCACATCCCTTCTATCTGCCAATTGCCTCTTCACTTAGGAGGACTTGAAGTACATGGCACAAAAGTAAACAAACACAGTCATTGCCTCTTAAGGAGGACTTCAGCCAAACGCCTGCCAAACAAAAACGACAGGGCTTCCAGACTACATGGAATTAGAGGGATTACCTAAGTGGTACGTCAACCACAAGCAAAGCAAAGCAACTCAAGCAATGAGTTAAATCTACTAAAGTACCTGTAAGAAAATCAAACAAGTCAATATTCACATTCAGACAAACAACCAACAGTCAACAGTGTTACAACTCAATATGCACACAAGTCAAGCTTTATGACTCAAGAATTCAAGTGATTCCACCACACTCCATGAACCTACAACATAAAGAATTAGTGCACAAAGTAATTTGCATCTCATGAAGTGAGATTACATCAACCACTAGGATTAGAAGCTTGAACCTGAAATGCAAAACTCCAAAGGTGAGTACAAACCACTAGTTCAAAGACTAGGGTCAAAGGCAAAGCAAAAAGTCAAAACAGAGGTTCATTTTCCACATGAAGCACATTTATTGAAGTAAGAACATGTCATAAAAAGGACCAAACTCAAATCATAAGGCAAGGCCATCAATCAATCAAGCTAGGGCAAAGGCACCCAATGGTGGTCACACTTGAGCATCAAGAAGAGAAAATGTACATTAAATCAGAAACACATCCAATAATCATGAAACTTTTTGTGCAAGCTCAACATATTAAACAAAATCATCATGAAAAAAATTGGAAACAGAGGACATCAATTGACCTAGGAATGAAAATGAATAAGATCAACATCAAATTGTGTGACACACATTGTCACACCCTAAGTTCATGTACCTAAAACAGAAATGACAAATGCTAAAAATGCACAACCAAGCCTCAAAAGTCATGTTATGTGTTAGGAATCATCATGTCAAGTTTCATGGCAATTGGAGAAAGTATGAGCATTTCACAAGTCAAATGGCATAACATATCACATTTTGCATCATGTTCAATCAATCCATCACATTCAAAAATCCAGACATGGTAAAAATCAGAAAATCACATCATAAAATAATAGACATTTCAAGGAATATTTGGCAAAATATTGCATTCAATTTGGAGTTATTTTCAATTAGATATGATTTTTTGAAATTGGATGAAAATAGTGAAATAAAATGTGAGATAATTGGGAATGATAATGAAAATCAAATGAACAAAACGCTGCAGGTGGGGATCGAACCCTGTAGGCATCAAAACGTTTGCGTTTTGGATAAGGAAAACAAAAGGGAGCGAAAATATGTTCGCTGGGGATCGAAGTGAGAAGCGTCCAAAACGTTGCGCATCACTTATGAGCTGGCGTGCCAACTCACCGTCCACAACACGCGTGGAACTAGTCAACGAAGCAACAGCCTATCAATTGGCCAACAGGCGCGCCAGCATGGCACATGACATGGACAAACCCTAACATTAATGATCCAGACGACGCTCACTATTCACAGCGGTGGCCTAAGGCGGTTTCCACCGTCTTCTTCAACAAGACGGTGGCTGCACAGTGACTTCATCACAAAATTTTTACAGAAATTGGCAATACACACATGGTTGGAACCGTCACGATGAGTAGAACAAGAATCCACCATTATTTTGGCTTAAAACTCTATGAATCGTGCAAATCGAACGAAAACACATTTGACATTCAAACTTTAAATCCAGATTACTCAACCAATTCTCAACCATTTTCAAAAATGTTCATATCAGCGTGATTAGTGAGCCAAGATCTACAATACTATGGCAATAAAATAGAGAAAAATGAAAGTCGAAACTCACCTTGTTTGAAGAGCAGTGACCAAAACCGTGTCCTCAAGGCTCCCAGCTTTCCAGATTCACTTCCTTTGAGCTCCACTGAAGTTGGATGCAAGAAATGGCACGTGAAAAGACCTGAATCAAGCTCAATTTGGAGCTTCCATTAATGCCTTCAAGCTTGTGGTATGCACGAATTTGAGATGAATTCCACCAAATACACGTTGAATCTTGCTCAGTAACACTCCATACTCATGATTATGCAAGAATATTAAGGTGTTGTGTGCAAAATTTTGAGAAATCAAGAGAGTGAAAATTGAGAGTAAAAGAGGATTCTAGATCTGAAAATGTGTGTCATCAATAAAACAGTTACCATTAAGCTTTTATATGCTCTCCTAATTACTCTGAAATTGTCATTAGGCCAAGGCTAATGAAAGATTAGGAAGAAAAGAGGTGTATGACCAAATTGCAATTTCACCTTATGCATGGCAATCCCACGTGAACAGTGCACATGCACCATTCAAATACTCTTAAAATCATCCCATGCACGTGTTGGAATGGTTAAAAAACTCATATGATGTACCAATTTTAAATTCATGGTTTTCCCTCCAAAAATCACATGTATGGCCAAATGATTATGTGAATAAATTTCATGCCATGTAATGAATGATTTGGAAAGTATATGTCACGAGGAGAATAATGCAAAAAGAGGCACTCCATTTGGAGTTTTAGATCAAAAGTTATGGCTCTTGGAAGTTCCATGCACACTTGGTGATGATTTGATCATATCTTCTCAACCATTCATCAGATGCTCATGATCTTGGACATTTTGGAAATGGGAGAGAAAGATCTTCAACTTCCATGTTGGACAAAATTTCATTTGAAGCTTCTTTGATGTTGGAAAGTCAAGTTGAAAGTGGTCCAAAAACTTGCCATTTTTGGAAACTTGGAATTACAGGTCACTTTCCATTTTGGGAAACTTTTGATCTGGCTTCAAAATCTTCAAGGTAGATGTTTGAGATGATTAATAAACCTCTTTTGGACATGAATGAAATGTCTCAAACCATTTCTCCACCTCATATCCCTCAGTTGACTTTCAGTTGACTTTTATGGGCCTCAATGACATGGACATGTACTGTGGACTTTTGAGCCTCTAACACTTGGTCAAGTTGCTTCAAAATGAACCTTGATTCATATAAGCTCTTCAAAAATAACCATAGGGCCCTTGTCTCAAGAAAAACCTTGGTCTCTTTGCACAGATGAATTCTCTTGATGCCAGTCTTGACTGATAAGATGCAATGTACTATGCAATGCTAATGCCCTAAAAAATGAAATGGATGCATGAGTGGGGGGTGCAAATTTGAGGTGCTACACACATCTATGATGTTTGTTTTACTTTTTGCTTTATTCTGATAATGGTAATCACAAAAAACATAAATAAATAATATAATTGTCCATTTGTATAATATTTGGTCACAAATTCACTTCTCTAAAATCAAAATATCAAATCATTATGCAGGTTGGTTTCTAACCCCATCGAATACAATGATCCTTCTCCTTCTCTGAATTTTGAGTTCCTTGTGTTTGAGGCTGAGGAGGAAAGTGGTGAAGAAGTGAGTGATGAATTGTCTTGTCTTCTTGAACATGAAGGAAAAGCCATTCAGCCATTCGAAGAGCAGATTGAGTTAGTCAACTTAGGTTCCGAAGATGATGTGCAGGAAGTCAAGATTGGGTCTCGAGTGTGTCCAGATGTTAAGAAGGGGTTGATTGATCTTCTTCGAGAATATTTAGATGTGTTTGCTTGGTCCTATCAAGACATGCCTGTTTTGGATTCTGAGATAGTGGAGCATAGGTTTCCGTTGAAGCCAGAATGTCCGCCAGTCAAGCAGAAGTTGAGAAGAACGCATCCTGATATGGCGGTGAAGATTAAACAAGAAGTGCAGAAACAGATTGACGCAGGTTTCCTTGTGACCGCTGAGTGTCCGCAATGGGTAGCCAATATTGTGCCTGTGCTGAAGAAAGATGGAAAAGTCTGCTTGTGTGTTGATTACTGAGATTTGAATAAAGCCAGTCCGAAAGATGATTTCCCTCTGCCACACATTGATATGTTGGTAGACAATACTGCTAAATTCAAAGTCTTTTCGTTTATGGACGAATTTTCCGAATATAATCAGATCAAGATGGAACCCAATGATATGGAGAAGACCACATTCATTACACCTTGGAGAACATTCTATTATATAGTGATGCCTTTCGGTTTGAAGAATGTTGGTGCAACTTACCAAAGAGAAATGACTACTCTTTTTCATGATATGATGCATAAAGAGATTGAAGTATATGTTGATGATATGATTGCCAAATCAATTGATGAAGAGGAACATGTTGAGCATTTGTTGATGCTTTTCCAGCGTTTGAGGAAGTATAAACTTCGTTTGAATCCCAATAAGTGTACTTTTGGTGTTCGTTATGGTAAGTTGTTGGGCTTTATCGTCAGCGAGAAGGGTATTGAAGTTGATCCCGTCAAGGTCAAAGCAATACAAGAGATGCCTGCGCCCAAAACTGAGAAGCAAGTCAGAGGATTCCTCGGCCGCTTGAATTATATATCAAGATTCATTTCACACATGACTGCCACATCTGCGCCTATATTCAAGCTTCTCCGGAAAGATCAGTCTTGTGATTGGACCGAAGACTTCCAGAAAGCTTTTGATAGTATCAAAGAGTATCTGCTTGAACCTCCAATCCCATCTTCACCTATTGAAGGAAGACCGTTGATTATGTATTTGACTGTGCTTGAAGATAGTATGGGTTGTGTTCTTGATCAACAAGATGAGACTGGAAAGAAAGAATTTTCAATTTACTACCTTAGTAAAAAGTTCACCGACTGTGAGACTCTGTGTTATATGTTGGAGAAGACTTGTTGCGCATTGGCTTGGGCTGCTAAGCGTCTGCGTCAACATATGTTGAATCATACCACTTGGCTGATATCCAAAATGGATCCAATCAAGTATATATTTGAGAAGCCTGCTTTAACTGGGAGGATTTCCCATTGGCAGATGTTGTTATCAAAGTATGATATTGACGACCGATCTTAGAAAGCAATCAAAGGTAGTGTCTTGGATGATCATTTGGCTCACTAACCGATTGAAGATTACCAGTCAGTGCAGTATGATTTTCTTGATGAAGAGATCTTGTACCTGAAAATGAAAGATTGTGATAAACCATTGCTTGAACAAGGGCCAAAACCTGGTTCCCGTTGGGGCATGGTATTTGATGGAGCTATTAACCAATATGGTAATGGAATTGGGGTAGTGATTATTACTCCTAAAGGCACACATTTTCCATTTACAGCTAGATTGACTTTCAAGTGCACAAACAATATGGCAAAATATGAAGCTTGCATTATGGGGCTTGAAGAAGCCATGGATCTCACAATCAAGCATTTAGATGTCTTTGGAGATTCAACTTTGGTTGTGAATCAAATCAAAGGTGAATGGGAGACGAATCAACCCGATTTGATACCATATAAAGATTATGCGAAGAGGATTTCAACTTTCTTTACAAAGATTGAGTTTCATCATATCCCTCGAGATGAAAACTGGAGGGCAGATGCTCTTGCAACGTTGGCGTCAATGATTGTAGTGAAGTATTGGAATGAGGTTCTTAATATGACTGTGATGCATCTTGATAGGCTAGCTCATGTGTTTGTTGTTGAAGAGATCAAAGATGAGAAGCCGTGGTATTATGACATTAAGTGTTTCCTCCAAAATCAAATTTACCCGTCTGGGGAATCCTTGAAAGATAAGAAGACTTTGAGGAGATTAGCCGGCAACTTCTACCTGAATGGTGATGTCTTGTATAAGAGAAACTTCGATATGGTTTTTCTCAGATGCGTGGATAGACACGAAGCAGACCTATTGATGATTGAAGTTCATGAAGGTTCCTTTGGTACCCATTCCAATGGACATGCAATGGAAAAGAAGATGTTGCGAGCAGGTCACTATTAGCTGACAATGGAATCTAACTGTTGCAAGTTTGTGAAGAAATATCACAAGTGTCAAGTATATACGGATAAAATTCATGTCCCTCCAACACTGTTGAATGTCATTTCCTCACCATGGCCTTTCTCCATGGTGGCAATTGATTACTTCAAAATATGGGTTGAAGGGACATTGTATGCAAACATAACCAAACAAGTTGTTGTAAGGTTTATCAAGAATCAGATTATATGCCGTTATGGTGTGCCAAGTAAGATCATTACTGATAATAGATCAAACTTGAATAATAATATGGTGGAAGCTATTTGTAAAGACTTCAAGATTGCACATCATAATTCTTCTCCCTATAGACCCAAGATGAATGGGGCTGTTGAAGTTGCAAACAAGAACATTAAGAAAATCATTCAGAAGATGGTTGTAACATATAAGGATTGGCATGAGATGCTCCCATTTTCTCTGCACGGTTATTGTACATCCGTCCGCACTTCAACAGGGGCAACCTCTTTCTCTCTTGTATATGGTATGGAAGCAGTGCTCCCCGTAGATGTTGAGATTCCTTCATTACGTGTGCTCATGGAAGGCAAGTTGACTGAGGCTGAATGGTGTCAAGCCAGGTATGACCAGCTGAATTTAATCGAAGAGAAGAGATTGACTGCCATGTGTCATGGTCAGTTATATCAGCAGAGGATGAAGAAAGCTTTTGATAAGAAGGTCAGGCCTCGTGTGTTTAGAGAAGGTGACCTTGTGCTCAAGAAAATTATATCTTTTAAACCAGATTCTAGGGGCAAATGGACTCCTAATTATGAAGGCCCATATGTTGTTAAGAGAGCCTTTTTAGGTGGTGTTGTGATTCTTACAACTATGGATGGTGAAGAGTTCACTCGTCCTATGAACGCAGATGCAGTCAAGAAATAATTCTCCTAAAAAAGAAAAGAGCAGCTCGCTAAGTTGAAAACCCGAAAGGGCGGCTTAGGCAAAAAATGAGCGTCTCGGTGGATTGAAAACCCGAAAGCGCAATCTAGGCAAAAGTTAGAGACAAAAAACAGAAAGAATCATCCCGACAAATTGAGTACCCCACGTTGGGGAAATTTATGCAAAAGTTAGGGATTATGGCAAGTAACTGCATCCTGCTGATCTTTAGTTTGGAAAACTTTGTTGAGCACAAGGGTTGACGGTGATTCATCATCCTCCGTATCGGCCAAAAACACAGTGAACATCAAGATTTGATGGAAGGATTAATGGTCATTTGTATTCAATGTGACCCTTTTCCATGTAAATTACCATTTTCAACTTTGTAAAAATCTATGGAGTCTTGTCATTTACAGACTACCATTCTATTAAATAAAGTTATGCTTTTACCCCATTGTTTCTACTCTTGTTTATTTTAGCCAAATAGTTTAAATTTTATTATGATCATTTTCGAAATTTAAAATTTTAAAATAAAGATAATTTTTTATTAAACATATAAAAGCATGAATTCTAAAGCGATGAAAAGGAACGTCAATAGCAGTTTGAAAGCGGTAAGCCCTAAGTGTGGAGCAACATTGGTCCTCCCCGAGCAGTAGGTGCAATTTCTCCTCCATTCCCCGATGACATTTTTCAACATTCAGTTTTTGTTCGCCATTCTCCAGTATAATAGTCGGCTAAGTTGGTTGATTTAGTTCCCCTGCGGAATGTTTATCCCCCCAGCGGATCTTGTGGTTATTCCCAGCAAGGTTGGTGATTATTACCTGGCCATTTTTATCTCCAACAGATTAAGGATGGTGTCCTCAGCAGTTTGCACGGTTACGATAGAACTTTGGTTTCCTCACCAATCATTATCATATTCGCTCCCGGTAAGAGTTTCCTCCTGGTCTATGAGCAGTTATTTATGTTTATCCTCTGCATGGTTGTCTCCCATTTGATATGGTGTTGACCTAAAATTCCCCGCACACTCAATAACGGTTTTTCTCAACAGATCTCCTCCTTCCCCAGCTAGGATTGAGCCTTTGGGATGTCGATCTCTCTTTTCTACGGCAGTCGTCTCCCTCTTGTGTGGATTGACCGAGAATTGTATCGATGATTCAAATTTGGTACACTTTTGTATCCTTTGCGATCGTTTTGTCAGCATGATCATCACATATACATAAACATATACATATACATATACATATACATATACATATACATATACATATACATATACATATACATATACATATACATATACATATACATATACATATACATATACATATACATATACATATACATATACATATATACTCATATATTTCATCATGTGATTCTTATTCTCTGTTATGGCAGTACTTTATCCCCATACAAATTTGGTGTTTGTCCTCCCTTCATTGAAGAGTGTCATCCCCTTAAGCAAAAAAAAAAACTTTAACCTTTCTCCTTTCCCCACTAAGTTATTCTCTCGTAGACGATTTTTATTTCAATGTACTCCCAGGGATGTTATCAGGATGGAACTACTCCCCTGGAGTTATATCCTCATTGGGTTGAGTCTTGATTGACCGTTTCTTTCTAGATTTTACCTAGATAGATGCTTTGGGTCCCCTAAGAGATTGTTACCTAAATGGTGATATTCTTCTTAGGTTGCAATTTGCTACTTCTTGCCCAATACCCGCCAGAAGTAATTTGTTTCTCCCTGGCGGATTCATTTTCATGTTTCCCCAGGAAATATATCCTTGATATGTTCATCCTAACCGATGACGGATATTTTCTTCCCCTGTTTTGAGTTTATCCTTCATATGTTCATCCTAACCGATGACGAATATTCTCATCTTTGGTATTCTTCCCAATTAAAAGGTAGTTGTAATCCCTATTTTGTTCCCCAGAGAGTTAATCCTTGATATGTTCATCCTAACCGGTGACGAGTTTCCTTCTTCTTGCGGTGTTCTATCTAGTAACTGATAGATGTTATCCCTGTTCCTTCCTCACAGAGTCTATCCTTGATATGTTCATCTTAACCGATGATAGATTTTCCCTTTGACGGTGTTCTATCCAGCATTCAATAGATGTAATTCCTGCTTTTTGTCCATCTTGGTTTATCCTTGATATGTTCTTCCTAACCGATGACGTTTATCCTCCTTGACACCCTCAGGCAAGTCTATCCTTGATATGTTCATCTTAACCGATGATGGATTTTCTTTCCTTTTGAGTCTATCCTTGATATGTTCACCCTAATTGTTGACGGATATTCTCATCTTTGGTCTTCTGCCCAGTAACTAGTAGTTGTAAATCCTATTCTTGTAGTTTTCCCGAGCAAGGTTATTCTTACTCAGTAATCGGTAATGAATACTCCCTCTTGGCAATTCCCAGCGAGTCATCCTTGATATGTTCATCTTAACCGATGACGAATGTCCTCTCTGTCAGATCTTTATTATCTCCTTATCCAGTAGCAGGTAGTGGATAATAGATTTCTGTTCCTCCTATGTTGAAGTTTATTTCTTCTCTAGTTGAGTTGAGTGCGCATTTCCTTAGTGAAATCTCTTTTTCCTGCATGATTCAAGTACGTCAGTTTTATCCTGATCTACTCGTATCCACTGCAAATGTTTTTGTTTCCCCCGGCTGGGTCTTTCCATGTTTATGGAATTCCTCCAGTCTCCCAGCAGTTTTAAGTAGTAGCCTGGCCTACGCATACCCTTTCTATCCCCTCAGAGTCTCTGTCTCCCCAGTGATTTTAACTTACGAAATGCATCACGCTCCTATCGATATTCGGTCTCTCTAATTTATTTTCCTTTGTGGCAACATTTCCTCACAGAGAATTATCTTTTATATTCATACCATATGTATCATGAGGTCTCTTAGGGACCAAAATTTGTTTCTATATGTTGTTATTTAAGCCCATTCTACTGATGTCCTCTCCGTCAGACTTTTATTATCTCTTTACCCAATAATAGGTAGTAGATAATAGATTTTTGCTCCTCCTGTGTTGAAGTTTATTTCTTCCCCAGTTGAGTCGAGTGCACATTTCCTTAGTGAAGTCGTGTTTTCCTGCATGATTCAATTACGCCAGTTTTATCTTGATCTACTCGTTTCCCATGGAGATGTTTTTGTTTCCCCGGGCTGAGTCTTTCCATGTTTATGGAATTCCTCTAGTCTCCCGGCAGTTGTAAGTCATAGCCTGGCCTACGCATACCTTTCAATCCCCTTAAATTCTCTGTCTCCCCAATGAGTTTTCCTTACGGAATGCATCATGCTCCCGCGGATATTCGGCCTCTCTGATTTCTTTTCCTCTGTGGCAATATTTCCCCACAGAGAATTAGCTTTTACATTCATATCATATGCATCATGAGGTCTCTTAGGGACCATAATTTGATTCTATATGTTGTTATTTAAGCCCATTCTACTGAGTCGATACGAAGATTTTAACCTTCACCTCCTCAGTTAGAATGTCCTTAAATAGGGGCAGCTGTAAGACCCTAATTTTGACTCTAAGATCCCTCATGTAATCTCATCATATGCATTAGCATTAGGATCACACTTTGGCATCCTCCTTACCCCTCTTTCATTGGGTTTGTTTTGGGAGAGATCACCAAATACTATGTGATTGTATTATACTTGTATATTATCATTTTTACTAACCAAAATACCAAAAATATGTCTTTGCATTATCTAACTCTTTTGTAGGTAGGTCATGATCCTCATTTGATCCATCAAGTTCATATGTAGGGTTTAAGACCCTAATGGCTAAGAGCACAACGAAGGAATGATCCACAATGTCTTTAAGCATCATATATGAGTCCTATTGATATTTACATGTTACTTTGATCAAGTATTCTTCAAGATTTGGGAGGTAGTTTGCCTTGGAAACCCTAGTTTGTCTAGGTATCTTGATTAACTTCTTCAACAAGCTTCCTCACCAATTGATCAAATTTCTCAAGGGGCACTACAAAATTCATCATATTATGCATATATTATCTATCATGAGCCTAAAAATTCAAGAGAATTGCATGATAGCAAGTTGGTTGATGGTGGTTGGCCAGATGAATTCATCTGATCAAAACTGGGTCCCCCTAGACCCTATCTCCTACAATTCTCATCATATGAAAATGATCCCAAGATAAAAGTTACTCTAAATGACATTACAAACAACTTTCATGATGAATTCTAGAGCTAATTTTGCATGGAAAGTCATTTTATATGTTGAAATATTATAGGTCATTTTGTCTAAACCCTAATTTGAAAGTCAACTTCCCAAGGCCATAACTTGCTCAATTTTTAGAGATGAAAGATTTCCAAGTTGCACAATCAAATTCAAGATGTCTACTTAAACTTTTATGTTTGGAGTGAAATCTAAATCAACTTTTATGAGCATGTGATATAAGGGTACATTATAGGTCATTTTTTACCTATACCATTGAACAAGTGATTTTCCTCAACTTCAAAAATGCATAACTCTATCATTCTAAATTCAAATGACATGAAATTGGTGAACATTTTGAAGGTATTTCAAAGGGATACAACTTTGATTAAGACACTTGTCTCATTTAAAGCTCACATGAAAAGTTAAGTAAGGTGGAACATTGAGGTATATGACTTGACACTTAGAAAAAAATTTAACATGTTGAAATTTCCAAACTTCCACCTCAAAATTCACCATAATTCAAGTTCCAAATGAAAAAGTGTCCAATATAAGAGTTGTTCCCCTTGATCTAAGCTTTCCAAAGAGTCATATTTCATCCATTTTGGACAAGGTTTGCTAGGGATGCGCATGGTCTTAACCGGTCTGCATCAAGTGGAAAGATCAAATGTTCAAAACATCATATACCATTGCTTTGCCATTCAAGCTTCATTTCAACTTCATTTCAGATACATTTGGACCAAAATGGATTGTTTCATGGGCCTGTACACGCCTATACAAGCATGTGCATGACATTGCCAAATTTGGAAGCAAATTCAAGTGTGAAAATAACAATCCCAATTGCTATAAATACAAGCCCTCTGAGCTTATTTGAAGGATCCATTGCGCGCCAACTTTGCCCCCTCTTTTCAAACCCTCACAATTCAAAGGAAAACCTGAGAATTTTCAATCTTAAAATTGAGTTTGAATCTCACTGTTTCGAGATTCAAAAACTCCAAGATCCAAAGCTTTGTTCCATTTCCAAACCACTTTTGCAAGTTCCCTGAGTGTGATCAAGCAAGGATTGAAGCAAGCAAGATTAAGTTCTGCATAACTTTGAAGGTATTTTCCAGAAATTTTCTTCTCTTCGATTCTCACTCAATTCTCATCAATTCTCTTGGATCTTTGGTTGTCTGAAGTCCTACCAATGTAGGCAAGAAGATTGAAATGCTTTAAGGTCAAATCGAAGCAACTCAGTTGTCATACCTCAAAATTCAACTCCTCATATCTTTCTATATATGTGGAGTTAGTTAAAATTGAGGTCAGATTCGTGCTATACGCCATTTTTTCTTTCAGATCATATCCTCCTTTTTCATTTATGTGATGGTGATGACTAAACCAGTCTGGCGAGGTTCGCCTGAGAAGGTGACCGGAGGTTTAGCGCCGGTGATGTGTTGGACAGGTTCTGAGCCACATGATCAATTCAAAATGTTTTAATCTCACGCGTTGGTTTTGATTACCATCCCTGTGGCGAATTGACTTAAGTCCATAGTGGAAAGCGTGTTGATGACCACTTGATCTGCCACCTCAATTAATGAGGGAGATCAAGTGGTCCACGTTTTTTTGTATTTTCTGATTTTCATTTTATTCCTTTGATTTTCATTAATTCATATTAATTTTAATATTGATCCAAAAAATATGAGACTTTCACCCAAAAAAATTAAATAAAATCCTCTTTCATATTTTGAATTAAAGTTATTTTTTGGATCATTATTAATATTTTTCATGATTTAATTGATTTTGTGAATATTTTTAATTACTTAAAAATACTTTTAAGTCTCTAAAAATTCTGAAATTTTTTCTCCAAGGTCCTTTGACCTTGTTTGACCTATGATAAATCTCATGGCCATTTCTTTGGTGTTTTGATGAGATTTTAGGAATTTGACAAATCATATTTAATATAATGCATTATTTTTAGTATTTTTTAAATTGAATAAATGCCAAATAATTGTGTTGAGCCATTTTGATTGTTTGTATGAGTTTGACTTGTGTTGCTAGGCCTTGGTCAAGGTTGATTTGACTTTGCTATGTTAAGATCATTGGATTTAGGGGATTGACGGAATGTATATTTCATCTCCCAAAATGAATGAATGATCTTAATTTGGTAAAAGTCCTTATTTATCCAATTTGAGTTTTGATCCATTCCCCTCCCTCTTCATCTTATTCCCCTTCCTTATGCATTCATATCATGGACCTATGATATCTCAATATCCTAAGGCTAGTTGATTGAAAAATCAACATAAGTATGGATGAGATTAGGTCACCTCTTTTGCATATTCTTTTTTATGTGTGGTATTTTTCATGAGCATAGTTCATTATACTATGTCTCTAATATATATTAACACCAAAATTCTATTTCTCGGTCTCAAATAGTTGTGACTTCTACATAAGTCCAACTACGATTACTTAACATAGCGCTAAATTTTAGACACAAAAGGCATAGCATTCTAGTTAGTGAGATTGTAAGTCTCCCCTCTTTCATGGTATTATGTTGAAACTTAGACTTTTTTCCTTCCTTTGGAAGATGTCTTGGTTCAAGGATCCATGCTTGTGATAAGTGGGTTGAGTGTTCTCCAAAGAATGACTTAAAAAAAAGCAAAAGCAATACTAACTTCTAACTCATTAACAACTAACATTTAATTTTAATTTATTTACTTTAATGCACTTTATTTTTAAGCCTTATTCATTTGCCATTATTCATACCATTCTAATTGTTTATGTTAAAGTTATTTTCAGTTTGTCCATTTGGACCATATTTTGTGATATATTTTGCTTGTGGATATTGTGTTTGTTTGTGTGGTCTTTGGCCATTAATGTACATAATAAGAACAAAAACTCTAAAAAACATCTTGTGTGGACTGTTGGTTTGTCTGAGACAATTGGTCTTAGAATTTAGGCATAACTCCCTATCCAAAGGACTTGGCCAATGCCAACTTTCATGTAACCAAGTGCTTGTAATCTGAAACTTCATTTGATACATCATTAAAGATCCATTTGCGTTCATCTGCAACATGATCATTGTGAAACTGTTATTTTGAACCCGTGACTTATGGCATTGTGGAATTCATCTGCTACATGGATAAATTTGAAGAAGATCATGGAATGGTTAAGCTTGGATGTGGCTATCTTTATTTGATGCCTTGCTCTTCAAGTTGATATTGTGTGCATTGTTTGTTTCTTGATTCTAATGTCCAAGGGAATTTGGGTTTCTATATGACATTCTTGTCTATTGGATTGCAATCCATTGGTCAGATCTTTTCAACTCTTAACTTTTAAATTTATGCTTAGGATTAGTCTCTTCATCTCCTCCCCATCTCTTTAATTTCAAAATCTCTCCATCCTTTTAAAAAACTTCTTTTTTTGTACTTGTCTCTTTTTTAAAACATAGACCATTTTGCAAACTAGAAACTTTGGCCTTATGCCATTGCATTTTTAAACTTCTTTTCTTAAATAAATATGTAAATAAACTTAACCATACTTGACTTAAAATTTTCAAAAGCCAAAAGGAATTAACTCATTCAAACCATTTTCTAGGTCTTTGTGCCTTTCAAACCTAATTTTTGTTAAAAGCAAAGCATCCACTTTGAAATTTGTATCACGAACTTTGAGGTTTGATCCCTCATTTTTATGTTGGTAGGTAGGCCCAAGTCCGAAGGACTTGTCAAACACAAAAATATAATTAATGAATTCTTTTCTCATCCCCCATTCTATTTGTTTGTAAACATCATTTTGTACAAAATACATATGCACACAAGAAAGGGCTCCCTAGGAGTACCTAGGACACTTTGGGTGCTAACACCTTCCCTCTGTGTAACTAACCCCCTTACCTGTAATCTCTGGTATTTTATTAGTTTTGATTTTAAAACTTCTTGTTTTATGGGTTTTGTTCATACATTTCCCTTGGAAACAATAAAAGCATGGTGGCGACTCTTGTTATTTGATGTCTTGCTTATCCATAGCTTGATGATCATGAATTTACCGCTACACATGTAAAGATCAATGGGACTCATATATGATGCTTAGAGACATTGTGGATCAAACCTTGGTTGTACTCTTAGCCATGAGGGTCTTAAACCGTAGATATGAACTTGATAAATCAAATGGGGATCATGCCCTACCTATAAAAGAGTTAGGCAAATGCAAAGACATATTTTTGGTATTTTGGTTAGTAAAATGATAATATACAAGTATGATAAAATCACATAGTGCTTGGTGATCTCTCCCAAAACAAACCCAATGAAAAAGAGGTAAGGAGGATGTTAAGGTGTGATCCCAATGCCAATGCATATGATGAAATTGCATGAGGGATCTTAGGGTCAAAATTGGGGTCTTACAGCATGTCGCACATCTGCGAGTGAACAAATCCTGCAACACAAAATTTACCAAAATGCTCTAGGTATTGCATGAACACCTTGTCTACCATCCCGACCACACACAAAATCACAAACATATTCAGATGTCCTTTAATTATGCGATATAAAACCCCAAAAAATTTCAAATGCAATGATTATCAAAGATTCATACGTTTTTCCAATCAAAACAAATAAAAGAAAAATAAAGAACAAACTTTTGAATAATAAGAAACTTTTATTGATTGAGAATTTGCCTATAAATAGGAATTTACATCAGGAGGCAATTCCTAGGAGGAGGTAATTGCAAAAAAACAAAAAAATAACAGATTAATACAAGAATGGCAATATGAAAATGGATTTCCATCAAGTTCTGATTTAGTTATAACTCTTATGACCTTGACGTTCTCATCCCTTTGCTTTCTGAAGAAAATGATTGAACTGATTCCTACCCTTCGGGGTTTCCAACTGTAGTAGCACAATGAAATCTCAGCCCAATGCAAGACATAGTCGTTCGCTTTAAATCCCTAACTATTGCCTGGATCACTGTTTCGGGTTTTCAGTCCATCGGGATAGCCTTTTTTGCCTAATCTTCCCTTTTATGTTTTCAACTTAGCGGGTGTATTTTTTATTTTCTTATCCCTAATTTTTGCCCGAACCATTTATATATATTTTTTTGTTCGCCGGGATGCCATCGACTTAGCGGGTGCTTTTATGTGATGTATTTTTTGGCTACGTCTATATTCATAGAGAGTGGAAAGTCTTCACCGTGCATGGTGGTGAGCATCATGGCTCCGCCAGGTAAAAATTTTCATATAACGTATGGCCCTTCATAATTCAGAGTCCACTTGCCCCTGAGATCATACTGAAGAAGAATAATTCTTTTTAAGACAAGGTCGCCAGCTTTGTAATTCTAAGGACGAACTTTTCCATCAAACGCCTTCTTCATCCGCTTTTGATATAACTGCCCATGGAAGATGGAAGCCATTCTTTTCTCTTCGATGAGGTTTAACTAATAAAATCTATTCTGCACCCACTCGGCCTCATCGAGTTTCACATCTGTCATCAACCTTAAGGAAGGGAATTCAACCTCGACATGCAAAAATGCCTCCATGGTATATACCAACGAAAATGGGGCTGCCCCAGTCGAGGTACGTACCGAAGTACGGTAACCATGTAAGGCGAAAGGTAGCATTTTGTGACAGTCCATGTAGGTTACAACCATCTTTTGGACTATCTTCTTTATGTTCTTATTGCCTGCCTCCACTGCCCCATTCATATTTGGGCGGTAGGGAGAGGAATTATGATGTTGAATACTGAAACTCTTGCACAACTCTGTCATCATATTGTTGTTGAGATTTGACATATTGTATGTTATTATCTTCTCAGGGATTCCATAACGATAAATGATATTCTGATTGATAAAACGTGCAACCACCTGTTTAGTCACGTTGGCATAGGAAGCAACTTCCACCCACTTGGTGAAGTAATCAATAGCCACTAAGATGAAACGGTGTCCGTTTAAAGCAGTGGGCTCAATGTTCCCGATCATATCCATACCCCATATTGTGAAGGGCTAGGGAGAAGTCAAAACATTCAAAGGCATGGGAGGAACATGCACTTTATCAGCGTAAATTTGGCACATGTGACATGATCTGGAATGAATGTGGCAGTCGGTTTCCATGGTCATCCAATAATAACCTGTTTTCATAATCTTTTTAGCCATGGCATGACCACTGGAGTGTGTTCCAAATGAACCCTCATGAATCTCCTTAATGATTATATCTTCTTCGTGTCTATCCACGCATCTGAGTAGGACAAAATCATGATTCCTTTTATACAACACATCACCACTGAAGAAAAACCTGGCATATAACTTTCTTAGTGTTATCTTATCAGGGATAGACGCATCCTTCAGGTATTCCTATTTCTCAAGGTATCTCTTGATATCATTAAACCAGGTTTTATCATCCTGCGCTTCATCATTAGTGGAGCAAAGAGCTGGCTCATCCAACCTTATAATGCTGATGGAGAGGGCTTCATTCACTCATTTAACTTTGAACATGGAATATGGTCAAATGTGATCTCCTCAAAGTATGGAATCAATTTTATCACGTTCTCTCAGTATGGAATCAGATTCGGGTGACGAGTCTCCCAATCTCCATTGATTTGGATGATAACTATAGTAGAATCCCCATAGACCTCAAGAAACATCATTCTCAAATCGATAGCTGCTTCAAACCCATAGATGAAAGCTTCATATTCGGCTATGCTATTTGTGAAGTCAAAATAGATTCTGGTAGTGAAAGGAATATGAAAACTCGTGGGAGAAGTAATGATAGCTCCCACACCATTTCCCAAGGCATTTAAAGCACCGTCAAACACGAGCGTCCATCGCGATCCTAGTTCTGGGCCTTCAGCTTGATCTGGTATGTTGTAATATTCTTTGAGAAACAAAACATCTTCATCAGGAAATTTAAATTTCATTGGCTAGTAATCCTCCACAGGCTGATAAGCCAAATAGTCAGCAACTATACTACTCTTGATCGCTTTTTGAGTTGTATACTGGATATCATATTCCGTTAAAATCATTTGCCAATGGGAAACTCTTCCCGTAAGAGCCGGATTCTCAAAAATATACTTGATCGGGTCCATCTTCGAGATCAACAAAGTAGTGTGGGTCAACATATACTATCTCAGCCGGCGAGAAGCCCACTCTAGAGCACAACAAGTTTTCTCAAGCAGTGAATATTTGATTTCACAGTTGGTAAACTTTTTACTCAGGAAGTATATTGCGTGCTCTTTTCGGCAAGACTCTTCATGTTAGCCTAATACACACCACATTGACTCGTCGAGGATAGTGAGATACATGATCAAAGGTCTTCCCTCTACTGGATGCATGAGAATCGGAGGTTCCTGCAAGTACTCTTTTATTCTTCCGAACGCTCTTTGACAATTTTCGTTCCACACCACTGCCTGATCTTTTCTCAATAGTTTAAACATCAGTTCACATGTGGCTGTTAAATTGGAGATGAATATATCAATATAATTTAACCTCCCTAAGAAACCATACACTTATCTTTCAGTTTTTGGTTCAGGCATCTCTTGAATTGCGTTTATCTTTATAGGATCAATCTCAATTGCTCACTCACTAATCAGAAAGCCAAGTAATTTACCGGATCTCACGCTGAAAGTACATTTGTTGGAATTCAGCCTCAATCTGAACTTCCTCAACCTCTCAAACAATTTCTGCAAGTTGACTAAATGTTCCTCCTCTGTATGGTATTTTGCAATCATATGATCCACATAGAACTCAATCTCCTTATGGATCATGTAATGGAATATGGTTACCATTGCGCACTTGTAAGTTTCCCCTGCGTTCTTCAAACCAAAAGGCATGACTTTGTAAAAAAGGTCCCCTAAGGTGTGATAAACATGGTCTTCTCCATGTCTTCTAGAGCCATTTTAATCTGGTTATAACCGGAGAAACCATCCATGAAACAAAATACCGAGAAATGTGCAGTGTTGTCGACTAATACATCAATATGAGGGAGCGGGAAATCATCCTTGGGACTTGCTCTATTCAAATCACGATAATCAACATACATCCGTACCTTGCCATATTTCTTAGGCATAGGAACGATGTTAGCTACCCATAGAGGATAAGAAGTAACTGCCAGGAAACCTTCATCATGTTTCTTTTGCACTTCATCTTTGATCTTTTTATACATATCTGGATGCGTCCTTCGAAGCTTCTGCTTAACAAGTGGACACTCTTCTTTCAAAGGTAGCCTATGCACCACAATATCCGTGTGAGCCCAAGCATGTCCTGATAAGACCAGGAAAATATGTCAACAAATTCTTACAATAGATCAATAAACCTTTCCTTCACACTTTCCTCTAAATAAGCCCCTACCTTGACCTCTTTTACATCTTCCTTGGATCCAAGATTCACAACCTCAATGTCTTCTTGATGCGACTGGATGACCTTTTCTTCTTGCCTTAGCAACCTTTCTAACTCTTCAGGGGGTTCACAATCTTCATCACCTTCTTCTTCATCTTGGTAGATCGGATTATCAAAGTCATAACGAGTGATAGCAGAATCGTTGTCAACAGAAATCGAGGTGGACGCGGATCTGCATTAATGATGTTTTTTATGCTTTTAGGAAGTGTGTGGTGAAAAGAAAGTATTGCCATTTTTTAAAATAAAAATAAAAATAGAAAGACAGAGATCAAAAGATTTGAATGCAAAATGTCCTTTATTTCATGATAAAAATTGAAAATGAAACATGGTGGCCCTACATGATTCACTACGCCTTGGGCAAAGCGCGGGAAATATTGCATGATAAAATAAACAAAAGAAAATTACTCTTGATTGAGTGTGACTTGGATGACATCATCTGTAGTCCAATTGTGGAGCTCTTCATCTGGACACTTGGTCGAATCCAGTTGTCAATGTCATAATCACTGTCATCATCATCATCATCACCGACATCATTGGCCTGACCATTACTGATGAATCCAGCACTTGTAAACTTCACCGACGTGAGAAGACTTGGAGCCTTGGGAGATTCAAGGGCTAAACACTCTCTAGAATGATTGAAATTGAGACCTAGCTTATCAAACTTTGGAGGAAGATCTATCACTCAACCCCAACCTTCGAGGTGACCACTCTCAACCACTGCCCTAGCATCCTTCAACAAAGACATAGAAACTGCAGGCTTTTCATCCTCAGAACAAGGAGTCTTGATCATCTGAACTGCCTCAAACGCCTGAAAATAAGTTTCATGTAATTCCCCCTCAACCTCTATATACCAAAAAGATGTCAAGTGACTCACCATGTATTCTTCCTCGCTGTAAACCATAACAATTTTACTACCAATCAGGAACTTCATTTTCTGGTGCAAGGTGGGTGTTACAGCGTCTTCCCCATGAATCCATTGGTGTCATAGCAAACAACAATATATGGGCTGTATATCCATGACAAATAATGTCGTTCCAAAAACTTATGGTCCAATTTTAACAGGCAGATCCACCTCACCAAAAACAGCTCTTCTAGATCCATCGAAAGCCCTGGCTATCAAGTCACTTGGGTGCAACTCAACTCCTGCATAGTCAATCTTGATTAGAGAAGACATGGGTAGCACATTTAAGGATGACCCAATGTCCACCAACACGTGGGATGATGTAGTCCCTTTGCATTCCATAGAAATGTGCATATCTTTATTATGATTGCACCCTTTAGGAAGGAGTTCAAAGTCTGTAAAACCCAATCCATTATCAGCTGAAATATTGGCCACAACCCATTCTAACTAGTTGACAGTGATGTTTTGCGACAAAAAAGTGGAACTCAACAATTTCATCAAGGCATTTCTATGTGCTTCGAAACACAACAACAAGGACAAGATTGAAATTTTAGACGGTGTCTGGCTCAGATGATCTATCACTTTGTAGTCATTTTTCCTGATTAATCTCAATAACTCTTCAACTTCTTGAGACAAAGAAGTTCCAGGCACTGCATTCAGAGTATTAACTTGTACAGATTCTGAATTATCACCCACCACTTGTTTACCCTTAGCTTTTTCCAAGGCATCAGCATCATCTTGAGCATGTTGTGGAGAATAAATCCTACCACTTATGGTAATTCTTCTCGTACCGGTGAAATTGTCAACATTCAAACTTGCGTCTTAATTTGGTTTATCTTCGGAAAGCCTCCCTTTATTTGTGGGAGTATACATAATGGAAATTACCGCCACTTCTTTCTCTTTAACTTTCTCATCTTTCACATGATGACACTGAATTTCACCATATTTTCGACTACGATTTCGCATGCATTTTAGTGGTTTTATTGTTATTTTGTTATGTTATTACTATGTTTCTCTTTGTTTCTGGTTTTCAGTCTAATCAGAGCCCCAATCAAGAAAAGGAGTGAAAATGAGCTAAAAAGACTAAAATTCAGCATTTTGCACTTGTGGCTCCCACTGTGGCTGGCGCCATAGGTCCAGCCATGACGTGTCACATCTCAACTTCCCTCAACTGCCACGTTCCCCACTATCTCTATCATTTTCCTTGCCTATAAATACATACTCGTTTTCATTTGTTTAATCATCCAAACTTAGAGCAGATCCAAACTCAGAGCAAACTTAGTTTCACTTACGCATATATTCAGTATTTTTAAAGTGGTAATCGTTTCGCATTGGGGTGTTACCACAATTGTGTAATCACGTCTGTGATCGAGTCTGTAATCGAGTTTGGAGCACTTTGGAAGGAAGTTAATCCTGCCGCCATTTTCATTTCCGCTTCGCATTTTATTCAACCCTCCGATTGGAGCATGTTTTTATTGCTTTGCCTTTATCTATTTTATTTTCCCGCACTGTATTTACTTTATTTATTTCTCGCACTCACTTTACTTTATTTATTTCTCGCACTCTCTTTACTTTATTTATTTCTCGCACTCGCTTTACTTTATTTATTTCTCACACTCGCTTTACTTTATTTATTTCTCGCACTCGCACTACTTTTATTTATTTCTCGCACTCGCACTACTTTTATTTACTTTCCGCACTCGCACTACTTTTATTTACTTTCCGCACTCGCACTACTTTTATTTACTTTCCGCACTCGCACTACTTTTATTTACTTTCCGCACTCGCACTACTTTTATTTACTTTCCGCACTCGCACTACTTTTATTTACTTTCCGCACTCGCACTACTTTTATTTAAATTAAAATGCACTTTTACTTTACCATGTCTAACTAAATCTATAAAGGTTAGAATGTAAGGACCGTAATTGAACCGATAATACGTACAATTGTTCGTAGAAACACTTAAGGGCTATTTTGACTTTCAACTTAAGTTTTCTCGCACTTAATTTCCGTTGGGTAAGATCGAAAGCCGTCCAACGTCTTTTTAAACTTAGTTGTTTTTAACTATTTCAAATACAGCGAAAGCACTTTGTTTAGTTCATTAGGAGTTTTTAAATTAGGAAGAAAAGTGATTTTAAAACTATTTTCGGAAGCGTTTATAAGATTAGAGTCTGGTTCGTGAGAACCTCTTTTGGTTTAGAAATCCAGGTTAAAATACTTTTCAACTTAGTCAAGATACTATATTTCTTAAAAATAGGTTTACTACTCTAACGCAATGCGCGCCTTTTTATAAGTGAGAATAAGAGGGTTTGATTAGGGAGTACAACTCGGTTCTGAATACGCGAAAGCGACAGTTCCTGTTAAATTGGTTCTTTTCAAAGTAGGAAACACTGCCCATAAGTAGTTCTATTAGCAAGTACTTGGATTATTAATTGATTATGTGAATTACATTCGAGCCTGTCTTTATTAATTGAATTAAATTTAATACTTTACTTTTCATTGCACACTCTAAAAACCCCTATTTTGATTACCTTAGATAAACACCATAACAATAGATAACGATAGATTGACACTTGGTCTCTGTGGATTCGACAATCTTTTATATTACTCTGACGCGTTCGTATACTTGCGAAAAGCACGCATCAAGTTTTTGACGCCGTTGCCGGGGACCAATTTCGTCAAATTTCGTAGCTTGTTCTTATATCGTTTAGACTTAGGTTATTACCCGCCGGTCAATGCGAAGAACTCGCAGCACCAGAAGTTTAGTATACCCTCTGGCGGAACCTGAACGTTAGGCTCGCGCACGTTTATTCTTCCATAGAATTAAGAGAGCTATGGCCGAAGATCAGAACCAAAGACCTCTTAAGGACTTCGCCCAACCATTAAACGAAGAACCTAGTTCTAGTATAGTAAACCCAACCATCCCAACTAATAATTTCGAACTTAAACCCTCCCTGTTGCAACTAGTGCAACAGAGACAATTCTCAGGTCTCGCTATTGAGAACCCAAACCAACATTTAAAAATCTTTCTCCAATTAGCAGACACTTTTAAAACCAATGGAGCTTCTCTTGAGGCAATCCGTTTAAGATTATTCCCTTTTTCTCTTAGAGATAACGCCCTATCATGGTTAGATTCCCTTCCACCCAATTCCATTACGACTTAGGATAACCTTAGAAGAGTATTCCTTTCTAGATACTTTCCCCCAAGTAAAACCGTCGTTCTTCGAAAGCATATAACTAGATTTACCCATAACCAAGGAGAATCGATGTTCGAGGCTTGGGATAGATATAAAGAGCTGTTAAGAGCATGCCCACATCATGGTTTAGAAAATTGGTTAATCATTCAGACCTTCTATAATGGACTTCAGTATAACACTAAGATGACCATTGACGCTGCCGCAGGCGGTGCGCTGATGAACAAACCTTATCCTGAAGCTAGTGCCCTCATTGAAGATATGGCTCAAAACCATCAATCATGGGGAGTCGAACGAGCGACAGTTGAGAAGAAGGAAGCCCAAGGAGGAGTACATGAACTAAGCTCTATACACATGATGCAGGCTAAAATGGACGCATTAGCTCTCAAAGTCGAGCATATATGCATAAACCCGAATACTGCAGCCGCAGTTTCGTCGGATTGTGAGATATGTGAAACCAAAGGACACCAATCTGCAGAATGCAGTCTATTAAACGAAACCCACTCTGAGCAAGTGAACTACACCCAAGGGAACCCATACTCGAATACTTATAACCCTGGATGGAGGAATCACCTGAACTTCTCCTATAAGAACAATAACCCTATCCAAAATAATGCGCCTCCGAGACAACCTGGTTACCAAGCCCCAAGATCAAATTAACCTATGCAACCTGTACCACCAAAGCCGAGCCTTGAGAATATTATGGAAAATTTTATCACTGCCCAAACCCAACAAAACAAAGAGTTCATGAACCAAAACATTCACGTTAACGAACTGATTACCCAGTTAGGAACCAAGGTTGACCAAGTAGTTACTCATACCAAGATGCCTGAAACCCAAATCTCTCAGGTAGCTTTAAACCAAGCCCCCCAAACCACACCTGGAGGACAATTCCCTAGACAACCTCAACAGAATCCACGAGGGCAAGTCAATGCCATTACCCTACAAAGAGGGAACGCTTATAATGAGCCACCAAACCCAAGACTGAGTGAACCCAAAACTTCTAAGGAATATACCGAACCCACGGACAAAGTAAAGGAACCAGAGGAATCTAAAAAATAGGAAGGTCAAGAAAACGGAGAAGAACCTAAAGATAAAACTTACGTACCACCCCCGCCATATAAACCACTTATACCATATCTGCAAAGACTCAAACAAACCCAGATTAATAACC
Organism: Lathyrus oleraceus; assembly: GCF_024323335.1. Lineage (NCBI taxonomy): Eukaryota > Viridiplantae > Streptophyta > Magnoliopsida > Fabales > Fabaceae > Lathyrus > Lathyrus oleraceus. The sequence continues at coordinate 120,005,533 of NC_066581.1, read as the reverse complement.
AGTATCAAAAATTCATTAAGGTTACAGAAAAAATTCACGTAGAAATCCCTTTCGCAGAAGCCATCACCCAAATACCTTCTTACGCCAAGTTTCTCAAAGACATCCTTACCAACAAACGTAGACTTGACGATCCGAAGCCCTTGGAATGTAATTCCATTTCTGAGAATAAGTTAGCCAAAAAGTATGAAGATCTTGGAAATTTCTCCATTCCTTGTCTTTTGGGTAGTCATGTCATTGAAAAAGCTTTTCTAGACTTAGGAGCTAGTGTGAGCTTAATGCCTTTAGCAATTTGTGAGAGGTTAAACTTAGGAGAATTACAGCCCACTAAGATGTCACTTCAGTTAGCCTATAGATTTGTTAAGTATCCGATAGGCATTTTAGAAGATGTCCCTGTTAGGATAGGTCATTTATTAATCCCTACTGATTTTGTTGTGATGGACATCAAAGAGGATAATGATATACCAATCCTTCTAGGTAGACCATTCTTATCAACTGCAGGAGCCATAATAGATGTCAAGAGAGGAAAGTTGACCTTTGAGGTAGGTGACGAGAAAATAGAATTTATACTTTCGAAATTTCTTATGGCACCTGTGATGGGAGACGCATGTTATGCCTTAGATATCATTGATGAATGCGTTAGGGAATTAGAACAAGAAGAAATCATAAAAACAATTAAGTTTCCATCAACTCTCATACTGGAAGATGATGACTTTAGGAAACCCTACATCGATGATAACCTTTACGAATGTTTATCCCTTACCCCAGATCATATGCCATGCCCTACGAAACCAACCTTAGAACTTAAGGAGTTGCCTAAGAACCTGAGATATGAGTTCCTCGACGAAGAGATGAACCGTCCAGTTATAGTCAGTTCTACCTTGAGCCAAGAGGAAACAAATCAACTTTTAGATGTTTTACGAAGATACCCCTCAACCTTAGGATATAATATCTCTGACCTGAAAGGTATAAGCCCATCTATATGCATGCATCGGATTTCGCTCAAAGAAGATTCAAAACCCTCCAGAGAACATCAGAGAAGAATAAACCCTATAATGAGTGATGTTGTTAAAAAAGAAGTTCTTAAGTTACTTGAGGCAGGTATAATCTATCAGATCTCGGATAGTAAGTGGGTGAGCCCTGTGCATGTAGTACCTAAAAAGGGAGGCATCACGGTCGTGCAAAACGATAAAGGCGAACATGTAGCAAAACGGATGGAAGGAGGATGGAGGATGTGCATAGATTACAGGAAGTTAAATAAAGCAACCAGGAAGGATCATTTCCCTTTACCATTTATAGACCAGATGTTGGAGCGTCTAGCCAGACACTCTTACTTCTACTATCTAGATGGATACTCAGGATTCTTCCAAATACCTATCCACCCCGAAGATCAAGAAAAAACTACCTTTACATGCCCTTATGGAACTTTTGCCTACAGACGAATGCCATTCGGCCTCTGTAATGCCCCAGCTACTTTCCAACATTGTATAATGTCAATCTTTGCAGATTACCTAGATGGCATCATGGAAGTATTTATGGATGATTTCTCGGTTTGAGGATTCGATTTCAAAAATTGTATTGCTAACCTTGAGAAAATCCTAGAGAGATGCGTGGAGGTAAACCTCGTGCTAAACTGGGAAAAGTGTCATTTCATGGTAACCGAAGGAGTCGTTTTAGGACATCTAGTTTCTGAAAAAGGTATAGAGGTAGATAAGGCTAAGATAGAAGTTATAGAGAACCTAAAACCGCCCAAAACTATCAGAGAAGTCCGAAGTTTTCTTGGACACGCTGGATTCTACCGGCGTTTTATCAAGGACTTCTCCAAAATAACTAAACCTTTAACTGGCCTTTTAATGAAAGATGTTGAATTCATTTTCAATGAAAAATGTAATGAAACATTTAATCTTTTAAAGCAAGCTTTAATATCAGCACCTATTATGAAACCCCTTGATTGGTCAGAACCTTTTGAGATAATGTGCGACGCTAGTGATTATGCCGTTGGAGCCGTTCTAGGATAAAGGAAAGATAAAAAATTACATGCAATTTATTATGCTAGTAGGACCCTAGACGCTGCCCAACTTAACTACGCAACAACTGAAAAGGAATTACTCGTTGTAGTCTTCGCTATAGACAAATTTAGATCTTATCTAGTAGGAGCCAAAATTATAGTTTACACCGATCATGCTGCCATTCGTTACCTATTAAGTAAAAAAGATGCCAAGCCCAGGTTACTCCGATGGATTATGTTACTACAAGGGTTTGATTTAGATATAAGAGATAAAAAAGGAACTGAAAATGTAGTAGCTGATCACCTTTCTAGGCTAGAACATCTAAAACCAGACTTAGTACCCATAAATGATGATTTTGCCCTATGATAGAATGATAGCTAGACTAGAAACCATTGAACACGATAGCCTAGGCCCTCATGAGCACTTCCCAAAATCCTTAGCAGTAAGTAACGTGCCATGGTATACAGACTTTGTTAATTACCTAGCTGCTGATATCGTACCCCCTGATTTTGACTACCACCGCAAGAAGAAGTTCTTCAACGATGTGAGAAACTTTTATTGGGACGAACCGCTCCTTTTCAAAAGGGGTAAAGATGGCCTTTTTCTCCGTTGCGTTCCAGAAGAGGAGGTAAAAAGTATAATTGAGCATTCTCACTCTGCATCCTATGATGGACATGCGAGCACCTCTAAGACATACGCCAAGATTCTTCAAGCTGGCCTATTGTAGCCTACCATGTGGCGTGATGTCCATGCTTGCATTGTCAAATATGATAGATGCCAACACACTAGAAACATTTCAAGGCGTGACGAAATGCCTCTAAAAAACATTCAGGAAGTAGAACTCTTCGACGTTTGGGGTATAGATTTCATGGGACCTTTCCCACCATCCTTAGGAAATAGGTATATTTTAGTATTTGTGGACTACGTGTCTAAGTGGATTGAAGCCATAGCTGCACCCACAAACGATATTAGGGTGGTGATCAAGCTATTTAAAAACTATATATTCCCTAGATTTGGAACTCCTCGTTTAGTCATAAGTGATGGAGGATCGCACTTCATATCAAGAATATTTGATAAGCTTTTAAGAAAATATGGAGTTAGGCATAGAGTAGCAACACCATACCACCCATAGACTAGTGGCCAAGTAGAAGTATCCAATAGGGAGATAAAACAAATCCTAGAAAAAACCGTTTCTATCTCTAGATGAGACTGGTCTCAGAAGCTTCAAGAAGCATTATGGGCCTACCGAACCGCTTTCAAAACCCCTATAGGAACAACTCCCTACCAACTAGTCTATGGAAAATCTTATCACTTACCTTTCGAATTAGAGCATAAGGCCTATTGGGCCATTAAAACTTTGAATTTAGACTACCGGACCGCTGGTGAAAAGCGTATCCTTGACATTCACAAACTAGAAGAACTTAGGCAATCCGCCTATGAGAATGCAAAAATATACAAAGAGAGAACAAAAGCCTGGCACGACAAAAGAATAGTAAAGAAAGATTTCAATATAGGCGACCTTGTTCGCCTGTTTAACTCTAAGTTATGACTTTTCCCTGGGAAGCTGCGCTCGAGATGGACTGGCCCTTTCAAAGTATCCAAGATTCTGAGATCCGGAGTTATAGAAATCAAGAACGAAACCTGTAGCCCATTCATTGTAAATGGACAAATACTGAAGCTCTACGAAGGAGGAGACATTCCAACAGACTACTCAAGCCACACTCTAATTGATCCACCGATTCCTACTACTACAGGTGTATAAATTCCGATCGTCAAGCTAATGACGTTAAGCAAACGCTGCTTGGGAGGCAACCCATGGTTTTTTATTTTGTTTTACTTTTTTGCATTTATTTATTTTATTTTATTTTATTTTTAATCATATTTTCACCGAGACTAAATATTTGAAATGTTTGTATTTTCAAGATCCCTTTTCCTAACTTTTACAGGATGTAGGACTTCGACGATATGCACGTAGCCTATAGGGATTATGCCCAGAGAGAGTGCTACATAGCTCTTTACCAACGCCCTATGTCGCCCACGCGCTATCCAGATCAGCACTGCATGGAAGCCCTGGGTATTGAGCCGAGTATCCAATTTCTTAGCCACCAGCTCCATTGGGACGAGTTCGCTGACGACCTGAGCAACACCTACAGGAACTTGACATTGGAGTTCCTTAGTTCATTCGATTATGACCCTTACCCTGGACCGGATGGGTATGCTGCTTTCAGACTTTTTGGGATTGAGTACTCCTTCATCCAGAAGGAGTTCGGTGACCTATTAGGCTTCCAGACCACCCCTGACGCTATCCCTGAGACACCGATGGGATACTTTCTGGGTAAAGAAGTGGAAAAGTTATGGAGTGACATATCCGGTGGAGGGAGTCAGGATCCTTCTACGCAGTTGTCCCAGGCTATACACAACCCTGTTTTTAGATACTTCCAGATGATATTGGCACACTCCTTCTTGGGAAGACTAGATGATGAGACGTTACTGAGTGAGGAGGAGATATTCCTATTGTTTTGTGCATCCCAGTCTCGCCCCGTGGCATGTGGGAACTTTCTATTGTGTGGCCTCAACAGTGTTTCCAGATCGTCTGAAGGAGTCATTCATGTAGGAGGAATCATCACACAGATCGCCATCGCTTTAGGTCTATCCCGCAAGCTGTTACATCTCAAGACCTACTATGGGTATACTACCATGGATATCGACTTTTGCTTGACCAGAGGGTTGATAAGGAGATCCTCCTTCAACACAAGACAGTTCAGATTGTTGGTCGATAGCGAGGCGATTCATTATTTTACACTGCCTGATCCTATGATGACTAGTGTTCATGACCCATCTAACTGGAGTTATGCTTTGGAGGGCCAGGGAGAGACTATCGAGAAGCTGAGGTCCCAACCTATTGTTGAGTATACCCCTACACCTCCTTCACCCAGGATCATTGTATTCTCTAACAATTTATCATTGCAGACCCCATACATCCGCACCCAGATTGCAGAGTGTCGTAGAGAGATTGCCGAGCTTAGGCAGGAGGTAGCTGACCTTACCTTACAGATGGGAGTATCCGATCTCACGCACGCTACCGAAGCTGACTGTTTATACCAAGAGATCGCAGAGCTTCGCAAGGAGATAGCCATGCTTCGTGGATCTACTCAGGCAACGAACCCCCTACTATTTGATTTTACCATCTCATTTTATTTTGTCTCATTTATGCTTATATTTTTCGCATTTACCTAACTTATTTTATATCATTGCATTTGAGATATTTTCTTAACTATGTCAGCACATTGATATTTCCACATCTATATATATATATATATATATATATATATATATATATATATATATATATATATATATATATATGTTTTATGTTTGTTTATTATATTTTTATTTTTATTATAGTTTAATTATATTAATTATTTATTTATTAGTCTAATGTTTGAATTTTATTTTTATAAAATTATGCAAACCTTATGTCACTAGGAAAATACAATGCAAACGTTATCCGGACCCCCCAACCAAAAAGAGAACGAGAAGCCCAAGCCAAATGACCAAAATCCGGCCCAGCCGAATTTAGCCTTGTGGCGCCCGCCATAGAAGTTGTGGTGCCCGCCACAGCGTCTGTATAAGCTCGGGGCAGACTCCCATTTTTCACCATTTTCATACTTTCAAACCTTCAAAACCCATTTTTCCACCTTACAAAAACACCCTTGAACCCCACAAAAGCTCCCAGATTTCTCATCTTCAAACCATACAAACCATTTTCCCAACTCCCATTTTCATTTTCATCCGTCGAATTTCATAAAAATCTCAACTTTATACAAACCCATCTTCATCTTCTTCATCACATTGCAAGAGCTAAATAATGGACTTCATTGGATTTATTCTTCGAGAAGGGAAACCGGGAGATAGGCAAAGGAAGATTATCGAAAGATTGCAAAATCGGGAAATCCTCCCGACAAGGTCTGTGGATGAAAATTGTCTTTACACTTTGGGTATCTACCATAGCATTTTTTTATTTATTAGATAATTTAGGCTTGCATACTATATTTTCAAACAAAGAACCTACCTTTGAGAGATTGACAATCGAATTTTTAAGTTCTTTAATTTATATTGTCAATCCTAATACTGCTAGCATAGTTGGTACTGTCAGATTTTGAATGTTTGCAATTGAGTACGAATTCAGTACCGACGAACTAGCAGGCCTGTTAGGAATTCCTTATGGGGAAGGTGCTATTTGTGAGGCCCCTTTGGATTCAGATTGGTCGGTCAAGGTATTTTCCTTCTGGCAGAAATTGTCAAACACTTCAATAAATTCTTTTAAAGGAATTCTTGCCTCGACCATCCATAACCCGGCCATCATAATTTTTAGATATTTGTTGGCATGTACTATTTTTGGCCGGGAGAATCCAAACAAGGTCAATGCTCGAGAGCTTCTATTTTTGCAAGGAAGCCTTACAAATAGAAGAATTAATTCGGTCCCGTTTATGCTCGCTCATATGGCTTTAACTCTTAATAAAGTGGGACCTATAGTTTTCGGAGGACTCATTACGTCTATTGCTCGGGCGCTTAACCTGAACAATGAGATAGCTACCCTAGATCCCTTACCTCCTTGCACAATCAACCTAAAATTTCTGAGAGATATGAAATTGTGCCGATTGAGGAGAGAAGGAGGTTATGTGCTTATGGTTCATGGTATAGCTATCCCATCTGTTGTCTTACCGTGCACTAGACGTACTGATGTACGTAATGAAAGGAATTGGACCTGTGTTTTAGATGCTCCACCTGTTTTGCGTCCACTTCCTCCTAATGTTCCTGATGAGGAGGGACACGACACTGATGAAGAATATGATCAGCGAGAGCGATCTCCCGTACCTCATGTGTCCCCCATCACCCATCACCACCATACACCGCACCATCTTCTTCTTTTGCAGGTTCTGCCCCTGGCTTTTATATTACAAAAGAGATGTGGCGTGACCACATGGCTAGAGAGCAAAGGCGTGATGGCCTACTCTCTACCATTCAGCAACAACTGGCGGATAACATGAGCTTCATGCAAGAATCAAAGCGGAGGACAGATAGATCCAATGAGACTGTTGTACACTCCTTGCTTAAGATCACAAATGAGCAAGCCCGTCAGCAGCACTACCACCGTCAACATACTGCACTCATAGAAGCCACTCAGGGTTCCATTTTGGGTAACCTTCGAGAGGTGAGGACCGCTCAGGATGCCTTACCGGCTAGGATGGATCAGAGAGACCGTCATCCTAGCCGATCCCGTCGTCCACCTCAGGATGGCGAAGGCACCAGTGGTCAGCAGTAGGATGTCAGGTGACTCTCCCCTTATCTTATTTCGAAACATTGGAGACAATGTTCGATTTAAGTGTGGGAGGAGACTTTATCACTTTCTATTTTTCTTTGTTGTTTTTAGTTAGTTTGTTTATTTTTATTGCTTTTTAGTTGTTTATTTTATTTCATTTTGCTTTTAGTTTGAGTGTTTTAGATAATGCATGAGTCTGACGAGTCACCAGTATAATGTATCTTTAGTACAGTCTAATCTTCCCATTCCTTTAGCCCTACCGAATTTTTTTTTGCAAAAGAAAACAGTGATATTCTGAAAGGTTTTGGGTTTTAAAGACGGGTTTGAGTAAGGATGCGGTGACTTGGGAGAACTTTTTGAAACATCAGTATTGTTTTAGCACCGTAGACTTCATGAATATAGGAATCACTCCCAAAACCCCATATATGCCTTAATCATCATTTCACTATAAGTCCTCAGTAGTTTATTCCAGCAGTCAGCTTCGGCCTACGCATCCTCTACGTAGGGGGCCGATGAACATAAGTGAATGATCTAGTGAAATGAATAAAAGAAAAGAAAAAGGCAACCCCGGTATAGGTGACCCTCACAAAGTCATTTAAACCAAAAAGTTGTAAAAAAATTCTACAAAAAGAAAAAAAAAAAAAACTCACCCGCTGTTAGTTGGTTCAGAGGTATCTGGCGCTGAACTCGGTAGGGAGGATTACGATCTGAACCCCCACAACTGCAGTTGGGTCAAATAAAAGGGTTTACACAAATTTATGTGCCAGGAACCCCATGTTTGGATCATAATCACTAACAAGTCACTCTGCTATGAAGCATGTACGGACAACGGGCTTAATATGATTGCGCCTGAATGAAAAGAACACAAAAAGAGATGAAGAGGCAGGCCTAGGTATTGTGGGATAATATGGGTTGGTTAATATAGGAATGGAGTTTATGCCTGTGTTTGCGGATAAGTGTCGTCATGATACCCTTAGTTCACTCAATATGTACCTATCACTGTATCCCGACTTGAATTTTGAAACCTTTTTAGCCCGAAGCGCTCGTTGACACCAGTTTTTCTTCTATGAACTTTTTAGTGTTTTGCTTGAGGACAAGCAAGGGTTTAAGTGTGGGAGAATTTGATGACACTGAATTTCACCATATTTTCGACTCCGATTTCGCATGCATTTTAGTGGTTTTATTGTTATTTTGTTATGTTATTACTATGTTTCTCTTTGTTTTCAGGTTTTCAGTCTAATCAGAGCCGCGATCGAGAAAAGGAGTGAAAATAAGCTAAAAAGACTAAAATTCAGCATTTTGCACTTGTGGCTCCCACTGTGGCTGGCGCCATAGGTCCAGCCATGATGTGTCACATCTCAACTTCCCTCAACTGCCACGTTCCCCACTATCTCCATCATTTTCCTTGCCTATAAATACAGACTCGTTTTCATTTGTTTAATCATCCAAACTTAGAGCAGATCTAAACTCAGAGCAAACTTAGTTTCCCTTAGGCATATATTCAGTATTTTTAAAGTGGTAATCGCTTCGCATTGGGGTGTTACCACAATTGTGTAATCAAGTCTGTGATCGAGTTTGTAATCGAGTTTGGAGCACTTTGGAAGGAAGTTAATCCTGCCGCAATTTTCATTTCCGCTTCGCATTTTATTCAACCCTCCGATTGGAGCAGGTTTTTATTGCTTTGCCTTTATCTATTTTATTATCCCGCGCCGTCTTTACTTTATTTATTTCTCGCACTCGCTTTACTTTATTTATTTCTCGCACTCGCTTTACTTAATTTATTTCTCGCACTCGCTTTACTTTATTTATTTCTCGCACTTGCTTTACTTTATTTATTTCTCGCACTCGCACTACTTTTATTTATTTCTCGCACTCGCACTATTTTTATTTACTTTCCGCACTCGCACTACTTTTATTTACTTTCCGCACTCGCACTACTTTTATTTACTTTCCTCACTCGCACTACTTTTATTTACTTTCCGTACTCGCACTACTTTTATTTAAATTAAAATGCACCTTTACTTTACCATGTCTAACTAAATCTATAAAGGTTAGAATGTAAAGACCGTAATTGAACCGATAATCCGTACAATTGTTCGTAGAAACACTTAAGGGCTATTTTGACTTTCAACTTAAGTTTTCCCGCACTTAATTTTTGTTGGGTAATATCGAAAGTCGTCCAACGTCTTTTTCAACTTAGTTGCTTTAAACTATTTCAAATACAGCGAAAGCGCTTTGTTTAGTTCATTAGGAATTTTTAACTTAGGAAGAAAAGTGATTTTAAAACTATTTTCGGACGCGTTTATAAGTTTAGAGTCTGGTTCGTGAGAACCTCTTTTGGTTAAGAAATCCAGGTTAAAATACTTTTCAACTTAGTCAAGATACTATATTTCTTAAAAATAGGTTTACTACTCTAATGCAATGCGTGCCTTTTTATAAGTGACAATAAGAGGGTTTGATTAGGGAGTACAACTCGGTTCTGAATACGCGAAAGCGACAGTTCCTGTTAAATTGGTTCTTTTCAAAGTAGGAAACACTGCCCATAAGTAGTTCTATTAGCAAGTACTTGGATTATTAATTGATTATGTGAATTATATTCGAGCATGTCTTTATTAATTGAATTGAATTTAATACTTTACTTTTCATTGCACACTCTAAAAACCCCTATTTTGATTACCTTAAATAAACACCATAACAATAGATAACGATAGATTGACACTTTGTCTCTGTGGATTCGACAATCTTTTATATTACTCTGACGCGTTCGTATACTTGCGAAAAGCACGCATCAAGTTTTTGGCGCCGTTGTCGGGGACCAATTTCGTCAAATTTCGTATCCTGTAGTTAAATCGTTTGACTGAGGTTATTACCCGCTGGTCAATGCGAAGAACTCACAGCACCGGAAGTTTAGTATACCCTCTGGCGGAACCTGAACGTTACGCTCGCGCACGTTTATTCTTCCATAGAATTAAGAGAGTTATGGCCGAATATCAAAACCAAAGACCTCTTAAGGACTTCCCCCAACCATCCAACGAAGAACCTAGTTCTAGTATAGTAAACCCAACCATCCCAGCTAATAATTTCGAACTTAAACCCTCCCTATTGCAACTAGTGCAACAGAGACAATTCCCAAGTCTCGCTACTAAGAACCCAAACCAACATTTAAAAATCTTTCTCCAATTAGCAGACACTTTTAAAACCAATGGAGCTTCTCCTGAGGCAATCCGTTTAAGATTATTCCCTTTTTCCCTCAGAGATAAAGCCCTATCATGGTTAGATTCCCTTCCACCCAATTCCATTACGACATGGGATAACCTTAGAAGAGTATTCCTTGCTAGATACTTTCCCCCAACTAAAACCGCCATTCTTCGAAACCATATAACTAGATTTACCCAGAACCAAGGAGAATCGTTATTCGAGGCTTAGGATAGATATAAAGAGCTGTTAAGAGCATGCCCACATCATGGTTTAGAAAATTGGTTAATCATTCAGACCTTCTATAATGGACTTCAGTATAACACTAAGATGACCATCGACGCTGCCGCAGGCGGTGCGCTGATGAACAAACCTTATCCTGAAGTTAGTGCCCTCATTGAAGATATGGCTCAAAACCATCAATCATGGGGAGTCGAACGAGCGATAGTTGAGAAGAAGGAAGCTCAAGGAGGAGTACATGAACTAAGATCTATAGACATGATGCAAGCTAAAATGGAGGCATTAGCCCTCAAAGTAGAGCATATGTGCATAAACCCTAATACTGCAGCCGCAGTTTCGTCGGATTGTGAGATATGTGTAACCAAAGGACACCAATCTGCAGAATGCAGTCTATTAAACGAAACCCACTTTGAGCAAGTGAACTACACCCAAGGGAACCCATACTCGAATACTTATAACCCTGGATGGAGGAATCACCCGAACTTCTCCTATAAGAACAATAACCCTATCCAAAATAATGCACCTCCGAGACAACCTGGTTACCAAGCCCCAAGATCAAATTAACCTATGCAACCTGTACCACCAAAGCCGAGCCTTGAGAAAATTATGGAAAATTTTATCACTGCTCAAACCCAACAAAACAAAGAGTTCATGAACCAAAACATTCACGTTAACGAACTGATTACCCAGTTAGGAACCAAGGTTGACCAAATAGTTACTCATACCAAGATGCTTGAAACCCAGATCTCTCAGGTAGCTTTAAACCAAGCCCCCCAAACCACACCTGGATGACAGTTCCCTAGACAACCTCAACAGAATCCGCGAGGGCAAGCCAATGCCATTACCCTACGAAGTGGGAACGCTTATAATGAGCCACCAAACCCAAGACTGAGTGAACCCAAAACTTCTAAGGAATATACCGAACCCACGGACAAAGTAAAGGAACCAGAGGAATCTGAAAAATAGGAAGGTCAAGAAAAAGGAGAAAAACCTAAAGATAAAACTTACGTACCACCCCCGCCTTATAAACCACCTATACCATATCCGCAAAGACTCAAACAAACCCAGATCAATAACCAGTATAAAAAATTCATTAAGGTTATAGAAAAACTTTACTTAGAAATCCCTTTCACAGAAGCCATCACCCAAATACCTTCTTACGCCAAGTTTCTCAAAGACATCCTTACCAACAAACGTAGACTTGACGATCCGAAGCCCTTGGAATGTAATTCCATTTCCGAGAATAAGTTAGCCAAAAAGGATGAAGATCCTGGAAATTTCTCCATTCCTTGTCTTTTCGGTAGTCATGTCATCGAAAAAGCTTTTCTAGACTTAGGAGCTAGTGTGAGCTTAATGCCTTCAGCAGTTTGTGAGAGGTTAAACTTAGGAGAATTACAGCTCACTAAGATGTCACTTCAGTTAGCCGATAGATCTGTTAAGTATCCGATAGGCATTTTAGAAGATGTCCCTCACGAGGAGGTGACATGCCTGTTAGATCAACCTGTAGGGAGCCTCTCACGAGGAGGTGACATGTCTGTTAGATCAACCAAGTTCAATTGCAATAAATGTTGAAGCACTTGAGAATAAGACATCGGGAGCGGATCAATTACTTTCTCGATTCTGGGTTGTCTCGGATGGTTATAATTGCAAAGAGGAGCGGTTTTCTATTGTTGTTGTTGTTGTTGGTACTGCGGTTATTGTTGCTGTTGAAGAGTTGTGATGACCGGAATGGCCATATCATTCACTTATTATTGTTGATGTTGATGTTGATATTGATATTGTTGTTGATGTTATGGTTGGTATGGATTCTTCCTTTTCCCCTCTGAGCATAAGCAGCACTTGATTCATCCTCTTTCTTCTTATGGTAACCACTAAATGGCTTCTTACCAACTTCACTTCCAGAACTACCAGCATTGGCTGACTGAATCGCTCCCATTTTGAGACAAGCTTCAATCTTCTCTCCAACCATTACCAACTCAGAAAAACCAGTAGACGTGCTACCCACCATTCTATCATAGTAAGGACCTTGTAAGGTACCCATGAACATGTCAACCAGCTCTCTCTCCATCAATGGAGGTTGAACTCTAGCAGCTAGCTCACGCCACTTCTGAGCATATTCCTTGAATGATTCATTTTGACCCTGAGTCAAACTTTGCAATTGGGTTCTATTTGGTGCCATATCAATATTGTACTGGTAGTGATTCATAAATGCTTCCACTAAATCCCTCCTGTTTCTGATGTATGTTTTCTCCAAATGCATATACCATTCCAAAGATACCCCAGTTAGGCTATCTTGGAAAAATGAATTAGTAGCCTCTCCTGTTCAGAATAAGCAGGCATCTTACGGTAATAAGCTTTAACATGCGTCTTCGTACAAGTTGTACCATTATACTTGTCAAAGACAAGAACCTTAAATTTAGGTGGAACCCTTACCCTCGGCACTAGTGTGAGGGAAAATATGCCTAGTCCTTAATTTAATGAGGTCAAACCTCTTTAATCTCCCATAACATGTACTTTGGACAGTATCATCATATCATAGAATGCATTCATCCTCTAACATTTCAAAATATAGGTTCAACGTGTCCAGGCATATATGAGCATATCATTGATGTGAATCATGCACTTGATCATAGTAAATATCCTAGGTTCATAAGAGATCGGTTTAAATTATTCAAAATACATCTCAAAACTCATTTTTGGGAGTTTAAGACCTGTGAGTCGGCTCATGGCTCGGAGCGTAACTCTCGGGTCTGAACAGGTCCAGTCACAAGTCGACTCAATGACTTAGAGCATAACTCTTGGGTATGAACAGGTCGAGCCAAAGGTCGACTCAATCCTGGGAAAACTGAATGAGTTGACTCATCCATATGTTGCGTTAACTCAATGCCTAATTTCATTTGAACCATGTAGTCATGGGTCTGAACAAGTCGAGTCATAGGTCGACTCATTCCCTGTTTGAGTCGAATCATCACCTGTTTTACTTGAATAATTTTGCCTTGGGTCCATACAGGTCGAATGGCCGCTGCTTAGACTTAATTTTCTGCTGTGTAATCTTGTAAAACAATTCGGTTATGTCTGTTAGTTGGTCAGTGCATCATATAAATATTCTAGAGTCTCTTCTTCAACATTCCAACAAGAAAGGTGAAAGATATATACTAAAGTGCTCTTTATCTTCATTCTTCATTGCATTTCTCAATAATCACACATAATAATATTTGTTGAGCATTGTGCATTGATGTTGTGATAACGTCCAAATAAGATTGGATTATCTTAGTTAGGGTTGAGGCTTTGTGTGGGTTTTTCTTGAATAAAACCATTGGGGTTTTGTCCTCCAAGAATTCAGGGTTTTTTCACTAACATTTGCTTCATAGGTTCAGCCGAGTGTAAAGTTTGAAGAACAATGGGTTCGGTCAAACAAGTAACGGTAATCGGAGGATTGTAAAGAAAGCTTAGGGTTCAAGCGACTTGTGTTCGAAATCAGCCGAGCTGAATTTTTGGGGAACATGGGGTTCTTGCAATAAGGTAGGGGTAGCCGGAGGTTTGTTGGAAGCGCTTGAAGGACTTGGTTCAACTCAAATCAAGGGGAGATAATAGAATAATATCTGCAACAACTCTAGGGGTTGATTGGTGGTGATCATTTGTTCTCTTGTATTGACTTTGCAACGTGTTAAAAAAAACATCCTCAAGTCTAGATTTAGAATTGAGGGTAGACGTACCCAAAGCGAGGACGATAGTGGAACTGCCTCAACAAATCCGATCTTGTTCTCTCTATCTCTTAACTCTTTAAATTTTGCATTAATTACAGTTTATGTGAAATTAATAGTAAAATCAATATCGCTTGATTGTTGTGCATAGTAATTATTCGATAAATTGGTGCAATCATTTTGATTGCAGTTGAGTGAAATTCTGCACATTCAATTTGAGTGTAATTAAAACTTGGTGTGGAGTGCACACCAAGTGTTCGATAAAATTAATCTCACAAAAATTTAGTAATATTTTACTTGATCTCTTATTGCATTTAAGCATTATTATAGGTAATGATATCAAGGATTATAATGGTTAATCGATTTATTTAGATAGTGGTTGATTAACTCTATCTTAGTTATTCCATTCGGTTTCACGTATATCCGATCTTTCCATTAACGGGTCTTTTAGACTATTATAATCTAGGGTGTTTCCGCAACCGTTGAAAACAATTTTAAAAAGAGCTAAATTTCAAAATTGGTCTATTCAACCCCCTTCTAGATCGGTACTATCGTCTAATAAGTGGTATAACGAGAACCGGTTCATCTAGTGCTTCACATATAACTTTTTAGAAAATGAGTAATGATCCTAAAGGGGCGTACAATACGGCGCCTATTTTTACCGGTGAAAACTATAGTTATTGGAAAGATTGTATGCGTATCCATATTTACTCTATTGATAGGAAAGTATGGAAAGTCATCCAAGATGGTCCTATGGAAATAACCATGACCAATGCGGATGGTTTTGTTATACCTAAACCTGAAACACAATGGAATGAAGAAGATGAGAAAAAGTACAACTGTGATTAGAAATCCATAAACATACTCATCGCCGCCTTAGATGTTGATGAGTATTATAGGGTTTTCCATTGTACTAGTGCTAAAGCTATGTGGGATTCATTGCAAGTTAGCCATGAGAGAACCAATGATGTCAAACTAGCTAGAATCAACACCTTAACTCAAGAATTTGACCTTTTTCATATGGAGGATGGTGAAACCACTGCCGATATACAAAAGCAATTTTCTCATATAATAAATCGGTTAAATGCTCTTGGTAGAACTACCTCTAATGATGTTGCTACTAATAAAATCTTAAGATGTCTTAATAGGGATTGGCTACCAAAGGTCACCGCGATTAAGGAAGCCAATGATCTAAGAACATTGGACATGGAAACATTGTTTGGCAAACTTAAAGAGCATGAGCAAGAGCTCATGAACCTTGAGAAACATGAGAAGAGTCAAAAGAAGGAGAAAGCTAAGGACACCGAAAGGAAGTCTATCGCTTTAAAGACTTCAAGATATAAGTCATCCACCAATGATGCATGTGAGAGTGAATCAAGTGACGACGATAAAGATTCGAATGAAGACATGGGGTTGTTCGTAAGGAGGTATAACCGATACCTTATAAAGAATGAAGTCCAACATACAGATAAAAATCTTATCAACTATAGAAGACAATCAAAATTCTCGAATCAAGAGGAAGGTAAGACAACTAAGTCAAAAAGATCATGCTTTAATTGCGGAAATACCGATCATTATAAGTTGGAATGTCCCTTGTTGAAGAAACACAAAGGAAAAGACAAACGTCACAACAAATCTAGCAAAGCTATAAGAGCATACATTGTATGGGAAAGTGATAGTGCATCCTCAAGCGATGATAACTCAAGTGATGAAGAAGAAAATACCAATCTTTGTCTTACAACTCATCGAAAGAAGAAAAAGAATGTAAGTCATTCTAAATATGACCATGTTGATAAAATGTCTTATTGTGATTTCTAAAATTCCTTTAGTACTCTACACAATGAGACCAAGGAAGCTTTTAAATGCCTAGCCTCAAATAAAAAAATGTTCTATTATTTAGAAAAGAAGATTTCGGATTCCGAAAAGGAATTAGAAACTCTTAAGAAATCTATGATAGAGGTTACTAAAGGCAAAACTGAAGATGATAAGGTATTTTGGTTTGGATGGTCTGGATGTGAAACCTGTCACATTTAACAAAGAGAGGTTAGATCTCTTCAAGCCAAATTAGACAAGGCTTTACAACCTAAAGTTACCTTTGCTATTGATCAATCACATTTTAGAAGTAACATGAATAATCCTTATCAAAAATACATGTATGTGGTAAAGGATCAAACTAGCAAAAGCAACTCTCATCCTAACTTAAATTGTCTATATTGTTGCAAAAAGGGACATACTATTGCTAAATGTTGATTTAGGAGATTTCTAGTCCCTAAAGGAATTTTTCAATGGTTGCCCAA
Source organism: Lathyrus oleraceus (assembly GCF_024323335.1). NCBI lineage: Eukaryota > Viridiplantae > Streptophyta > Magnoliopsida > Fabales > Fabaceae > Lathyrus > Lathyrus oleraceus. The sequence goes on along the minus strand of NC_066581.1, from coordinate 119,988,768 downwards.
ATGCAACCAAAGTCTCACTCACACACTAGGACCCAATGAAAATTGGGTACCTCCTTCCCTTGTTTAAATTTGTAGGTGTAATGTCTTGAGGATACGGAGAGAACTTGTGTTCTCGATAGTGGATGCTCAAGACATATGACGGGGGAGACTTCCTTGTTCTTTGACTTTGTAGCTAAGAAGAAAGGGTTTTTAACCTACGGTGATAATAACAAGGGATCTATACTCGAAAAAGGTAGTGTAGGTAATCCCTCATCTACTACTATCTCAGACGTCCTTTTAGTTAAAAGCCTTAAGCACAATCTCATTAGTATTAGCCAATTATGTGACAAAGGATATAAAGTATCATTTTCAAAAGATTGTTGCATGATTGAACATAATGATAAGAAGAATGATGTGCTTAAGGGATGGAGGGAAAATAATGTATACATGCTTAACTTAAATGAATTATCTTTGACTATCGCTAAATGTCTCGTCTCCATGAGTGAAGACTCGTGGCTTTGGCATAGGCGATTAACGCATGTCAACTTTGACTTTCTAAATAAAGTTGTCGCAAAAGATCTAGTAGTTGGTCTTCCTAAAATCAAAATTTCAAAAGATCACTAATGTGATGCGTGCCAAATGGGAAAGTAAAGAAGGATCTCATTTAAATCTAAAATATTGTTTCCACAACGAGAACCCTTGAATTTCTCCATATGGACCTCTTTGGGCCATCTAGATTTAAAATCCTAGGTGGAAACTACTATGGTTTTATTATAGTAGATGACTACTCTAGATTTTGCTGGACTATCTTCTTAGAAAGTAAAAGTGAAACTTTTTCTGCTTTTGAAAAGTTTTCCAAGATGTCTCAAAACAAATTGAACACTAGCATAGTTACTATTCAAAGTGATCACATAGGTGAATTTGAAAACCACCTCTTTGAGGAATTTTGTGAAACAAACGACATTGATCATAATTTTTCTTCTCCAAGAACTCCACAACAAAATGGAGTAGTGGAATGTAAAAACAAATCTTTTGAAGAGCTTGGAAGGACTATGATCAATGAAAATGGCCTTCCTAAATACTTTTGGGTCGATGTAATAAATACGACTTGTTATGTATTGAATAAGATACTAATTTGTCTTATTCTAAATAAAACCGCTTATGAATTGTTAAAGGGAAGGAAACCCAATGTTTCACATCTTCATATCTTCGGATGTAAATGTTTTGTATTAAACAATGATAAAGAAAACCTTGGTAAATTTGACTCAAAAGCCGATGAAGGTATCTTTCTCGGGTACTCTCATTCTAGTAAAGCATATAGAGTATACAACAAAAGGTTACTTATTGTTGAAGAATCCGTGCAGGTTTCCTTTGATGAATCTTATCCAAAAACTGTCGGAGAAGGTATTATTGTTGATGGTGTATGTGTTCCTTCGGAAGACATAATAAAAGATCAAGAAGAAAAGCATGTTGAACCCCATCCGGAAATAGATGAGGAGGAGCCGGATCAAATTTCCGAAAATAAAGAGGAGGATCATTTTATTAATAATAATGATCTTCCTTTGGAACGGAAATCTTCTAAGGATCATCCCATCGATAATATTCTTGGAGATATCTCAAAGGGAGTTACCACATGGTCAAAGATAAGTAACTTTTGTTATCATTTCGCTTTCGTCTCTCAAAATGAGCCTAAAAACTCCAAAGACGCATTACTCGATGAACATTGGTTTTTAACAATGCAGGAGGAACTTAATCAATTCAAAAGAAATAAGGTGTGGCATCTTGTTCCCCCTCCACGACACCATCAAGCAATCGGCATTAAATGGGTGTTTAGGAAAAAGTTAGACAAAAACAGAGTCATAACACACAACAAGGCTCACCTTGTTGCTCAAGGGTATAACCAAGAGGAAGGCATCGACTATGAGGAAACTTATGCTTCGGTTTCCCGACTCGAGGCTATACGCCCTTTGCTTACCTATGCTTGTTCTCAAGATTTCAAATTATTTCAAATGGATGTTAAGAGTGCTTTCCTAAACGGTTACAATAATGAAGAGGTCTATGTATCTCAACCTCCCGGCTTTGAAAACCATGAGCATCCTAACTATGTATATAAGCTCAAGCATGCTTTCTACGGTCTCAAACAAGCCCCTAGGGCATGGTATGAGCGTCTTAGCAAATTTCTACTAGAGCAAGGATTCTCAAGAGGGAAGGTTGATACTAGCCTTTTTATTAGGCATCAAGGAAAACACTTTATTTTAGTTCAAGTCTATGTAGATGACATTATTTTTGGATCTACTAACATAAATTTGGTCAAGGAATTCTCTAAGTTGATGCAGGGAGAATTTGAAATGAGCATGATAGGGGAGCTAAATTACTTCCTCGGACTTCAAATCAAGAAACTTGAAGAAGGAACTTTTATGAGCCAAATGAAGTATTGTAATGAGCTACTTAAGCGCTTCGATATGGCAAACTCCAAAGTGATCGACACTCCAATGCCTACTGCTTTTAATATGGATCGGGATGAAAATGGTAAGGCCGTAGATATAAAAAGGTATAGAGGTATGATCGGATCTCTCCTTTATCTTACCGCATCTCGACCAGATATTATGTTTAGTGTATGTATGTGTGCTAGGTATCAATCATGTCCCAAAGAATCACATTTAAAAGCCGTCAAATGCATACTTAGATACCTATGTGGTACTTCAAAGTATGGACTTTGGTTTTCTAAGGGAAGTGATTGCTCTTTAGTTGGCTACTTCGATTTCGAATTTTCTGGTTGCAAATCGGATAGGAATAGCACTAGTGGCAGTTGTCATTTTTATTCAAATTCCTTAGTGAGTTGGCACAGCAAAAAGCAAGTTTCAGTTGCTTTGTCAATAGCCGAGGTGGATTACATTGTTGTTGGTAATTGTTGTGCTCAAATTTTGTGGCTCAAACAACAATTACTCAACTTCAATGTTCAACTTGAACGTATTCCCATTTTGTGTGACAACACAAGTGCTATCAATTTAACCAAAAATCCTATACTACATTCGTGCACTAAACATATTGAAATTCAGCATCACTTCCTTATGGATCATGTTGAGAAAGGTGATGTTGTTTTTGAGCATGTTGATAGCAAAAATCAACTTGCCGATATCTTCACAAAACCACTTGCGACAGAGCTTTTCTTCCACATCTATAGGGAACTTGGTTTTCTCGACATCTCGGATCGCGTTTAAATACATATAGTATGCCTAACTATTCCTTGATTTATAAGTGCGGCTATGTGAGGGCACTCGTCGTCTATCACCATTGGAGGTAATATCGCTCCTATCCATTTGACCTATATTGATCAACTATGTATGTATATACTTGATCTATGTAACTCTTGATGTCATTTGATGGCTTGATCTAAGTTCGATCAACTACTATGTTTGAATTATACTTGAACTTGCTTAGGTGTCATATTTACTGTATTTAGTCATTTGTCTAAAGTTTATGCTAAACAAATGTGGCAATGTTATTTACTTATTTCTCTTTACTCCGTGTAATATTTATGCTTATACTTATTCCATTGACTTCATGTTATGTGCATAGTTGTTAATGTCTATATGTTGCAAAGTCGTTGACTAAGTGCTTTTGAATATCTGTATTTCATGTTGACCATTTCATTGTTTCTTTTTGATGTTGTCAAAGGGGGAGAAGATATGGAAACAAACATAATAGCTGATTTAGCAGAAGGATAATAGCAGAATGTTTGAAGGCATGCATAAAACCAGGGGGAGGATGTATATCATAGTACGTGATTGTGCCATGGTTTGCCATCATCAAAAAGGGGGACTATGTGAGGGCAAATATTCCTAGTCCTTATTTTAATGATGTCAAACCTCTTTAATCGCCTATAACATGTACTTTGGACAGTATCATCATATCATAGAATGCATTCATCCTCTAACATGTTCAAAATATATGTTCAACGTGTGCAGGCATATAGGAGCATATCATAGATGTGAATCATGCACTTGATCATAGTAAATATCCTAGGTTCATAATAGATCAGTTTAAATTGGTAAAATACATCTCAAAACTCATTTTTGGGAGTTTAAGACCTGTGAGTCGACTCATGACTCGGAGCGTAACTCTCGGGTCTGAACAGGTCGAGTCACAGGTCGACTCAATGACTCAGAGAGTAACTCTCGGGTCGGAACAGGTTAAGCCACATGTCGACTCAATCCTGGGAAAACTGAATGAGTCGACTCATCCATATGCTGCGTCGACTCAATGCCTATTTTCATTTGAACCATGTAGTCATGAGTCTGAACAGGCCGAGTCATAGGTCGACTCAATCTTGTAAAAACTCTGTTTGAGTCGACTCATCCCCTGTTTGAGTCGACTCATCACCAATTTTACTGGAATAATTTTGCCCATACAGGTCGAGTGGCCGCTGCTTAGACTTTTTTTTCTGGTGTGTAATCTTGCAAAATAATTCTGTTATGTCTATTAGTTGGTTCATGCATCATATTAATATTCTAGAGTCTCTTCTTCAACATTCCAACAAGAAAAGTGAAAGATATACACCAAAGTAATCTTCATATTCATTCTTCATTGCATTTCTCAATAATCACACATGATAATATTTGTTGAGCATTGTACATTACTGTTATGATAACGTCCAAATAAGATTGGATTATCTTAGTTTGGGTTGAGGCTTTGTGTGGGTTTTCTTGAATAAAACCATTGGGGTTTTTTCCTCCAAAAATGGGGTTTTTTGCATTAACCTTTGCTTCGCAGATTCAGTCGAGTGAAAAGTTTGAAGAACACTAGGTTCGGTCAAACAAGTAACGGTAACCGGAGAATTGTGAAGAAAGCTTAGGGTTCAAACGACTTGCGTTCGAAATCAGCTGAGCTAAAGTTTTGTGGAACATGGCGTTCTTGAAATAACATAGCGGTATCCGAAGGTTTGTTCGAAGCGCTTGAAGGACTTGGTTAAACTATAATCAAGGGGAGAGAATAGAATAGGATCTACAACAACTCTAGGGGTTGATTGGTGGTGATCATTTGTTCTCTTGTATTGACTTTGCGACAAGTTAATAAAAAACATCTCAATTCTAGATTTAGAATCGAGGGAGATGTACCCTAAGCGAGGATTATAGGGGAACTGCCTCAATAAATCCGGTCTTATTCTCTCTATCTCTTAACTCTTTAAATTCTGCATTAATTACGGTTTGTGTGAAACTAATAGTAAAATCAATATCGCTTGATTGTTGTGCATAGTAACTGTTCGATAAATTGGTGCAATCACTTTGATTGTAGTTGAGTAAAATTATGCACATTCAATTTGAGTGAAATTGAAACTTGGTGTGGAGTGCACACCAAGTGTTTAATAAAATTAATCTCACACAAATTTAGTAATATTTTACTTGATCTCTTATTGAGTTTAAGCATTATTATAGGTAATAATATCAAGGATTATAATGGTTAATCGATTGATTTAGATAATGATTGACTATCTCTATCTTAGTTATTCCATTCTATTTCATGCATATATGATCTTTCCATTAACAGATCGTTTAGACAATTATAATCTAGGGTGCTTCTGCAACCGTTGAATTTTTTTTAAAAAGCGCTAAATTTCAAAACTAATTTATTTAACCCCCCTTCTAGATTGGTATTATCGTCTAACAACCAGTCCCAGGTCAGTAATGTTCATTCCTAAAACTCATTGCCCTTTCACAGCTTTCAATCTTTCCTCCAACAGACGGTACTTTCTATCATCAATATGATCACTCAAGTCACTATTATACATTGAATACATATCTTTGTTATGATCTACTTCCATCTCTTGTACTTGAGGGTTTCCCCGTGCATTAGGATGCCCATTATATCCACAACAATGAGATGCGGTCCTCCATGATTGTACTGTGGTGGTGGAAAATTTCCATGCAGACCCTGGTTATGGACATGATAACCATTAGCACTTGGATCATTAAAATTCGGCCCAACAAAATTCATAGCAACATTGGGGCGAGATTTCCCCACAGAAACATCTTCAAACATCAACTCAGGTCACTCATTCTTTACACGAGGTCTCTCCACAAAAGCCCTCAATTATTCCTGATTACAAGTCACATTAGTAATGGCCTCCACGAACTGTGTCATCCTAGCATCTATCTGGTTCCTCATTTCATCTATGTTAGCCTGAATTTGATCCATATGACGTCTTTGGTTGCTTCTTGTGGCATAACAATGAATGACTGGATTCGCAATCTCTGCTAAGAAAAACAGAATCAAAATGAGAGGGTCGACCATAAAACTTGTTATGAATGCAGTCTGAGTTCATGAGTGAATGTAATGCATGTAATGGCAGTTTTGTGTATTTCCAGGGTTCTAAAATTTTGACTCAAGTTATATAACCGAGAGAAAATAAAATATAGATAACGAGCACTGGATATGCCAAACATTAAATTCATTAGACTGAAAATCCAAAGTAACATAAATAGTTCTTACAAGAGAAACAAACAAACAAAAAAAACAATGCAAATCAAAAGACCCCATCAACAATCCAGATGGTGGTCACTACATGGAAAAAGACAAATTCAATCTTCCCAATCCACCTAGGTCAAATTCCCTCCACTTTTGAGATAGTCTAGGCTCCAAGCTTTGGACTCTTTGAACAACTTTTGTGTCTCCTCTTGACTGTGCTTCTGGACAAGACTTTAGATAACCACGTCTTTTCAAAAAATCATGCCATCCAGATACCGATATTGATAATCAACTTCTCACACTCGTTTCACTCTAGATGTGGAATCTGCATGGGAGCATCATCTTTTTCTTTTAACTATGCTTTGGCTTTCAATCTCCTCCACAACTTTCTCTAATTGAATGTGGCGTCCTCTGAGTTGAATTTCCACTCCTAGCCTCTGGGTATTTTCCTCCTCAAATTGGACATTCCTGACCTGAAGTTGCCTTTTCAACCCTTTAATCTTCGCCTTGTACTTCCTCTCTATCTTGGCTTTGGAGACTTTGAGAGATTCGTAGTCTCGGTGCTTTTGCTTGATTTCTTCTTCAATCTCTTCAAGAGCTTTCTTTTGTTCTTCAATAATTGTAGAAGTATTCCCTCCAATTCTGTTGGCTTTTGGCTTCTTTCTGATCCTTCCATCTACAGCAAGACCATATTCACTAAGCAATTACTCTCTTTCTGTAATTTTATGAGTCAAATCCACCTTTTCTTGCCTATAGCCAAGGACTTGCATGCTCATCCCCTCTTTCTCCTGCTTCAACTTCTTGTTCAAAAGTAAAGTTTTATTGAAATGCTCTCTAGGCACAAAATCAGGATGATCTGGCTCTTGGGGATACAATGGCTTCTCTATCAGAAAAGGTAACAAGATAGTTTAAACTCTATCTTTGATCCAGTCTATGTAAGGAGGATAAGCAACACAATCCTTCTTGTCAAAGAACTCTTTCCCTTTATATGAAATATGAATCCAGGCTTTAGCAGCTTTCTTCATCATCTCAACACCATCAGCCATATTGTAGAACAAAGACTCTTGTGTGGTCCTTTCCTCTGGAGGCCCTTTCAAAGCGTAGCCCAATTGTCTCTGAGAAAGTACATGATTATAGTTTATACCTCCCCTAATGCCTATGAGAGGAACATTAGGAAACTCTCTGCAACTTATAATCACTTCAGGTTTCTCCACCTTATTCAATCTCAAGTTATACCTGTAAGACCCCAATTTTGGCCCTAAGATCCCTCATGGCCCATATCATATCATATCATGGCCTCAAGGATCATTGCATGCCCTAGCTTCCCTCCTAGTGGGTGGTTTGCCTTGTGAGTGTGGTTCTTGATCACCAAGCATGCTTTGCATTTGTATATCATGGCCTTTCATATGTATACTAACCAAAAAGTACAAAAATATTGTCATCTAACCATGTTACTTGCAGCTGAAGCAATCATCAGCCAATTAGGTCAAAATCAGTCAAAGTCAGTCATTACAGTGGATGGTGGCCATTCTTGAAGAATTTGGGCACCATGATCAATAATCAAGAGTTCATATAACTTGTTACATCATTTGGAATCAAGATATCAAGGAATTAGGGTTTGGAATTCATCAGAAGGTGCTTCAGTCATCCAAAACCCTAAAAAGTCAAACTTGGTCAACTATGGATTTAGTCAGTGATTTGGTGATGGAATTTGGTCTGAGAGGTCTCATTCATGCCTATATAAGCTTCATATATCATGTCAATCATCCACAGTGAAGAAAATAAAGTCAGACAAGAAATGTCCAGAAATAGAAAGTTGACCTGTAATTCAAATTTGCCAAAAATGGAAACTTCTTGATCTTAAACTTACATCATGATACAAGCTTCAAATGAATCTTTGCCCAACATGAAAGTTGAAGATCTTGTTCTCCCATTTCCAAAAAGTCCAAGAACACTCAATTCCCATGTATGGTTTGCAAGTTATGATCAATTCATTTTCAAAAATTTGTGAACTTCAAAAGGCCATATCTCTCAAACCATTTGTCCAAATTCGGTGAGGTTTTTTCCAACAAGTCATATTTAACCTCCTCTTTCCAAAAATGTCATCCTCATTCACCAAAACTTCACCATTCAAAATGGCCTTTTTGGACTTGCATTATTTAATTTCAAGTGAAGTTAAAATTTGACTTTTCCAAATATTGATTTTTAAGCATTTTGGCCAATTGGAAACATTTTGAAATGTTATTTGAAGCATGCTTGAGGCCCAAACTCGGGCAGAACACACACCCTCCTTGCCACTTGGTGAAATTTAGCAAAATGGCAAAATTGGTTCATTTAAGCTAATGTTGATTAACACTTGATTAGGGAAGCTAAAACAGAAGTATATAACATCATTTTCTGTCCAAAAACCCTAGCAGCAGCCTCATTTCTAACAGAAAAAGATCACTTGCTCTAAAAAACACATTTCCTCCATCTTGAAATTCTGCAAGAACCTTCAAAGACCACGACCCCTGCTCACTTGTTTTTCATTTTGCCATCACTTGGGAAGCTATTTGAAGCCCTGAATCTCAACTGTAACAGCAATTTCCCGTTCTGTTTCTTCAAGACACTTCCATGGCAATGTTCGATTTAAGCATTTTCACGCCTTGCTGAGCCAAAGCATCTCAACCATTCACCTTGTGGAGCTTGGAACTTCATCTGTTTTGCTCTTTTACAACCAAACAACACTCAAATCATCACTGAACTTCAATCTTGGTCAGTTTTCGAATCTCTTGTTTTTTAAAATCGTGATATGCTTTAGTTAGATCTCTTCATGCTAGTCATTTTGAACTTCGAATCACTAAAAATGGTTAACTGTGCTGGGAGAAATCTGAGTTTAAAGTTTGTTGGTTGTTTTTGTTTTGCATGATTCCATGATGATTAGCTCGAGTTCATGAATTTTAATAGTAGCATATTGTTGTGCATTGCTTGCTGAATCCATTGATATGTGGGTTTGCTCATTTCTGAAACAATTATGTTGCACGATTTTGATGGAGAAGATGAGCTGAACACTGTACACGCAGAAACCCTAAAAATGCATTGCCCAGAATTTATTTTCCCTGTTCACGTATGCATGAGTTTGTTTCACTGTTCCATTAGCCAACAGCCAATCAGAACATTTCCAGCTTTGGCCTTGTACGCTGCGTTTTAGTTAGTTGTTGTGATATTTACGAGTATGCCATCGCCCGTGCCCCATGTCTCATTAAACCATGTTTGTTTTTGATGTTTATTCCAAATTGATACATCATCTTCTAAAAATCATAACATCATCAGTTTTGATCCAAAATTCGTGGGAATTTCTGCATTGTGTTCATCTTGATGTCTAGTATTTTATCATGATTTTTCCAGAATTTTTGCATGGTCGAATTTTAAATGGTATTAGGGTTTTGCTCATGTATCAATATTTTGTACCTTTTGCCAATTCATTTGTGAAATGATGATGATGTATCCAATGGCCCTGAAATTTTTTGTACACAAACTAGACACATTCATGGTGATTTTAGTGTAGAGTTTGTGAATTTATCTTATCTGGTCATTGAGTTATGAATTTTTGAATTAGGGTGTGACAATGTGTGTCACACCAATGATGTGCAATTTCATGATTTTTGATACCATGCTTCTTGACCTGAAATTGATGTGGATTTTTGCATGAACCTACTCTTGTATGTCTAGTTTACATGTGAATTTTCTTGGAATTGTTTGTGGCATTTTCCAATTGATTGAGATTTTTGTCCCCTGTTTGACCAAAATGTTGACTTGTGTGATACATGTTGCCATTTCATTTGTGAAATTCTCATACTTTATTGGATGAATTTGAAATTTTACATGTGATTACTAGACATCTTAAGCTTTGTCATGGTGTTAATCCCATTCATTTCTTATTTGTTATCACTGATTTATGAATTTTTGAAGTTGATACATGTTTGGTTGACTTCTTTGAGCATGCTTAAACTTGCTTTGACTTTCTGATTTTCATTGACTATCTTCCCTTGATCCAAATGAGCTGAAATTTTATATGTATGTCATGTTATGGATTATGTTTGATCATGAATTATTTGATGATTTTTGGAATTGATTATGTTTGATTTTGAGCTAAGTCTTGCTGTTGACTTCTATGAGCTTTCATTTGCCATGCTTTGACTTCTTTTGCTTATGAAATCATGATGATGAATGATATGAATGTGGGACTAATTGAGTTTGCTTCTTAAATGTTTGAACTTGATTTTGGTTGACTATCCCTTGCTGTTTTGACTTTCTCATCTCATTTTGACCCTAGGCTTGTCCTAGTGGTCTTGTTGCTTATGTTTGAGTTCATGGTTTCAGGTTAAGCAACAAATGCTCCAAAGAGATCATACAAATTTGATTGAGCTTGATTGTTTATGATGAGCTAACCTCTTTGTTTTGTAGGTGGCTTGACTCATATGACTTGAGTCTTGTGCTTTGCACATTTGTCTATTTTGACTGTTGACTTCTGTTTCCTTTTGCTTTGACTTTTGAACTGTGTACTGATTCTGTTTGACTATTTCAGGTACCTTTAGTTGCTTAGTTCTTTGAAATTGCTTTGCTTTGCTATATAGCAATTTGCATTGAGGTATAATCCCTTTTCTTCATGTAGTCTGGAAGACCTGGCCTGTTATTTGGCCAGGCAACTGTCTGAAGTCCTCCGTAAGAGGCAATGCTTGTGTATGTTTACATTTGTCCCAAGCAGGAAAAGTCCTTCAAATAAGGCAATTGGTAGATCAAAGAGATAAGCAACCTATCTCCTACTATTCTGTGAGTCTTCTCTTTGCTCCCATTACATGGTTGTAGCATTGAGATCCTAACCCAAGATCAATCGAGTCAATAATCTGTGGAGAGAGTTCCTACTTTCTGAACTCCCACACCTTCTGATTTTTCAAATGCTCTCCCTGACCAGGGATAAGAGCAATGAGGCACACCCCTCATCTCCTTTCATCTGCTTCACCTTAGCCCCTCAATGGCAAGGTTAAGAGCACCTTTGACCCTATTCCAGTTGGCTTCAATGCCTAACCCTTTTGTATGAGCCTCCTTGTTTGGTTATAGTGTGTGCTGAATGATTTCATTGATTGATTGTTGATTCATATACACATGTTTGCTCGCATGCTTTATGCATTCATCATCATTTATTGCTCATTAATGCATAATCATTTCATTTGTCTTTGTGACTTATCATTGTTGTTTACCCATTGAGGACAATTGTAAGACCATCCATTGGCCATTGCTCCTATGATATGGAAGTGAGTATAAGACCATTTCATTGGCCACTCATCATCTCTTTGCTTGATGCATTTGTTTGATTGTATGTGAGGATGCAATTATAAGTCCCTGTAAGTTGGCATTTGCTTTCCTATGATCATATGTTGCTTTGCTTGTTTGTATGTGAGGATACAATTGTAAGCCCGTGTAATTTGGCATTTGTATTCCTAGGACCATACTGTGGAGGTTAGAGTAAGCCCAGATAGATTGGCATCTGACATCCATGTTTTGCTTTTGTTTGTTTATGTGAGGATGCAATTGTAAGTCCCTGCAAGTTGGCATTTGTATTCCTAGGACCATACTGTGGAGGTTAGAGTAAGCCCAGATAGATTGGCATCTGACATCCATGTTTTGCTTTTGTTTGTTTATGTGAGGATGCAATTGTAAGTCCCTGCAAGTTGGCATTTGCTTTCCTATGATCATATGTTAGATATTGGTATAAGTCCAGACAGATTGGCATCCGGTATCCAAGTTTCATTTTGTTAGGAGATTAGTATAAGTCCATTGAGTGGCCTCTGATATCCATTTCTGTTTTAGGAGATTGGTGTAAATCCATCTATTGGTATCCGATATCCGCTTTTGTTTGTGAGATTGGGGTAAGACCATTGAGTGGCATCCGGTATCATTTGCTTGCTTACATTATTATTATCCATTGCTTATTCCAAAGGACACACTTGAATCATCTCCTATATGATTTCAAGAGGTGAACCTTCTAAGAAGTTTTGCAATCCATCTTCATCCATTCATCCCCATTGTGTCCTAAACCTTTTCACACTTTGATTTCAAACTTGACATAGATATTGTGCAAACATTTTCATGCTTTCAAATTAAAAACCTGGACCCAAGTCCTTGACTTTTTTCAAACTCCATTTCATAATACTTCTTTCAAATCAATCTTAATCATACTTTGACTCCATTTTCATAATCACAATCAATTAACTTCACCCATTCACTTGTTTTGGCTTTGTCCATTGTTAAATCTTTTCATGCATTAGCCATAGGTTTCAATTATCATTGTGGTTGATGTAAACCTCACCTTATCTTTAGTGAGTCGACAGTAAGACTTCCGTACTGAAAACAGGGTTAACCCCTCTAGTACGTCGAAGCTATCCTCGCATGGTGGATGTTGGTTTTGGTTGAGTGTTCTCCCATTGATAATGAAAAGCCTCAGTGCTATTGTTTAAAATTGAATCCACCAACTTTTGGAAATCTTTTAGCCGAACTACGGCGTTTTGATCCTTACCTTTGATGGAAGGTACGTAGGCAGCGGGTTCATCCGTTCGAACACAAAAATAACTAACTTGTATATTCTTTTCTCATCATCCCAATCATGTTTGCACAATATTTATGTCATAACAAATAACAATTTTATACAACAAGTGTGAAAAGGGCTCCCTAGGAGTACCTAGGACGTAGTGGGTGCCTAACACCTTCCCATTGCGTAATTTACCCCTTACCCAGACTCTCTGATCTTTTTATTAGTTTTCTACGTGTAAAACTTCTTAGGCTTTTGTTCGCTTTTTAGCCAGTCCTTTGGATAAATAAAAGTGCGGTGGCGACTCGAAATTTCATTGTATACCTTGCTTATGATTTAATCAATAGATCATATAGCGACGAATACACCGCTACAATACCACACCAAATCATTGGAAGTAAGCCCCATTAACTGCTTGTACCATTTCGGGGTTTCTTTGTTATCTATGAATGCTCATTTGCATGGGAGATGGCTTCGGAACCAATGATACAAAAGAGGATCACAACACCAAACTAAGCCACCCCTCTTCTTGTGATTTCTGGAATAAATAGAATGATACACATCCCTCAAAAGTGTTGGTATTGGATTTCCAATCATGAAGATGTGAATGGCGTTTATATCGACAAAATCAACCATGTTAGGAAACAAAACAATGCCATAGATACTGCAAGCCATATACTTGTAAAACAAATCATAAATTTTAAAATAAATATAGTAATATCGATCCATAATTTATCTTTCAACTCACTGTCAACTTCATGCCAATTATATATCCAAATGTAGTCTTTTCTTATACGTTATACTAACATGTAACCCTTAAAAGTGTCAGCATGTTCACCATAAGCCTTACCAGTTCTTGGACAAAAATTAACTGGAAAGTGAACACTGCTTTCATGGGCTTTTGTCACCTTGGTCAACATCGTGACACCTATAATTTTTCTTTTACTTTCAGTACTAGCAGAGGTTCTGTTAGAGATGTTGGACGAATCACCCATCTTGTGTAAACCAAGAACTATATTACTTAAATCAACTAATCTCTACTAAGGCGTCTAATACCTATATGGACTTATCATACTCATGGTACACTTCCTAAGAACATACATTTAACATATTCTCAAACTAACACTATTCAATAAAAACAACATTTTTATCAACATTCTAGTTGCCATTAACACCATGTTCTCAAATTAACATTATTCAAGAAAAAATAATATTTATATCAACATCTCAGTGGTCAGTGACACCATTTTCTCAAACTCACACTAGATAAAGTGAGTTACGTATCAAAAACGTGACGACGAAGTTCCAACGAGTTAGAAGAGATGATGAAATACGAGTTTTGATGAAGATGAAAATTGCCTAATTTTTTTAAGAGAATGATGAAACGAGGATTGTTGATAGGTAAATAAAAAGAACTTACACGCCGGGTTTTGGGAAAAACCGGGGAATAGATTAATTAAAAGTAAAAAAAAATAGAAAAGTGGCATATTATGGAAAATTCATGCAAATGATATTACCCCTCAGTTGGGAAAAGTAACTGAGAGATTATACAAATTTTAAAATAAAAAAATTAATAGAAAAAAAAGACATTTGAAAATATTAATTTCATAACTCAAAATAAATAAATAAAAAGAAAAGAAAAAGACGCCAACTAAGAAATGATAACGCTTGCTCCCTAAGTCAATTGAAAAAAAAACTCCAATAACTTGGATTCGAAGCAAGATCTCGGGTAGATATATTCCTTCGGTTTGGGGGGAAATCGAGGGAATATGTTGTATATATTTAAAAAAACATATTAATCATCACGCTCCCAAGATATATAATTATTGGTTGGTCGAGGTGAAAATTTTGTCATATAATGTATTATTTGTAATAATTATTTTATTTAACAAAATTCACTTTAAAGCTAGAAAACATCAAAAAAATGATTCAAGATATCATAAATCATCCCTACTTGGGAGTTAGAAACCTTCACAAAAGAAGAACATCATTAACAAAAAATAAATGCTATAGAGAGAGTCAATTACGAGATAATTTGACATGTTTCCAATGATCTACATCAACAATCCTGATGATTGTCTGTGACAAGAATTCAATGCAAATAACGAAGATATAGGGTGAATGGAGTCACCTTGCTTTAATCCTCTAGTCAGAGCAAAATTTGATAGTCGTCTCTCATTCCAGAGAATAGACATAGAGGAGCTAGTTACACAATGCATAATCAACTTTATAGTAATAGTGGAAAACCCATGTCACTTCAAACAAAATATCATTAAATTTCAATTATCATGATCATAGACCTTTTCAAGATCTATTTTAAAGACCATGTTGGCTTTTTTCTTTTTAGATTTAAGCATTGAGTAAATTACTTATTGGAGGATAATGGTGTTACCAATTGTCCCTTTACCAGACAAAAAACTACTCTAAAAGAGACCAATTATCTAATTAAATAAGGACACCATCTGTTAATCATAAACTTCATAATAAATTTGTAAATAGTGTTGCACAAGCTAATAGACTTGAATTTCTTAAAATATCATGGATAATCTATCTTAAAAATCAATGTGATAAAAGTCTTAAAAAAATACATATATATATATATATATATATATATATATATATATATATATATATATATATATATATATATATATATATATATATAATATAAATTAGACAATATGGTATAAAATGATGGTCTGACTCATCTCATTATCACTTTTTAAATCAAAATAATACAAACAAATTGAGCTGTGTTATAAAAGCACTTTATGAGTACATATGTACGAAAGTACTTATTGAATGCTACTATTCTAAACAGGTATGCCCACTATAGACATAGATGCTCAAAATAAAAAGCTAAATTTGACTTAGATACTACGACAGACAGAATAAGCTAGTAAATATCACCCACTATAGTTTTAACTACGAGAGGAGTATGAGGTTCTTCTTCAAACCCTTTTGGGAAGCAACAAGACATGGCATGGGTTAAGGTAGAGTGGACCGAGCTGTCAGAACAAGGCCTCAAAAACTGAAGTCATGTGTCGGCTGCCACCCTAAGCCAGCAACCCTAATTCAAATCTTTTAATTTCACTTAAGACATTGAAATTTTAGAAATAATCATACAAACTTTTCACAATTTATATCAATTCACTAAAAATCGTATAAATGAATTGTTGATTAAAAGATAATAATAAATATTTAAATTTATACAACGAATATGTTTTACCAAATCAAATTAAAGTCACAATTTTGTAATTTTGTATGATTAATTGGTTTAAAGTTCAAAATGCCAGAATTCTAGAAATTAAAAAAATTTATAATTAAATTTTTTTTTAATAAAGGTCAAAATATATAGAAAAGAAGAGATGATACAAAACGGAAAACAAGTTAGTCCCGACAATTACGAAAATCTAAAGAAATGTAAGTCTAACATATTCTTTACAAAATCCTTCCTAATACATAAAGGAGTGGAATCAAAAAGTATGGTAGAGTTTATGCCGAGCACATAAGTTGCTAAAAAGTCGGCACATGAATTATTTTGTCTATAAATGTGAGAAATTACTAAATTAGAGAATCTAGAAGAATCTAAACAGTAACTCCAACGTCTTCTGAATTTCTAAGGAACCAACTCAAGGTTGGAGTAAGCTTTAGCCGCCAAAGAGGAGTCAGTTTTGATCCAAAGCTTAGACCAACCCCTAGAAACCACAATCTCTATGGCTTTGATAACTGCCTCCAACTCATCAAGAAGAGAGGAGTTACAATGAAGACGCTCCACAAAAGGTAGGACGAAGTTCCCATTGTGAATCCTTAACAGACCACCACCACCAGTCGTATTCGATTCATGGATGAAAGAGCCGTCACAATTACACTTATGTCAACCAATAGGAGGATGGTTCCATATAACTTCTTTAATGGAGGGAGCCTTAGGGGGCTTGATGGAGGCATTGAAAGCTTTAATGAGAGAGAATTCATTCATGTTGATGAAGGACGATTTAGATGAGTGGTTACCTGAAAGTTGGACTTGATGCAAAATCCACGTCGTTGACGTCACTGCATTTTCCCTATGATTCCCATGCTTCACATTATTTCTAGTTTGCCATATTTGGAAAAGCGTATTGATAACGACAACAACAACGACAACAGTAGCTTGAGGAGAAGTAGGCTTGGAACAAAGCCTTATCCAACCATCAATAGAAAATGGTATGTTGGAAAAGTTCAATAAAGAACTTAACCAGCGCCAAAGATCATTCGGGAAACCACAATCGAAAAACAAGTGTTAAAAACTTTCAGGGCTAGCGCGACAAATAGGGCAGCAGGACGCCATTGAAATACCTCTGGACATGATAAAATCACCCGTAAGAAGTTTACGATTTAACTTGCGCCATATAAGAATAGATCTACTTGGAGGGATGTGAGCATTCAGAAGATTTTTTCTCCAAGGAATAGTTGGCAGCCGAATCTATTTGAAGGAATAAGCTTCTATAAGGTCAAGAATACCATTGACATTTAAGTTCCAAAAAAGAAAATCCTCATCATTGTTGACATTCATATTATATTTATTGATTAAAGGTTGAAGAAACGAAAACCAACTGAGCCAATTAGGAGGAAAGTTCAAAGAATTATGCAGCAATAACTCTGAAATCAGGATATTTAAGTTAATCTATTTTTGCATCAGAAAATCCAAATTCGTGTTATTTTTAGTGGATCACCGTCCCAAGAGTCTTTCTAGAACGGAATCCTGTGCCCAGAGCCTAAGGACCAACTAGAATTAAGAAAAAAGTTACGAATGGTCATGATCAGTGATAGAATATTTACCTCTTGTGACGATCAAAACCTTTGGTGCAGATCTCTTGTGACGATCAAAACCTTTGATGCAGATCCACGGAACGATCAGGAACGTTGAACGATGACAACGTCTCTACTCAGTCCACACGAACGGATTCCTTCAATCTCAGTGCTAGCTGGTACGAATGAAGGCTTTGAGTGAGAGAGAGAGAGAGAAAACGAAAATAATGCAACCGCAATGAATGCTTCTGCACAAGGGTTCTATTTATAGAACCACTTGTGTGGGCTTCAAGCTAAAAAGCCCACTTAAGTGTATTTTGGCCCATATCTTATAATATGCCCAAAATCACTTAAGCCCATGGTACCTTACCATATTTCATATTCTACTTAAGTACACCGTACCTTACGATGTTCTACAACTCACTTAAGTGCCCCGTACCTTACGGTGTTCCTTAGTTAGTCTATCTCTCATCAATCCGTCCTTTGTGTGTGACCCTGTAGGTTTTCGCGACGTTGGCAATTATATTAAATCACACATTTAACATAATAAACAGTGAGCGGTATCTAGCAACACATCACTGCTACCCAAGACACAAAAATGTCATGTGATCTGACAAATCCTTCTGTGATAATACTTATGTGCATAATTACCCTTTTGCCTTTATGTCTATATTGAACACAAGGCATAGACCGTGTCATCCTTGTCCAGTTCAATATTGGGCTCATAGACATTTATCCTGTTATGCAGGATGGGCAAATTCCATCTAGGTCACTCATGTCCCTCAGCATGCTTCGTGGAGTACACATCAACTGTCTTTATGGTTATCCAATTGCGGACAACGTTTGATCAACAATAAAGCACTCGACTCTGCATCTAGGGTCCATAGTGGTTTCAGGTCGAAGAGTGGTATACACCATTATCACCATGAGAATAACTTATGACACTTTGCATAACATTCTATATAGTATTCTCATAGCGGGTCAATCCGGTATAAATATTACTCTTAATATTCATACCTATGTTTAAGACTTGATAACTCCTTATCCAAGATCCATGAGATGTGATCATCAGTCTATATACATAATAGTCTTAATGCTTTAATGTTATCCCACTTCACAATAAAGCTCGACTACGGATACTTTAAGAACAGTGCTAAATCCAAATGAGGTCAAATTTGTGACTAAATTGAAGGGGTTTGAAAGAGCTACAAATTTGATGAAGTAAATTTGCTCATTTGAAGTCCATAAAAAAGTTATTCAAGGTGGAAGAAGTGAACATTTGACTTGGGACTTATAAAATTTTCAAATATGTTTGATTTTCCAAACTTCCACCTCAAAATTCATCACGATCCAAGACTCAAATGAAAATGTGTTCAACATGAAAGTTGTTCCTCTTGATCTTACCTTTCCAAAACATCCAAGATCATCTCATTTGGATCTAAATTGAGGGACTTACCATGGCTTCATTATGCAAAGTGTTTTGGCAAAATTGAATTTCAAGTGATCAAATTCTTTTGCATGCTTACACATGATACATTCAGCACACTTTGTACATGAATTGGGAGTGGATTGCATCATTCCTAAGGCCCAAATGATTGCCCATGCATCCATGCAAAGGAGTTTCTAAATTTGTCCAAATTTCAAGTGGTGCAAATATCAAGTGCATTGCCTATTTAAACAAGCTTAAGGCTTCAGATTCATCATCAACACCTCGCCCAAGCTTTGCTAGACCAATTCAAACCCCCACTGCCATAGATTTTTTGAAGGCTTCTTTTGAAATCGAGCTTAAACTTCACATTCTGTTAGGAAGTTCAAACTCCATAAATTCACTTCTCTTTTCATCTCATTTGGTTTCTGCAAGCAAGAGGGGGAGAAAGCAATCAAATCCAGATCAAGATCAAGTGGAACTAGATCAACTCGAAGGTGATTTTTCATAAACTTATTCTCTTCGATTCTCTCTCAAATATTCACTATTCTTGTTGATTTTTGGTTTTCTGAAGTCCTATCAATGTAGGCAAGAAGATTGAGTTGCTTTGAGGTCAAATCGAAGCAACTCAGTTCATGATCCTCAAAATTCAAATCCCTGTATCTTTTTATATACTTGGAATTGAACAAAATTGAGGCCAGAGTCGAGCTCCTGAGCATTTTTTCTTTAAATCCATATCTTTGTTTTTCACTTTGGTGATGGTTGATGGTGGTCCAGTCCGGTGAGGTCCACCGGAGAAGAAGACCGAAGCTCTGGCTCGGTGATATGTTGTCATGCATCTCAACCATAGGATCCAGTTCAAATGTTTTAATCTCATGTGTTGCTTTTGATTGCCATGTGTGTGGTTCAATTGACCAGGGAACATGTGGAACGTGCGCATATCACCATCTGATTTGTCACCTCAATTAATGAGGGAGATCAGATGGTTCTCATTGTTTTGAATTTCTGATTATTTCATTTAATTGCTTATTTTTAATTAATTCATATTAATTTCATTATTAATCCAAAAAATATGGGACTTTCACAAAATAAAATCAAATATTTTTCTCTTTCATTTTATGAATTAAAATTATTTTTTGGATTAGTTTTGATATTTTTCGTGATTTAATTGTTTTTTTACATATTTTTAATTGTTTAAAAATACTTCTGACGTTTCAAAAATAATGAAATTTTTTGTCCAAGGTCCTTTGACCTTGTTTGACCTATGATAAATCTCTTGGCCATTTATTTGGTGTTTTGAAGAGGTTTTAGGTTTTTGATCAAATATAATTGAATTTAAATGCATTTTAATTTGATTTTTAATTGTTTAATTGTGTAGAAATTATGTTGAGCCATTTTTATTGACTTGTGAAGTTTGATTATGTGTTTGGGTATTGGTCAAGGTTGATTTGACTATTGTTGGATTAAAATCACTGGATTTAGGGGATTGATGAAATGTACATTTCATCTCCCAAAATGAATGAATGATTTTAATGTGATAAAATTCATCCCATGACCAATTTGTGTTTTTCTCATTTCCCCTCCCTCTTCGTCTTCAATCCCATTCCTTCCCATCCCTCTCATTGACCTATGAAGTCTCAATATCCTAAGGCTAATTGGTTCATCAATAACTTTGTGTTAGATGAACCAATACAAGTATGAATGAGATTAGGTCCATCTTTTGATCATTTTATTTTTGTGTATGGTATTTTTTAGGAGTATGGTCCATTATACCATATATCTAACATGCATTAACACCAAAATTTCTATTGCTCGGCCTTAGATAGTTGTGACTTCTACATAAGTCAAATTACGATTGCTTAATATAGCGCTAAATCTTGACACAAAAGCATAACATTCTAGTAAGTGAGATTGTAAGTCTCCCCCCTTTCATGGTATTGTGTGGAAACTTGACCTTTTTTCCTTCCTTTGGACGATGTCTTGGTTAAAGGATCAATGCTTGTGAATAGAGGGTTGAGTATTCTCCAAAGAATGATTTAAACAATTGAAAAGAAAAACTCCACTAACATCTAATCAACTAACATTTGACTGTAAGACCCTAATTTTGACCCTAAGATCCCTCATGGCATCACATTATTGCTCATTGCGTTACCTCAAGGATCATAGCATGTGTGGCTCCTTAACCCTAGGGTTGGAACTTGTTTGAGTTGGTTTGAGACCACCAAGCATGCTTGAATTGTATATTGTTGCTTTTATTATTTGTTTACTAACCAAAAGTACAAAAATATGTCACTAACCTCTTTTGTTTTGAAGCTCAAGTAATCACATGTGCCCTTGCTCCTAGGAGGCTCCTGTGCCCATTGAAATGGTTAAATGAAGATGAAAGCAAGCATGACAATGGTCCACGAAGTTCTCAATCATCATGTATGTCTCCCAAGCATCTCAATTTTCCAATTTGATCAAGATAAACCAAAGGGCTTGAGGATTGTTTCCCAAGGAAACCCTAATTCAATTGTGCATTGACTGTGCCTTGCTCATGAAGCAAACTCAACCTATGATCAAATTTAATCAAGGTAAGTCCTTTAATTCATTATTTTATGCATATATGATCCTATGTGAGTATCCTCAATCATTCATTCATCAAGATTTGAAGTTTGGCTTTGAGCAGTTTACCAATCAAGTCATCTAACTAATTTGAGATCCACTGAGACACAACTTTTGATATGTTTGCCAAATTAAGATGACCTAAAGAGATAAAATGTTCTTAAGAACCATATGAACAACTTTCATGTTCATCAAAAATTCATTTGAAACTTGGAAGGTCATCATTCATTTCAAAACATTATAGGTCATCTTGACTGAAACCCTAATTTTGGGTCAACTTCCCAAAGACCTAACTTCTTCATTTTTTATGATTTTGAGGTGAGACCAATTTCATTGGAAATATTAATATGTCTAATTCAAATTTTATGTTGGACAAAATTTTATAATCCTAAAATAAACACATGTGATAATACAAAACATTATAGGTCACTTTGGACCAAAACAATTGAATGTTGAAAATGTCCAACTTCAAGTGCCCATAAATTTCTCATCAAAAATCCAAATGATGCAAAATTTAAGTCCAAATTGATCATATTGAAAAGATCTACAACTTTGATGTTGAGAATTTTTCCATTTGAGGCTTGCATCATTGAAACAGAAGGGTTTGAAGTTGACCATTTTTGGCAAATTTTCCAAAGACATGTTTTGTACCTCAAACTTCAAGGTCAGTTTTCATAAATTTCCAAACTCCAAATGGATTTTTGTCCAACATAGCTTTTGTTCCTTATGTCAAGACCTTTTCAACCATTACTCACATTCCTATGTTTGGATTTTCTATATGTGGCTTTCGAAGAGGTGAACATTTATGATCAAATATGCACTTCACTTTGAATCTTCATGCACAAGCTATTACAGTTCCAATTGCACGTCCAGTTCAACTTGGTATGAGCTCAGCTTGCAATTCCACTTGATTTTGGGCCTCACATGCGCCTGTACAGGCCCATGCATGGAGGACCCAAAGCTTCATGCACACGAGTTCTTCACCTGCTTGCATCCATCTCAGCTATAAATACAATGCCTTGCACATTCAAATCTGAACCTGAAGGCAATCTGAAGCTCTGCTGAAATCCATACCGAACCATACTCAAAGGAATTCTGATTTTTATTTCTCAATTTCAAATTTGAATTTCAACTTCCTTGGTTGATCTTCAAGTTCCAATTCTTAAGCCTTGCATCATCATCATCTCCTGATCAAATTGGAAGCAAGAGTTTGAGTGGATCGTGCTGCACAAAGTTGTTCTTCAAAGGTTTATCCTCTAACTGTTTTGATCTATATCTTGCTCCATGATGTGAATTTCTTGTGTTCAAACCGTTTTCCGAAGTCCTCATGCAAGAGGCAGGCCAGTGGTGGTCTTGATTTCATGTTTTGAAGCTTTTCAGTTTGCGTACCTGGATGTTCAAGCTCAGATTTTTCACTTGATAGAGATCTTGAGGACAATCCAAGGTTACAGGGGTGATGTACATCATCCCAGCTTCATTTTGGTACCTGGCTCGTGCATTTTGGTTGAGGTTTAAAAACCTGCAATTGGTGGCCGGAGTTGGTTGATCCACCGGAGAAGATGGTTGTTTCCACCACCATCCCCACATGGATGACTCCAGGCCTTTGGATCTTACTCATACGTTCTAATCCTAGCCTTTGGTTTGTTTGACTTATTTAAATCCATCATGTCGCGCGCTTGACTAATGCCTAGCATGGAAACGCGTTTCTGAGCCCTTGGATGTTGCCACGTCAATTAATGAAGTCGATCCAGCGCTCCTGATTTTTTAGCATTTTCTAATTTCTGTTTTATTTTTCTTTTATTCCTTTTTATTTTAAAAATTCATAATTATTTTATTTAAAATCACAAAAATATGAGACCAACACTAAAAATTTTCTCGAAAAATCTAGTTTCATAATCTGATTTTTAATTATTTTTGTGATTCCATTTAATATTTTTTGTGAATTATTTTGTTTTTAATAGTTTTTAATTCATTTTATTTACTTTTTTTATATCCAAAAATTCCAAAAATATTTTCTTAACACATATGGATCATGATGAATCAATGAAAAATGGTCTCATCAATTGCTTAATTGATTTGAGATTTATTTGAGATTTTAATTCATAATGTGTTATTTTTCTTTGTTTTTAATTGTTTTAAAATAGTTTCTGTTTTCAAAAAATGTTGAGAAAATTTGTCAAACCTTGTTTGACTATGTTAGACCTATGATGATTCAATTGGACTTGTTGAAGATGATTTGAATTGAATTTGAGGTTTGACCATATTTTGACCATTTTAATTTTGCATTTATTTTAATTTCAAATATACCAAAAAAAGATGTTTGACTTTGTTGACTTCTAATCTTTATTTCTCTTCTGTTTTACATTGGTTGATGATGGTTTGAGCCATAATTTGATCATTGTATTTTGATTATGTCTTTTGAATTCTCCCTTTATTTCATTTCATCTCATCTTCATTTTCTTCTTTTTATTTTGGCCAATGAGTTAATGATTTGTGGTTAGTCTTGACACATGAGAGGCTTAACCTTCTTTGATCCAAATCAAACTCAACTTGATCAAAGATCAAGTGAGTTGCTTTGTGTCCAAGATAGGTTGCTTCTTGGTCAAGCAAAAAACCTAAAATCCATACAAGGCCTTTCTCTTTTCTTTTGGCATGGCAAGTTGTAGGAGCTTGGCTTACTAGTCATGATCTCTAACTTGTGTTTATTTGCCTATATTTTTATTGACCGACCTCAGATAGGTGTGACTACTACATTAGTCCACTTACGATTGCTTAACATAGCGCTAAATTGTCTTATGACACACTAACATTAACTACTAATTACTAACTTTAATTCAAGCATTTAATTTCTTGCAATTTACTTTAAAGAAACTTACTTTCTTGCTCATTAATTCATATTGCTTTTCCCTTTGCTCATTTGAGCTCATATTTTATGCTTATGTCATTTTCCTTTTGCTCATTTGAGCTCATTATTGTATATAAATACATTGTTGTCTTGTGATTGTTTTGTCTTTGTTTGTGTGAACCCAATGCAAAAAGGAGAAAGGACTTAGAATTAGGACCTTACCTATGCTTAAAGGAGTTCAAGAGCAACTAGGCCTCATGCCTTTAGAATGCTAAACTTGTTGAAGAGCAACTAGGCCTCATGCCTTTAGAATGCTAAAATTGAAAAGTTGACTTCAAAGGATCCCTAATCTGAACTCATTCTTTGTCCATTTCTTTTATTGTATTGTGAACTTTTTGATGTTTGCTCTTGTGTGATAGGGATTCCCTCTTGAGATAGTAAGAAGGACCATTGTCATGAGTAGCCAAATTAAGAGAGACAAGCCAAGTAGAGGTCCTAGGAGCTTGAATATAATATTTGTTTGATTGCTTGAGTTGTTTGTTAAGTCCAAAGGAAAGGAGCATCTTGAATCATCTTTATGATCTCAAGAAAAAGGAACTCCAATGGTTTTATCTCTTCTCTTATCTTTGCATGTTTAGGACTAGCCCTTCTCTTCTTCTCCTCACTCTAACCCAAGCCAAACTCATTTATGTGCAAACTTTGACATTATTTTCAAACTAGAAACCTAGGCCTTATACCTTTGACTTTTCAAACTCATTTTCATTAATACTCATTGTGAGTAAACGTTAAGTCCACTTTGACCTCATTTTGTGAATACCTCTAACTTGTAAATACAACTCACTTCAAGTTGATTTTGTGGTTCCAATGGCCACCTTTGTTAAAAAAAATTCATAAACATTAGCCATAGGTTTGAGTTATCATAGTGGTTGATGTAAACCTCACCTTATCCTTAGTGATTGGACTATAAGTCTTCCATACTTATTATAGGGTGGATCCCTCACTAGTATGTTAAAGCTCTCCTCAGATGGTGGATTGTTGGTTTAGGTTGAGTTTTCTCCCTTTGATAACAAAAGACCTCAAGGCTTTTGATCAAATCAATTCACCAATCTTTTGAGATTTTTACCCCGAACTATGAGGTTTTGATCCTACCTTTGTGATGGTACGTAGGCAATGGGTTCATCCATTCAAATAACAAAATTTTAAATATAATGTATATTCTTTTCTCATCTCCCCAATCATGTTTGCGCAAATCTTTTCACAAATACCAACCTACAATACACACTTGCAAAAAGGGCTCCCTTAGAGTACTAAGGATGTTTTGGGTGCTTAAAACCTTCCCATCTCATAACCAACCCCCTTACCCAGATCTCTGACATTTTTATTAGTTTTTGATTTGGTAAAACTTCTTACTTGGTTTTTGTTCGCTTTCTAACCTTTTCTTTGGATAAATAGAAGTGCGGTGGCGACTTGAATTGTATGTTTACTTTTGATTTAGTCAATAAATCATAAGGTAACAAATACCCCGCTACATTGACTAACTTTTATTATAATTTCTTTTAATTTCAAGTCATTTACTTTATGCAATTCAAATTTAAGCCATTTAATATTTGCCATTTTACATATCATTTAACTTGTTTATGTTAATGTCATTTTCATTTTGCTCACTTAAGCCGTATATTGTGATTGTATATATTTGTTTTAGTATCTTTTTTGTGTTTGTGGTCATAGGACCTTAAAATACAAAATAAACAACAAAAACCTTAAAAAATGTTTGTGTGGACTGTTGTATTTGATGTGAGCTTTGGACTTAGAATTAGGCAACGTTCCCTATGCAAAAGGACTTGTCCAATGCCAACATTTTTGAAACCAAGTTCTTGTGATTTGAATTTTCATATGATGCAAGAATTGGGATCCACTTGAGTTCATATGCTACATGCTCTTGATGCAAATGTTACTTTGAACTTGTGTCTAATGCCTTATTCTGAGCCATTCAAGGAGTATGTCATATGATACATGGGAAGATTATAAAAAAGACTGTGAAGTTTCTAGCTTGGATGTGGCTATCTTTATTTGATGTCTTTCTCTTCACTTTGCTACTTGCTTATTGATATTGCTTGATTTAAAGTCCAAGGGAAAAATGGGTTTCTATATGACATTCTTATCTATTGGGTTACATCCCATTGGTCAGATCTTTTCAACTTTTAAATTTTAAATTTCATGCTTCGGATTAGTCTCTTCATCTTCTCTCATTTCTTAAATTTCAAATCTCTTCCCACTTTTTTTTTAAAATCTTCTTCGCTTGTGATTTCTAAACTTAGACTTTATTGCAAACTAGAAACTTTGACCTTATGCCATTTCATTTTTAAACTATCTTCTTGAATCAAACTTGTAAATGAATCTAATTATATTGACTTGAAATTTCAAAATACAAAAATAAATAAAACTCATTCAAACTTTTTTAGGCCCTTTGTGCCTCTTTAAAACCTAAACTTTTGTTAAAAGCAATTCACTAACTTTTAAATTGATACCATGAACTACAATGTTTTGATCCCTCATTTTATGTTGGTACATAGGCACAAGTCCAAAGGTCTTGTCAAACACAAAAATATAATTAATGAATTCTTTTCTCATCCCCACACTCTATTTATTATAAACATCATTTTATACCAAATTGCATACACACATAAAAAAGGGCTCCCAAGGAGTACCTAGGATACTTTGGGTGCTAACACCTTCCCTCTGCGTAACCAACCCCCTTACCTGTAATCTCTGGAATTTTATTAGTTTTGATTTAAAAACTTCTTATCTTTGGGTTTTGTTCGTACTTTTCCCTTTTCTTTTGGAAACAATAAAAGCGCGGTGGCGACTCTTGTTTTATTGATGTTAAGTTTATCCATAACTTTTTATAACATGATCTACAAGTTTTATCCTTTGTACACTCCTTTGGGATGGTTCTTAACCCGACTTCATGCTCGTGACTCACAACAAACCCTTGATTCTTGGTTGATCTAATCAAGTCTTTTCAATATCAATGGAACTTGGGTGTTGATAAGGTGAAAACCATAATCCCCCAAAATGGATGATTGATCTTGACAATTGTCGCAACCTGAAAAATACAGTGTTCAAAAAAACAACCGGCGAAAGAAAATGACAGAAGAGTCGCCACCGTGCGTTATTTATCCCAAAGGAGGGAAAGGAAACGCTCGAAGTAAACTTGAAAGGAGGAAAGGAAAAGACAAGGTCTCGCAACCAAATCTTGGGTTCGGGAGTCGGTTATGCGAAGGGAAGGTATTAGCACCCCTACGCATCCGTAGTACTCTACGGGATCCACTTTTGTAGTTCTTGTCTAAAGGGTGTGAGTTTATCTTGTGTTGTTTACTAAAAAAAGGGTTGAATGAAAATGACTCGCGCGGATGTCGCATCCACTGCATACGTATCTCATCTGAATATGAGAATCAGAGTCTTCGTAGCTCGGCTACCTAGGGGTTGGGGAATGTGTGCTCGCTAAGACATCACGTCTTATGCCTACGTATCTCATCTGGAATGAGAATCAGAGCAAGCCGTAGTTCGGCTAACTACGGCATTATGGATTGGGTTTTGGACGAACGACGTTACTACGTGTTAGGGACCAATTAGTACTACTTTTTATACCATTTTATTGGTCCCTTTTACCAAGTTTTGATGTAATTACACACTTTTATTCTCACTATTTTGTATAAATGCAATTAGGTTTAATTTATTTTGTTTTGAATAGTTATTTCACATATTTGTTAGTTTTGTAGAATTTTTGGATGAGAAAGCTTTGGATTGCATCATCATAATATGGAAGATTTTGGATGAAGCTTGCAAAACAAGGAAACCTGAGGCAGCTTCAGTTCGCCCCGCGAACTGCATGACAGGACCAGTTCGCCCCGCGAACCCTGCGAATCCAACAAACTGATTTTTGGGTCAAAAGTGCTGTTTTGAAGGCCAGCTGTTTTTGCCATTTTGGGTCTGCCTTGGAATTGCTTTTCTGCATTGGATGAGAATGACCAATTAAGGAAATGTCAACTCTTTTAGGAGAGAAAATACATTAATCTAGGGATTAATTATTGATTATCATTCATACATTGTTCTGTAGAGCTTTGGTAATAGAGTAGAACAGAGTTTTCGGTAAAAACCTTCTGCTTTGTAACAATGGTGATGAGGAGCTAAACTCCCTTTTGTCAAGATTGGAGGTAGTAGCTATTCTCATCTTTTTATGTATTCACTTTGATTTATATATGAGATAAAGATTGTTGATGTATTGAACACTGTTTTTGCTTTAAGTTGAAAACCAGATTTGAGTAGTTGTCGAGAGAGATTACTCGAGTTTAGACATAAAACAGATTTTCAAGTAGTGAATAAGTTGTAGAGATAGATTTATTCATTACTATTCTTTGATATTGAACATTAAAGATTGCTATATTGATAGTTAGGTGGAGAGATCGTCTAAGGATCAATATAGTGATTATCACGATATCATTTAGACATAAATGACTTTGAGAGGATATTTGAACATCATCAATAATCTTGAATCTATTTATTTATCATAGGGAATCATAGACATTTGAAATAGTGAACTCCAATCTTGCCAAGCCTTTATATTTGACTAAAACCATTTCATAGTTTTTGTTAACATTTATTAACAAGATATTTTTCCAAACAAAACAACCCAGTTACTTTCTAAACTTATAGCATTTGAATTATAGAACGGCGGTAATATTACCCAATCTCTGTGGATACGATACAAAAATATTTGCCGAAGATATACTATTCAACAAATTGGCGCCGTTGCCGGGGATTGGTGTCGATATTACAAGCATTGCAATAATTCATTGTTTTAAGTTTTGTTACTTTTATTGTTATCTCTCTTTTGTTTCACTTGGTTTGTTAGTTTTGAAGATTCTAGTGCATGCGGGGAAAAGCAACTGAGGAGCAACTTCAATTCGATCCTGAAATTGAAAGAACACTTCGGAAGCTCAATAGCAAAACACGAAGAAGAAGGAAACTAGTCGAAGAGAGGAACCGGAGAGAAGAAGCATCTACTTCCGCACTTGTTCAAATCGAAGAAGTGGTTGTAGAGGCTTGTAAAGGAAACATGGCGGATGACAATCGTACCGAAATGTCCGCTAATAGTCCAAGAAGGAATGCTCAATTTGCCCGCGGAGGAAGAAATACGGAGATGAAGACCGGAATCCTCCAACTTCTCTATGCAAATCCATTCACCGGAATGGATCATGAAGATCCGTACTCCCATCTCATCAAATTCTATGAGATTGCGGGTTCGACGGGAATTGATGAAGCGGGTGAAGAAGCATTATTCAAGAGGATGTTCCCACACTCCTTAGTGGGAAAGGCAAAAGAGTGGTACCTTGATCAAGCAGCAAGAGTTATGACGGATTGGAATTTGTTAGAAGAAAAGTTCTTAGAAAGATATTTCCCTCAATCCCGATTCATGGAAGCCAAAACGGCTATTGCGGTATTCACTCAAGGAAGCAACGAGTCTTTAAATGAGGCTTGGGAAAGATTCAAGTCAATGTTGAGAAAATGCAAGGGTCATGGTTTTGATGAGCTCACTCAAATCCATATTTTTCTAAATGGGCTCCAATCAACTCACAGAACACTTTTGGATGCTACCGCGGGTGGCTCTCTTATGTCAAAAACTGCGGAAGAAGCTAACGTTATTATTGGCCGGATGGCACTCAATGATCGTCAAAGTCAACATGACCGTAGTCCTTCACAACGTAAACCGGGAGTTCTTGAATTAAATACCAATGATGCCATCCTTGCTCAAAACAAGCTACTCTCTCAACAAGTGGAGCTTCTCACTCAACAAATGGCCAAGCTTCCACAGCAAATGAAGGAGATTCAAAGTTCTCAAGTTCGACATCAAGTAGCATGTTGCGAGTTATGCCAAGGAGATCATCCTACTGGTTTTTGCCCTCCGCTAGAAGAAGTGAGCTATGTGAACAATCAAAATCAATGCTATCAAAGGAACAATCAAGGTTACCAACCAACAAGGTTCAACAATCAAAATTTTCAGCAGCAAAGTCCTTATCAACACCCCAATTCTCAAGGCCAACAATCGCAAGGAGGAAGTTCCAAGCTAGAGGACACTCTTCAACAATTCATGCAAGCTTCCATGGCAAATTAGAAGAGTAATGAAGCAGCAATCAAGAATTTGGAAAATCAAATAGGTCAACTTGCGAAACAGCTGTCGGAACAAACTGCAGGATCTTCTTTCTCCGCTAATACTCAAACTAATCCAAAGGAGCATTGCAAAGCAATTTTTACTAGAAGCGGTAGAGAGTTGACAAGTAAAAAAGGTGAGGAAATTACAATTGAGAATGATATGGATGCTGTGCTGGAAAATGAGGATGTGGCTTGTGGGAAGAAGAAAGTGGTAGAAACTGCTCAGTTCGCGCCGCGATCTCCCTTCGCGCCGCGAAAACAGCAGAACCAACAACTGATGGAAGAGCAGCGGTGTGAAGCGGAAATGAATAAGGAGATCGAACCAAGAAATAAGAAAAAAGGAGACAAAGGAGTGAATGTCATTCCAGTTCAACATCTACCATATCCGCACGCATCATCAAAGAAGGATAACGCTAGACACTATGCACGGTTTATGGACATCTTCAAGCAGCTTCAAATCAACATTCCATTTGCTGATGCATTAGAACAAATGCCACGGTATGCCAAGTTCATGAAGGACATTCTTACAAAGAAAAGGAGACACGTGGAAGACGAGACCATACAGCTTGATGCACGGTGTAGTGCTATCATCCAAAAGACTCTCCCAAGGATGGAGTCCGATCCGGGCCGGGTTGTTCTACCGGTGACCATTGGAAGCACATACACTGGAAATGGTTTGATTGACTTGGGCTCTAGTATAAATTTAATCCCTCTCTCCATTGTTAAAAGATTAGGGAATGTTGAGATTAAATCGACGAGAATGACTTTACAACTAGCCGACAAGTCCACCACTTTACCATACGGAATTGCTAAAGACACGTTAGTGAAGGTGGACAAATTCTTGTTTCCGGTAGATTTCGTAATAGTGGAGATGGATGAGGACCGTGATGTGCCCCTAATTCTTGGAAGACCTTTTATGAAAACAGCTCGGATGATGATTGACGTAGATGATGGACTAATGAAGGTGAGAGTGCAAGACGAAGAAGTGACCTTTAATCTTTTTAAAGCTATGAAGCATCCACATGACAAACATGATTCATTCCGAAATGATGCAATTGAAGAAAAATACCATGATGGAAAGGCCCGTCGCAAGGAGTTTCATGTCGGACAAATGGTACTGCTTTTCAAATCAAGGTTCAAGTTATTACCGGGTAAGCTGAAGCCAAAAGGGTCAGGACCGTTCGTTGTCAAGGAAGTACGGAATTATGGAGCCATTGTAATCGAGGATCCAAAGTCACAAGAGAGTTGGACCGTAAATGGTCAAAAACTCAAAGTTTACCATGGTGGCGACATAAATCGTGATGTGGATGTCGTGTCTCTATTTAAACCGGGCTAATCAGTGGACCGTCGAGCTCAAACGACGTTAAACAAAGCGTTTGTTGGGAGGCAACTCAACGTTGTAAGTCTGTATTTTAATTTTTTTCTGCTGTGTGAGTTTTTGCTGTGTTAAATTTTGAAAAAAATTGGGTTCTGGTTTTTACAGTTCGCCCCGTGAACACTGTTCGCCCCGCGAACTGAATTCACAGCTTCAGTTCGCGCCGCGAACAAAGTTCGCCCCGCGAACAGTAAATAACAGAACTAATTTTTTTGAAATTTCCTTCAGTTCGCCCCGCGAACAAAGTTCGCCCCGCGAACTGAAAAAACAACAAAAAAAAAAAAAAAAAACTTTTGTTTTATGTCATTTTCGTTTCATTCCTATTTTCACGAACTTAGGAGATTCCTTCAACAACCTCGCTACTCCACATCCAAACCTCCAAATTTCAAAACTTCCCCTCTCCATTCCTTTCTTAAGAGGATTTTGTTGATTATGCTAAGTGGCCTGAGGGCAGGCCGAATTTTTTTAGGGGGTGCAGGAGGTGGTGTAAACCATGGCGATGAGTTGAAGGAAGATTGAGGAGTTTGTTGAATTTTAGAGTGTGTCTTGATAATTGCATGAATACTTTTTGAAATTTAAGTGTGTTTTAATCAAATATTGGTTTGCCAACATTTTTGTTTAATTGTTCTTACTCATAAGTCAAGCTTTAAGCAACCGAGAAATGATCGCAAAGAAAGAAGCATAGGACACTTCGAGTGGTGATGATAAGAATTAGTGTCGGCATTTCAAGGTACACTTTATCGCTTTCTAGACTTAACATGAGTAGTTTGATGGTGTGTGCAAATTCCATGTCATAAATTCATTGAAGTATATGTCATTTTTGAATCAAAATAGGACTTAGCCAGTTGTGAGGAGACTTTCCATTGTACACTAAAAAGCGGGAAACCGAGCATTGTTTTAACTCATTCTTATCATGCTAAATCATGCATCAATCCATTTTTGTGTGAAATTTTTGAAAATGATAGAGGCATTGTTTGTGAGAAAAACCACTTGACCAAAAAGTTTGAATCAACTAACCTTGTGAGGAATAATCCTTAGTTAACCCCCTTTGAGCTTAATTTAGGATTCATTTGATTGATCATTGTAAAATCAATTGAAAATTGTGGAATAAATGAATCCTAATTTCTTTCGTATCAGTTGAAACCTCAAACCGAGTTGTTTGCAAAATTTTGCCTTTTGCTTATGTCTAAGTAGGGAGCATTATTGAATAAATTTGGTTTTGGAATCTAAAGTTGGGGAGAGTAAAGTGAAAAGTTGATTAGAAACTTGGAAAAGTGAGTTTCTATGAAAGGGTAAAAATATGAAAAGAAACAAGAAAAAGAAATCACCCTTTAAACCATAGAGCATAGAAAAAAATTAGAAAAAGAAAAGCAAAGGAAATGCTCATGGTTGTGTGGATTTGAAAAGAAAAAGAAAAAGAAAAAGATAGGGATCAAAGAAAGGGAAATTGTGTAGAGTGAATCTTTGGGAATGCTCCCTTAGGATAGGCAATTTGGTTGAATTGTCTTAATCATATCCTTTCTTGTAACCTAAGCCACATTACAACCTTTGAAAGACCTCTTGATTCTCATTTTTCACATGATTTGGTACTTGTTGTGATAACCGCATGATTTGAGTTGTTGTTGATTTAATTGCTTGGATGACTGAAAGTAACCCTTCATGTTATTCATCATTATTATGATGTGTGTGTAAGCTTGATTCAATTTTGACATATATGGCTTTGAATTCCTTGGAATGATTTTTGCACTTTACCATTTCCCTTATTCATATTTTGTCTAGAATTGAGATAGGTGAATTGAGAAAATGCCAAACACTTTTGAACCATTTGAATGTTCTTGGTAAATCCTTGTTTCAATCTTTTGTGTCATTGCTTTGATTGTAAGGGTGAAAACTTTTGTTTAGGGACAAACAAAATGCTAAGTTGGGGAGAGTTGTTAGGGACCAATTAGTACTACTTTTTATACCATTTTATTGGTCCCTTTTACCAAGTTTTGATGTAATTACACACTTTTATTCTCACTATTTTGTATAAATGCAATTAGGTTTAATTTATTTTGTTTTGAATAGTTATTTCACATATTTGTTAGTTTTGTAGAATTTTTGGATGAGAAAGCTTTGGATTGCAGCATCATAATATGGAAGATTTTGGATGAAGCTTGCAAAACAAGGAAACCTGAGGCAGCTTCAGTTCGCCCCGCGAACCTTGCGAATCCAGCAAACTGATTTTTGGGTCAAAAGTGCTGTTTTGAAGGCCAACTGTTTTTGCCATTTTGGGTCTGCCTTGGAATTGCTTTTCTGCATTGGATGAGAATGACCAATTAAGGAAATGTCAACTCTTTTAGGAGAGAAAATACATTATTCTAGGGATTAATTATTGATTATCATTCATACATTGTTATGTAGAGCTTTGGTAATAGAGTAGAACAGAGTTTTCTGTAAAAACCTTCTGCTTTGTAACAATGGTGATGAGGAGCTAAACTCCCTTTTGTCAAGATTGGAGGTAGTAGCTATTCTCATCTTTTTATGTATTCACTTTGATTTATATATGAGATAAATATTGTTGATGTATTGAACACTGTTTTTGCTTTAAGTTGAAAACCAGATTTGAGTAGTTGTCGAGAGAGATTACTCGAGTTTAGACATAAAACAGATTTTCAAGTAGTGAATAAGTTGTAGAGATAGATTTATTCATTACTATTCTTTGATATTGAACATTAAAGATTGCTATATTGATAGTTAGGTGGAGAGATCGTCTAAGGATCAATATAGTGATTATCACGATATCATTTAGACATAAATGACTTTGAGAGGATATTTGAACATCATCAATAATCTTGAATCTATTTATTTATCATAGGGAATCATAGACATTTGAAATAGTGAACTCCAATCTTGCCAAGCCTTTATATTTGACTAAAACCATTTCATAGTTTTTGTTAACATTTATTAACAAGATATTTTTCCAAACAAAACAACCCAGTTACTTTCTAAACTTATAGCATTTGAATTATAGAACGGCGGTAATATTACCCAATCTCTGTGGATACGATACAAAAATATTTGCCGAAGATATACTATTCAACACTACGCAATCTACTGGATGCTCGACCTTTGGAGACTTACTCACCTGTAGTAGAAGGAGTAAACGTGTGTTTAGGAGAAGAAAAATCAATGAAGGGTTAGGGTTTGGGATGCTCATGCAAAAAGGCAGTCCTTGACAAAGGAACCTGCATAAAGTAAACACACAAAACATTGCCTCCTATCGAGGTCTTCCAGCTAAGAAAGCGGTAATAATACGGGAAAATGTAAAAGTACCACAGGGATAAAGATCCGAAGTAACAGTAATTAACGGAACAAGGAAACCCTGAGATCCTTCAAAGCTAACACCATCAAAGAAAGTGAGTCAGTACAGGTAATCGGAATGAAACCTCCAGGTGGTATCCCACAAATAAAGTGGAACACCAGGCAAACTTTCTCTGCAAGAGTCATATGAGCCCTCACAAAACAAAACTCAACAAACAGGTTAGAGAAACAAAATAGGGTAACCAAGAGTTGCCCCCAAATTAAAATGTAACCACATGAATCATGCCATTAAAATTCACAAAAAGCTCACAAAAAGCAACCAAGGGTAGGAGGCCTAAACCTCTTGTCAAACACATGCATCAAAAGGGTATCAAATTCACCCATAATACCTCATACATTTAGAGCATTCAAATTAAAGGCATAAAGATGATGGATATAGGGCAAACCTGATTGGAGAGCTTGATTGAAATTGAGTTGCACCCGTGAGGTTTACAAAACAATCTTTAGGGTTTATGTGAGGCAGAGGTGATTCTGTGCAGTTGAGTTCCCTTCAGGGTTTAGAGGCTGCTCTGAACTCTGTTAGCTCTTCTCTCACTATCTTTTTCCTCCAGCTAGGGTAATAGGAATATAATGAATTTTCTTTCACTGAAACTCTGAATTTATAACCTGATTTTTGTGGACCTGTGGGCTCAGATGAGAGAGGCCCAAGTCCAAAAATTTTCTTTTATTTATTTATTTATTTAATTTATTTTTTTTAATTTATTATTTTTTTTTGTTTTCTATATTTTTTAAAAAACCGATTGCCATGATGAAATGCAAATGCTAAATGACCTAAAAATGAATGCATGCATGAGGTGTAAAGCGTATGCTTCCAAGAAAAATGAAGGGTAAATTTTGGGGTATTACAGTTGCCCCTATTCAATCAACTGGAGACCTGGAAAGAAGATAGCAGCGACTTTCGTGCTTTCGAGGTATCAAGGGATTGAATACAATAAAAGCCCAAAAATTTGCACTGAAGTGAAGTGAAGTAACAATGCCTGTCAGAATCGGCAAAGAGGTGGTCTTGAAGAAGAATCCGTCTGACACTCTGAGAGTCAGTCTGAATACCGAAAAAGAATGTTAACCTGGATACCAAAATATATGGTAACACATAAATAACCATGGCCTGAATGCCGCTCATCAGTCTGAATACTGAAAAAAACTTCGATCTGAACATCGGGAGATATGAGATTATTAATATTGGTCTGAACACCGAGAGGCTGGCCTGAATGCCACAAGTTGTGTCGACCTGAATGTCGAAAACTTCTTCGATCTGAACATCGGAAAACTGGCCTGAATGCCACTTCGATCTGAATATCGGAAAATTGGCCTGAATGCCACTTCGATCTGAATATTGGAAAACTGGCCTGAATGCCACAAGTTGCATCGACCTTAATGTCGGAAACTTCTTTGATCTGAACATCGGAAAACTGGCCTGAACGCCACAAGTTGCATTGACCTGAATGTCAGAAACTTCTTCGATATGAACATTGGAAAACTGGCCTAAACGCCACAAGTTGCATCGACCTGAATGTCGGAAACTTCTTCGATCTGAACATCGGAAAACTGGCTTGAACGCCACAAGTTGCATCGACCTGAATGTCGGAAACTTCTTCGATCTGTACATCAGAAAACTGTCCTGAACGCCACAAGTTGCATCGACCTGAACGTCGGAAACTTCTTCGATCTGAACATCGAAAAACTGGCCTGAACGCCACTTCGGTCTGAATACCGGAAAAACTTCATGCCTGTCAGCATCGGCAGAAATAGGGAACGATAGTAGAGGCGGCGCATGGGCCAATGACACTTGCTGGGGATAATAAAGGTAAGTCATGAACAATCTTCAGTCTGAGTACTAGAAACAACTTCTGGCTTATCACTTGGGATACCAAGAATGTTTTATGCTTACATGCGTATGTTTGAATTTTTCAATGGCGTAATGCTCCATGAAAATGGAAATGCTACGCGATTTGGGAGGATGCAATGCAATATGATTCTACATGCAGGGATGCGAAATGTTGGGTAGAATGCCAAGCTGAGGCAAAGGGATCTGCTGGGGAAATTATCACCATCTTCTGAACCCTGGCAAGGCTGCTAGAGATGCACAGCACAAAGAATTCTGTGGGGAAATGACCCGCCACACGGTGTTCTAGTAATGACGAAATACCGAGATTCTGACTAGGGAGAGAACGGCACTGAAAACCTGTTGTTGGGGAAAGCGGTAGTGGTTATGGCAACCACGATCTGCGAGAGATGACTCAGCAGGGGAAGCAAACACCGATACGGTACCGAGGTTCTGCTTCAAGGAAAGAAACCATGGATCTGGCATTGGGATTATCGATCTGGCATCGAACTCTAAGGAGCAGCCGCTTCTACTGGGAAGATACAGTCTGGCACTGTCAACTCCGTTGGGGGTATATAGTCTGACACTTTCAACTCTACTGGGGAGTGTATAATCTGAAACCACCGCTTGGGGGAGGTACAACAGCTAGAGCCTGCTGGGGATCGAAGAATCCAATGCTCTGATCAGCTCTGTAGGGATAAGATACCAACTTTGACTGTTCGCGGAAAACATTGGGGAAAACATTCACGATCCTCTGCAGGGGATTTTAAGGAAATTCCCCGAGGGTACCTGTTCTGAATAGACGATCCAAAGCACTTAAAATTTACAGCAATTTTAAATGTTTATTAAGCATGTACCTGTAAAGCTCTTATGTGTCATGATGCAATGTTTATCAAAAAATTCGGACGACATTTTTGCAAACAAAACTGAAAAATGAAAATGAAAACAGAGATATGCTGAATAACATGATTTTATTGATTGAACGGCCTCTGAATAGGCATTTACATCAGGAAGCAATCCCTGGAAAGAGGTAATCGCACAACAGATAAAAACAGACATTAATCTAATGGCAATGTGAAATGGATTTCTATTGGGTTCCAATTTTGCTATGACTTGCTCGTCTTCAAGATCCTCCAGATGATCAG
Source organism: Lathyrus oleraceus (assembly GCF_024323335.1). NCBI lineage: Eukaryota > Viridiplantae > Streptophyta > Magnoliopsida > Fabales > Fabaceae > Lathyrus > Lathyrus oleraceus. Next base: position 119,950,175 of record NC_066581.1, on the reverse strand, counting down.
CTTTCTGAAAAGAGTGATTGGACAGTTTCCTATCCTTCAAAAGTTTCCAGTCATTGACACGAGATGAGATTCAGAACACAGTCATTCGCTTAATCCCTAACTTTTGCCTGGATCGCCCTTTTCGGGTTTTCAATCCACCGGGATACCCATTTTTGCCTAAGTTGCCTTTTCAGGTTTTCAACTTACCGGGTGTACAATCTTTTCACTTTTAATCCCTAATTTTTGCCCGAACCTTTTTCATTTTCTTGGTTCGCCGGGATGCCCATTTTTGCCTGGACTATTCTTTTTACTGTCCAGCGGGTCTATTTTATGCGAAGTATTTTTTAACTGCGTCTGAGTTCACAGGGGAAGTGAAGTTTTCACCATCCATAGTTGCAAGCATTAAGGCCCCACCATCAAAAACCTTGGTGACAATATACGGTCCATCATAGTTAGGAGTCCACATGCCCCTGTGATCTATCTGAGGAGGAAGGATCCTTTTCAGCACTAAATCTCTGACTTGGAAACATCGAGGACGCACTTTCTGATCAAAGGCTCTCTTCATCCGACTCTAATATAACTGCCCACGACAAATGGCTGCCATTCGCTTCTCTTCGATAAGACTCAACTCATTGAACCTTGTTCGAATCCATTCAGCTTCATCTAACTTGACATCCAACAGGACTCTTAGAGAAGGAATCTCCACTTCAACAGGTAGGACTGCTTCCATACCATACACAAGGGAGTAAGGGCTTGCCCCGGTCGATGTACGTATTGAAGTACGGTACCCATGCAAGGCGAAGGGTAGCATCTCATGCCAATCTCTGTACGTAACGACCATCTTCTGCACAATCTTCTTTATGTTCTTATTTGCCGCTTCAACAACACCATTCATCTTAGGGCGGTAAGGGGAAGAATTGTGATGCTGAATGTTGAAGTTCTGGCACAACTCCTTCATCATTTTGTTGTTGAGATTAGAACCATTATCAGTAATGATTCTTTCATGAATTCCATAGCGACAAATGATTTCTTTCTTGATGAAACGGGCAACCACATGTCTGGTGACATTCGCGAATGACGCTGCTTCAACCCACTTGGTGAAATAGTCGATGGCAACAAGGATGAAGCGATGCCCATTGGAGGCGGTCGGCTCAATCTTTCCAATCATATCGATGCCCCACATAGCAAAAGGCCACGACGAAGACATCACATTCAAAGGATTCGGCGGCACATGCACCTTATCAGCATAAATCTGGCATTTATGACACTTCCGAGCATATTTGAAATAATCAGATTCCATGGTCATCTAGTAATAACCCGCTCTCAACAATTTCTTAGCCATTGCATGTCCGCCGGCATGAGTACCGAAGGAGCCTTCATGAACTTCCTGCATTAACATGTCTGCTTCGTGTCTATCCACGCATTTGAGCAAAACCATGTCGAAGTTCCTCTTATACAACACATCATCTTTGTTCCAGAAGAAACTGCCTGCCAATCTTCTCAAAGTCTTTCTATCATTGTTGGATGCCCCTACAGGGTACTCTTGATTCTTCAGAAAGCGCTTGATGTCGTGATACCAGGGTTTGTCGTCAACTACCAGTTCAGCAGCAAACACATATGCGGCCCTATCAAGGCGTATAACATCGATCCTGGGAACATGGTTCCATCGATTCACCTTGATCATGGAGGATAAAGTGGAAAGAGCATCTGCCATCTAATTCTCATCACGAGGTATATGATATAACTTTACTGTTGTGAAGAAAGTCAACAGTCTTCTCGTGTAATCTCTGTAGGGGACCAGAGTAGGCTGGAGAGTGTTCCAATCACCATTCACTTGATTGATCACTAGAGCTGAATCTCCGAAGATGTCTAAAGTCTTGATTCTCAAATCAATGGCCTGCTCAATACCCAAGATAACGGCTTCATACTCAGCTTCGTTATTGGTGCACTTGAAAGTCAGACGAGCGGTGAAAGGCATGTGGGCACCTTTCGGAGTTGTAATGACAGCACCAATTCCACTTCCTCTGGCGTTGACGGCCCCATCAAACATTAAAGTCCACTTTTCGCCTGGATCAGGTCCCTCCTCAACAACTGGCTCTTCACAGTCTTTCGTCTTGAGGAATATGATGTCTTCATCTGGAAAATCAAACTTCATCGGCTCATAATCTTCAACCGGCTGTTGAGCAAGATAGTCTAACAGAATACTCCCCTTGATGGCTTTCTGGGAAGTATACTGGATATCGTACTCTGTTAGTACCATTTACCAACGAGCAACTCTTCCGGTGAGAGCTGGCTTCTCAAATATATACTTGACTGGATCCATTTTGGAGATCAGTAAGGTTGTGTGAGACAGCATGTATTGTCTCAATCGCTTAGCAGCCCATGCAAGTGCACAACATGTCTTTTCAAGCATTGAGTATCTCGACTCGCAATCTGTGAATTTCTTACTCAGGTAGTAGATGGCAACTCTTTCCTACCTGTCTCGTCGTGTTGACCGAGAACACAACCCATGGAATTATCTAGTACTGTCAAATACATAATCAGCGGTCTCCCTGGGACCGGAGGCACAAGGATAAGAGGATTCTGCAAATACTCTTTTATCTTCTCGAAAGCCCTTTGGCAGTCATCATTCCACCTGATAGCCTGATCTTTCCTCAACAACTTGAATATTGGCTCACACGTGGCTGTTAGGCGAGAGATGAACCTTGCAATGTAGTTCAACCTCCCTAAGAAACCACGAACTTGTTTCTCTGTTCTTGGCTCAGGCATTTCCTGTATCGCTTTCACTTTGGCCGGATCCACCTCAATCCCTTTTCCGCTAACAACAAAACCCAGTAGTTTTCCAAATCTCACCCCAAAAGTACACTTGTTCGGATTAAGCCTCAGCTTGAATTTCCTCAAACGCTCAAACAGTTTCTGCAAATTCACCAAATGTTCTTCTTCTGTCTGAGATTTGGCAATCATATCATCAACATAAACCTCGATTTCATGATGAATCATATCATGGAAAAGAGTCACCATCGCTCGCTGATATGTTGCTCCGAAATTTTTCAGACCAAACGGCATCACCTTGTAGCAGAAGGTGCCCCATGGGGTTATGAATGTTGTCTTCTCCATGTCTTCTGGTGCCATCTTAATTTGATTATAGCCAGAAAAGCTATCCATGAAGGAGAATACCGAGAACTGAGCCGTGTTATCCACCCAAACGTCAATGTGAGGTAAGGGGAAATCATCTTTAGGACTAGCCCTGTTCACATCCCGGTAGTCAACACACATCCGTACCTTTCCATCCTTCTTAGGTACCGGAACGATATTTGCAACCCATGGCGGATAATTTGTGACTGCTAGAAACCCTGCATCGAACTGTTTTTGCACTTCTTCCTTTATCTTGACAGCCATCTCTGGTCTTGTTCTTCTGAGCTTCTGCTTGACCGGAGGACAACCTTTTTTGAGAGGCAAACGATGTACCACGATGTCTGTGTCAACCCCTAGCATGTCCTGATAAGACCAAGCGAAGATGTCAACATACTCTTGCAGCAATTCAATCAACCCCTTCTTCACACTGTCTTCCAAAGCAGCCCCTATCTTGATTTCTCTCTTGGCGTCCTCGGTGCCGAGATTAATCACTTCAACAGACTCTTGATGCGGTTGAATGACCCTTTCCTCTTGTTTTAATAACCTGGTAAGTTCTTCAGGGTGTTCACAGTCTTCATCACCCTCTTCTTCAGCTTGAAAGATTGGATTTTCAAAGTCGAAGCGAGCCATAGCAGAACCGTTATCAATAGGATCCGGTGATGTGCATCTGCATGAGTGATGGTATGTGCTTATGAGTGTGAAAAAAAAGAAAAAAAAGTGGAAACTAAACAAAACATTGCCATTTTTTTTGAAAAACTGCAAAAATAGAAGGACAGGGAACGAAATATTTGAATGCAAAAAGACGTCCTTTATTTATGATAAAAAATGCAAGTGTCACATAGATGAGCCCTACAATGAGTCATTATGCCCTGGCGGAACGTAAGACTTGGATATGCATGAATAAACAAATAAAACTACTCCTCCAGACAAGTGGCTTGGACAATCTCCTCAGAAGACCAATTGTTGAGAACTTCACCCGGGATCCTCGGACGCACCCAGTTATCGATGTCGCAATCACTATCCCCATCTTCATTATTGACCGCAGAGACTAATTTGACATCTCCTTCAACCATGTTAACGTTGGCTCCACCATGCTGGGGCATGGGATTGTTGACGACATTAGGAGCTGGTGCAAAGTTAACGGCCTTTGAATCAATGAGGTCCTGAACTACGTGCTTAAAAGCTTTGCAGTTCTCAATATTGTGGCCAGGTGCCCCAGAGTGGAAGCTACACCTAGCGTTGGTGTCATAACCCACCGGAAGCCTACCAACGGGAGGAGCCAGAGTGCGCCACTGCACAATTTGTAGTTGTTGAAGACTAGAAAGCAACTGAGCGTACGACATTGGAAGGGTGTCGAAACGCCGGTCCATCGTCCTTGGCCTCGGTTGATAGGCGGGTCTGTTACCCGGTTGTTGTGGTTGGTACTGAGCTGGTTGACGCTGTGGTTGTTGTTGTTGTAGTGGTCCTGCAGCTGGAATGGTCACGGCCGCAACATACGGTTGCTGATGATAGTTCTGAAAGTTATTCCTCCGGTTATCCCTGTTCTGATAAGAAGATATGGCACTTGCATCCCCTTCTCTCCTCTTCTGTCCCTGAATGAACGGCTTCTTCACCCCTGATGAGGACCCATCTCCACTCTGGGTCTTGTATGTCCTCAGGTAATTCTCCGCCCTCTCTCCGGTAGAGACTACATTAGCAAAATTAGAGGCATTGCAACCCACCAGGCGCTCCAAATAAGGTCCGGGCAGAGTGTTCATGAACATGTTAGCCATTTCTTTCTCCAACATAGGAGGTTGAACACGGGAAGCTGTCTCCCTCCAGCGTTGAGCGTATTCTCTGAAGCACTCATTGCTTTTAAGAGACAGATTTTGAAGTTGAGTTCTGTCCGGAGCCATGTCTGCATTATACTGATACTGCTTCACGAAAGCCTCAGCCAAATCCCTCCAGCAACGGATGTGGGCTCTGTCCAGCCTCATATACCATTCCAGGGATGCCCCAGCTAGGTTGTCCTGGAAAAAGTACATAAGCAACTTTTCGTCATCGGAGTATGCAACCATTTTACGGAAATAGGCTTGCACATGGGTCTTCGGGCAAGAGTTGCCATTGTATTTGTCAAATATCGGGACCTTGAATTTCGGTGGCACTCTCACACTTGGGACCAACCCCAAGTCAGCAACATCTACTCCCAGAGGATTCTATCCTTCCACTGCCTTCAACCTCTCTTCCAATCTTCTAAACATGGGGTCCACACCATGACCCATACCAAAGTCTTCCTGCACCAAGGGGAACTGATCGTCCTGATCATCATGAACAGGCTGTTGACCGGAGGTGACATGTAGGATTGGGATAGGCCCCGGTCCATCGGGTCCATTAGCCTCTCCAGCTGGAGGATCAGTCACCGTCTCTGGTTGAGCAGGGGGATTCCTCTATATCATCTGCCTGAGCTCTTGCTGTCCCTGAGCCACCCATTGAACCACATCCATGAATTGATTCATGCAGATTTTCATCTCGGCGAACTCTGCCTGTAGGCTTTCCATTACTCTCTGTTGGTTTCTGCGGGTACCGTACCGGTGAATGCCTGGGTCAGCTATCCTATCGATGGAACACCAAACAAACTGAGAACACTGTGGAGGTACCTGTTATGCAAGACATGCTAATGAATATGTAAATGCAATGACATGTTTATCAATTCCAAAAGTATTCTACCCCCTTGATTCCAGTCTCTCAATAGATAAACGATGTAAAAAAAACTAAGCCGTTGATGAGAACCAAGAAAATTCCAACTAGAATCAAGTAGAAGATATAAACCCCATAGAAATGGATAAACATGTGTGAATGATTATGAATGCAAAATGATGTGATGCAAAATGATGTGAGTCCAGTGCAGTGGCATGGGAATCAGGATCACTGTATTTGCTTGAACATCTGTCAGGTTGCACTGTCTGGAAAGAAATTAAGAGCACACCAAACAAAGGTCATGGGATGAATCATGTTATCCTTAATATCAACCACCCATTTTGGTGGATTATGGTTTACACCTTATCAACACCCAAGTTTCATTGATATTAAGGATACCTGATCGGATCAACCATGAATCAAGGGTTTGTTGCAAGTCACGAGCATGGAGTTTAGGTTAAGAACCACCCAAAAGGAGTGTACTAAGGTTTAAACCTGCCAAACATGATCTACAAAAGGTTCCCATAGTCATAATCCCATCTTTCGGATATTATCGGAGGAACGACTACTCGTATTCCAAAAATATTCTCAAGAGAGACTCTTATGAGTGTAGTATCGCGTAACAATCGTATCAAATCTTACACTTGAACGACTTTCGCACTACGTCCTACGAATAGGCCAAGATGGGTTGGTAAACTAAGGTCCTTGGCTTATAAGGTCTATATTGGAAAAAGTAATGTCTAACCACAACTTACTTGTGTGACATTATTGATCTCAACATGACCTCCACCAAGTGAATGGGCTTGCAAGTCAACTTGCTAAGGAATAACTCCACACAAGTCGACAAGACTATGCCATTCTCCTATCCTAAGTGCACTCGAGTTCGGGTATAGATCTCATCTCACAAAGATCACCAAGCAGCCATAGCCAGCCAACAGATACAGCAATGATATGTACACAATGCAATAAGGTAAAACAGGTAAATAAATAACTGTACAAAAGCATGAACACCCAATAAATAAACAAACTACAAAAGCTAGGAGGGACTCGCTTAGGGAAACCGGGTCCCCAGCAGAGTCGCCAGCTGTCGCAACTTGAAAAATACAGTGTGCAAAAAAACAACCGGCGAAAGAAAATGACAGAAGAGTCGCCACCGTGCGTTATTTATCCCAAAGGAGGGAAAGGAAACGCTCGAAGTAAACCTAAAAGGAGGAAAGGAAAAGACAAGGTCTGGCAACCAAATCTTGGGTTCGGGAGTCGGTTATACGAAGGGAAGTTATTAGCACCCCTACGCATCCGTAGTACTCTACGGGATCCACTTTTGTAGTTCTTGTCTAAAGGGTGTGAGTTTATCTTGTGCTGTTTACTAAAAAAAGGGTTGAATGAAAATGACTCGCGCGGATGTCGCATCCACTGCATACGTATCTCATATGAATATGAGAATCAGAGTCTTCGTAGCTCGGCTACCTAGGGGTTGGGGAATGTGTGCTCGCTCAGAGCAAGCCGTAGTTCGGCTAACTACGGGGTTATGGATTGGGTTTTGGACGAACGACGTTACTACGCAATCTACCGGATGCTCGACCTTTGGACTCTTAGTCACCTATAGTAGAAGGAGTAAACGTGTGTTTGTCGCACCCCAAAATTTGACTTTGGCTTTGTTGACCACATCTTGATTAATCTCGTTGTCTCGTATTCATCTCAATTTCTTAAACTTCGCGTGACAACTGGTTTGATTAGGTTTTGTGTGTTTTCGTTGCTTACCGTGTTGTATTTCGTTGTTTTAGCAAAACCTGGCCGATATCGTTGCCTCGTATTTATCTCGCATATCTTTGTTGTGCGTGGCATCGCTTCGATTAGGTTTTGTGCGTTTTTATCTATTTAATTGTTTGTTTGTCGGTATTTTGACTGTATTTCGAATATATTAGAGTTTTCGTATTGTCCGATTATTTGTGATTGTGTTCGTCAGCGTTTTCGTGATGTCGTGTTGATTTTATTATTGCCTAGGGTTGTTTATTTAATTACGTGTTGTGTCGTGTGATTTAATCGAGTCTGTTTGAGTCGTGTTGTTGATTTTACTGGTTTACCGGTTTACTGGTTTATTGGTTTTATCAATTTGTCTGTTTTGCTGTGCAAATTGTCATCATTTTTATCGCGTTCGTGTCGCTCGATTTTATCGTATTTTAATCGTGTGCCGTTTAATATTATTTGTGCTTAATATTAATTATGTTTAGTTGTTAATTAGTTTATTTAATTAGGATTAATATTATATTAGTTTATTATTATTATTATTATATAATATATAAATATATATTATTAATTTATGTTAGATATTTTTTAGGTTTCTTATTGTTTAAGTAATCTAAATATATATTATTAATTTATGTTAGATATTTTTTAGGTTTCTTATTGTTTAAGTAATCTAAATATATATTATTAATTTATGTTAGATATTTTTTTAGGTTTCTTATTGTTTAAGTAATCTAAATATATATTATTAATTTATGTTAGATATTTTTTAGGTTTCTTATTGTTTAAGTAATCTAAATATATATTATTAATTTATGTTAGATATTTTTTAGGTTTCTTATTGTTTAAGTAATCTAAATATATATATATATATATAGATGTGGTTAGTAAGAAAAAAAAGGGAGGAGAAAGTGGATCAGTAAGGAAAAAACGTGTGGTGAGAGAAACAGAGAATTGAAAAGAAATATTTTTCCAAAAGCATTACCGTATTTCACTTGTTCTTCATTTTCGGTAACCCAAAATCGTCCCGATTATTCACCGAAACACAAAACCGATTTCATATCTTTGAAGTTCGTTGAGTCCAGGTCACAAATATCCAAGGTTCATTTCATTCCGGCGTCGTTTCACCGATCAAAAGCGACGTTGAAGTCAGGTACTCACGAAGGCAGCCAGCACTGCGTCGGTGACGGTTTCCAGCTTTCGGTCGATCATTTGAACGATCAGAAGTTCATCCTCTTCACACAAGGTAATATCTTCACTTATCTCTGAAATCGGCAAAGTTCCGGCTTGCCGACATGTGTTTTAATATATTATTTATCTAAATATATATATATATATATATATATATATATATATATATATATATATATATATATTATTTTTGTCTATTATATATTATTTGTCTAAATGTACATATATATTATTTTTGTCTACTATATATTTATTGTCTAAAATATAAATATCTATATATATATATATATATATATATATATATATATATATATATATATATATATATATATATATATATATATATATATATATATATATATATATATATATATATATATATATATATTACTTTTGTTTACAAAATATTATTTATCTTTTATTATTATTTTGCATATATGTTTTATTTAAATGTTAGTTAAATTAATTATTTGTTTAAATGTTTATTTTAATTAAATATTTATTTATATCAAATGTTTATTTTGTCTAAAGTAAATGTTTATATTGTTTTTTTTTATATTTGTTTATGTTGTTACTAACCGTTTCGTTTCAGTTTCAGCTCGATTAACTCCACTAACTATTCGTAATACTAACTATTCATAGCTAACTGTGTTGTAATAATTTACTTTCTCACATTTTTTATGTTCTGTATTGTGTGTTTAATCGTATTGTTCACGTTTTATGTTAAAAAATCGAAAAATCCAAAAAAGAGAAACCCGATGCGATTCCAACGGTCGCCGTTTAAGAAACCCTTTTCACACACTCACAAGCTTACTCTTGGGCTTCCTTACAATGAGCCCATTTATTTATTGTTTCAGGGTTTAGGCTCATTCAAAACTTTTGCCAGCTTTGGCTTTTCAGTTTAAAAACATTTTCAAAAGGACGTGTCAGTCTCGAAGCCTCCCGCCTAGGTCGAGCAAGAGATGGCAAGACATGCCAATCTAAAATCAACAAAACAGACTTTCCCCTTTTCTTTTGGGAGAACTACGTGGATTCTGATTTCTCCATTGCGCCTTGGAGATACGTAGGCATGAAGTCTACGATTTTATCGAGTCCAAAAACAATAAAATCAAGTTCTTTTCTCATCTCCCCAATCAAACGATCAAAGCGAAAAAAGCAAAGCATTCACATAAACATAAGCAAAAAGGTTCCTGTGGAGTACCACAGATGTAGAGGGTGCTAATATCTTCCATTTGCATAACCAACCCCCGAACCCGTAACTCTAAAGGGATTTATCGTTATTTTCCCTTCCTCTTTTTGGATAAAATAAAAGACGGTGGCGACTCTTGCATTTAAAATATTTTTCAAACGGGTTAAGTTCAATCAATACTTAATCTCGTGAAAAATCCCGCCGCGACAGAATGGCGACTCTGCTGGGGATTACATGATTAAACTTATTTGAGGGTTTAGCCTATCTTTGCTTGTTTATATGTTTGCTTTGTGAATATTTGCTAAATTGTATTGTTTGTAATGTTTGTTATTTTGGGTTTTGGGGGATACTTGTGATAAATCCTATACCCGGATTTGGGGCACATTTGAGATAGGATGGATGATAATTCAGGTTGACTTGATAGGAGACAATCCTTACCGAGTTGACTTGAGCCTTTGTCCGCTTGGTGGAGGCCTCTTTGAGGGTGTTAGTGCTAAACAAGTCATTTGTGAGGCATTATTGCTTTCGACGGGCCCGTGAAGCCAAGGACCTTAGTTTACCTTTACCCCATCTTGGCCTTACTTAGGATGTGATGCGGTGACCACTTCGGACCAAAAGTCTGGTTTGGTTGATACGCGATATCACACTCAAGCGAGATTCTTTTGAGAATAATATTGGAAAGCGAGCAGTTGCTTAACCCGGTATTATCCGAAGAAGGATCCATAACCTTGGGAACTTTTAGAACCCGTTTGGCAGGTGAAACTTAGAACTTATCTTGGGGCTTTGTCCTAAACTCCATGCTGGTGATGAACTTTGAGCCTTGTTTTGTTTGACCATGTTTGTGTTTGTTGCATTCATGCATGACATGCATTCATTCCCATCATTTCAACCTTTTTCCAAGGAACTTAAAGTGAGGATTGCAAATATTGCAGGAAACATGGATTTTGGACGGAGAAGTGTGAAAAAGTACAATCTCATCAATCCAAAGATAGATGAACTAAAGAAACTGGTTTCTTCGATCGCAGATCCTATTGGTTTCAGAGACAGATATGGGGCACTTATATCTTTATTGACACTTAGGATGGAAGAAGGGTTATTGCAGACATTAGTACAGTTCTATGATCCAGTCTATCACTGTTTCACATTCCCAGACTATCAACTCATGCCTACATTGGAAGAGTATGCCCAATTGCTTCACATCCCAGTTGCTGATACAGTACCTTTCTCTGGTTCAGAAAAGTTACCCGAGCACAGTTCTCTTGCAAAAGTGTTGTACATGAAGAAGTCAGAATTCAAAAATAACTTCACCACCAAAGGAGGACTTCCAGGTTTCACTGCCAAGTTCTTAATGGGGAAGGTTTCTTATTTTGCCAGTCAAGGTTGTGATATTATTATGGAGCATCTGTTCGCCTTGTTGATCTACGGTTTGTTATTATTTCCTAATATTGAAGGTTTTGTGGATTCATATGCTATACGCATCTTCCTAAGTGGTAATCCTGTTCCAACTTTGCTCGGAGACACCTATCATTCCATCCATTACCGTACTTTGAAAGGAGGAGGAACCATAGTCTGCTGTATACCGTTACTCTACAAATGGTTTGTCTCTCATCTTCCTAAGTCAGCTACTTTTTGGGATCGCAAGTCAGGACTTCAGTGGTCACAGAGGATTATGTCTCTTACCCAGTCAGATATTGCATGGTATAGTAGAGTTTTAGACGATGTGAAGATCATTGATAGTTGCGGGGAGTTCCCCAATGTGCCCCTCATGGGCACAAAGGGAATCATTTCTTATAATCCAGTACTTGCTAGGAGACAACTCGGTTACCCTATGAAGGACAAGCCTCCTAACATTCTTTTAGAAGGTATTTTCTTGAGGGATAACGAGGAGGACCCTACCATGAAAAAGAGAGTAGTAAGAGCTTGGCATCGGGTTTGTCGCAAAGGGAGACTTGAATTGGGTAGGAAAGATTGTACCTCCTATGAGCCGTACCTCCAGTGGATCAGAGCCAGAGCTATACAGTTGAAAATGCCATACCCACATCATGATCCTATCAAACCCGCTCCGTTGAAGACCCCCTACCTTCCGCTAGATGACAAAGAAGAACTCCAAGCCACCTTGGAGAGGGTCAAGAAAGAGAGAGACGCTTGGAAGGATAAGGCCCAGGTGCTCAAAATGGAAAATGAAGAACTTCAGAGACAGTTAAAGGAGCAGAGTGGAGAAGATCGTGCAGGTAAACGTCCAAGGGTGCAAGAGGATTTATTTTCCTCAGGCACAACAGATTACTCCCAGATTCCACAGTCCTCAGGTGCATGGAAAGGTCTTGTAGACAGTTTGGTGAAGGAGAAAGCTTTTATGCAGAAGGCCTATGAAGAAAGAATTGAGAGACTTGAAGGACAACTCCTACTTGTTTATGCTCGTCCTGATGACACATGTCCTTAAATGGTTTTCTTGGTTGTATTTTGGGTTGATAACTTTGTTTTGTTATCAAAAATGTTTGCAATTCTATCTTTTCCTTCACTTAGAGTTCCTTGGAAAATCATTCATTTTGCATATCCATGCATCACGTGCATACAGGTTGTCTGTCTTGGTCCAGTCTTCTAACAGTTGCTTCCCGCCAGCAGATCCATTTCAAGCTGACGCATAATTACAACACAAGAGCCAACTACAAAGGAAGAATGGAGATAACAGATAACGAGAGCTGAGAATTGAAAGCTCAGGTTGACCGCCTTTCTGCTATGGTCGAGACATTGATAGCAAACCAAGCAGCCCAAGCTGCTCAACTTCAGACAGCACAAGCTCAGGTTGCCGAAGCACAAGATGCACAGATCTAGGCGCAAGCACAGGCAGCAGAGATGCGCAACCAAATGTTAACCGCCCGTCTACAAGCAGAGGAAGCCCAGGCTAGGGCTCAAGTTCATAATTCAGGACAGACTTCGGCACAGAATCAACCTCAAATTCAGAATCAGACAACAGCAACACCCGTCACTACAGTCATCGCTTCAGAAATCAACGCTGTCCCAGTCACTTCTGTTACCATCACAGCATCCCGTCCTTGGGAAATACCCAGGGATCTTAATCAAGATAGATATCAACAAGAGTTCGTTCCACCAAATGCTCCTGTCTTCACTAATGTGCCTCCCGTTGTTCACTATACTCCTCACCTAGGAGAACCTGTCTATCACGGCCCTACCCCAAGTGAGGATCCTGGTCTCAATGATAGAATGGATGAATTCCAGGATCAGTTTGCGGAATTACAAAAAGAGATAAAATCTCTTCGAGGGAAAGACAGAATGGCGACTGGAGTAGTTATGAAGAACTGGACCGCAGTTGACATCCCACATTGTGTCCACATATCAAAGTAATTAAGCTTTTCAGTTTTCAAAAACCTTCCGCTTTAGCCCAAAGCGCGAAGCATTAATTTGGTAAAATGGGCACTTTTGTCAAAAACGTACTATCCATGAAAAAGATCTTTTGTGTTCCTATACACTTGTGTCCTTTTATCTTTTCAGCTTTTTCGGAAAATGGTAACACAAAAAAAACCTTAAAAAGAACACATTTTTGCATGGCATGGTCAGTCCTCTAAAAACAATTGTTTGTACAGGTTACTTAAACCCGTTGAACACAATGACATCATGCCCTCTCCCAACTTTGAACATTCTGTATTCGAAGCTGAAGAGGAAGAGTGGGATGAGATTCCAGAAGAGGTCGCCCGCCAGCTTGAAAATGAAGAAGACACTATTCAGCCATACAAGGAGCCTTTGGAAACAGTCAACTTGGGTTCGGAAGAAAATGTGAAAGAAGTCAAAATTGGAGCATTGTTATCCCCACAGGTCAAGGAGTAATTGATCAGCCTGTTGAAAGAGTATGTAGATGTGTTTGCTTGGTCTTATCAAGATATGCCTGGTCTCGACACTGACATCGTAGAGCACAAGCTACCTTTGAAGCCAGAATGTCCACCGGTCAAACAAAAATTAAGAATAACACATCCAGATATGGCCGTCAAAATTAAAGAAGAAGTTCTGAAGCAAATAGATGCTGGTTTTCTTGCCACTTCAGTGTATCCAGAGTGGATAGCAAATATTGTGCCAGTTCCTAAGAAGGACGGGAAGGTACGAATGTGTGTCGACTATCGTGACTTAAATAGAGCAAGCCCAAAGGATGATTTCCCCCTGCCTCACATTGACATGTTGGTAGACAATACAACAAAGTTTGACATATTCTCCTTCATGGACGGATTCTCCGGGTATAACCAGATCAAAATGGCTTCCGAAGACATGGAAAAAACTACATTCATAACACCATGGAGAACATTCTGTTATCAAGTGATGCCGTTTGGGTTGAAGAACGCAGGTGCTACTTACCAGCGAGCCATGACAACGCTCTTTCACGACATGATGCACAAAGAGATTGAGGTTTATGTGGATGACATGATCGCGAAGTCTCGTTCAGAAGAAGGTCACTTAGTAGATCTATTAAAGCTGTTTCAACGATTGAGGAAGTTCCGTCTTCGCCTCAATCCGAACAAATGCATATTTGGCGTCAGGTCAGGTAAACTCTTGGGCTTCATTGTCAGCCAAAAAGGCATTGAAGTTGATCCAGATAAAGTAAAAGCTATCCAAGAGATGCCCGCACCAAAAACAGAAAGGCAAGTGAGAGGTTTTCTAGGACGATTGAATTACATATCCCGGTTTATTTCTCACATGACTGCCACTTGTGAACCTATCTTCAAATTGCTGAGAAAGAGTCAGAATTGTGTTTGGACAGAGGATTATAAGAAAGCATTTGACAGTATCAAAGAGTACCTCATGGAGCCTCCTATCTTGTTACCACCTGTTGCTGGAAGACCGTTGGTTATGTATTTGACAGTGCTTGAGAATTCTATGGGCTGTATTCTGGGTCAACAAGACGAAACTGGAAAGAAAGAGCATTCCATTTACTAATTAAGCAAGAAATTTACTGACTGTGAATCACGATACTCCTTACTCGAGAAGACATGTTGTGCATTGGCTTGGGCTGCTAAGAGATTGAGGCAGTATATGTTAAGTCACACCACTTGGTTGATATCCAAAATGGATCCAATCAAGTACATTTTTGAGAAGCCTGCACTCACTGGTAAGATTGCCAGATGGAAAATGCTGTTATCAGAATACGACATTGAGTATCATACCCAGAAAGCTATCAAGAGCAGTGTGTTGGCTGAGTACCTTGCTCACCAACCCGTTGAAGATCACGATGATAATGAGGATGCATTTCCTGATGAAGATGTCATGTTCCTAAAATCCAGAGATTGTAAAGAGCCACTTCCTGAAGAAGGACCTGAACCAGATTCTCAATGGGGTTTAGTATTTGATGGAGCTTCCAACGCTTATGGACATGGAGTAGGTGCAATCATTATCGCTCCAGAAGGTTCTCATATTCCTTTCACGGCAAGAATTTGCTTTGAATGTACAAACAACATTGCTGAATATGAAGCCTGTATCATGGGTCTTGAAGAATCCGTTGACCTCCGCATCAAAAATCTTACTGTTTATGGTGACTCAGCGTTAGTTATCAATCAGATCAAAGGAGAATGGGAAACACGCCACCCTGGCCTGATCCCATACAAAGACTATGCAAGAAGATTGTTGACTTTCTTCACCAAGGTTGAGATGCATCACATTCCTCGGGATGAGAATCAGATGGCGGATGCTCTAGCTACGTTGTCTTCAATGTATCAAGTGGGTTTTCCAAACGAAGTACCCAGAATTGTGATCAAGCGACTTGATAGACCAGCACATGTGTTTACAGTTGAGGACAGTTTTGATGATAAACCATGGTACCACGATATCAAGCATTTCCTTCAGACTCAGGAGTATCCTCTTGGAGCAACAGAAAAAGATAAAAAGACTTTGAGAAGATTGTCAGGCAGTTTCTTCCTTAATCAGAATGTGCTCTATAAGAGGAATTATGACATGGTCTTACTCAGATGTGTTGACAAAAAGGAAGCAGAAATGATGATGAAAGAAGTTCACGAAGGGTCCTTTGGTACTCATGCAAACGGCCACTATATGTCAAGAAAGATGTTGAGAGTTGGTTACTACTGGTTGACCATGGAATCAGATTGCTGCAAATTTGTAAAGAAGTGTCACAAATGTCAGATCTACGCTGATAAGGTTCATGTACCACCAACCTTTTTGAATGTGATTTCTGCTCCTTGGCCATTCTCAATGTGGGGCATTGACATGATCGGTATGATTGAACCCAAAGCTTCCAACGGACACCGTTTCATTCTCGTGGCTATTGATTACTTCACCAAATGGGTGGAAGCAGCTTCGTATGCAAAGGTGACAAAGCAAGTGGTGGTCAGATTCATCAAAAATAATCTCATTTGCCGATATGGCATTCCAAACAAGATCATCACTGACAATGGCTCCAATCTGAACAACAAAATGATGGATGAATTATGTGAAAGTTTCAGGATCGAGCATCACAACTCTTCTCCTTACCGTCCCAAGATGAATGGGGCAGTTAAGCTGCAAATAAGAATATCAAGAAGATCACTCAAAAGATGGTTGTTACCTACAAAGATTGGCATGAAATGCTGCCTTTTGCACTACACGGATATAGAACATCAGTCCGTACTTCAACTGGGGCAACCCCATTTTCACTTGTATACGGTATGGAAGCTGTGTTACCGATAGAGGTTGAAATTCCATCAATGAGGATACTAATGGAAACTCAGTTGTCAGAGGCTGAATGGTGTCAAAGCAGATACGATCAGTTGAATTTGATTGAAGAAAAAAGAATGACTGCCTTGTGCCATGGACAGTTATATCAAAAGAGAATGAAGCATGCATTTGATAGGAAGGTTAAGCCGAGAGAATTCAAAGAGGGTGACCTTGTGCTCAAGAAGATGATACTATTTCACAATGATTCTAGGGGCAAGTGGACTCCTAACTATGAAGGACCCTATGTTGTCAAGAAAGCCTTCTCAGGCGGTGCTTTAATTCTTACAAACATGGATGGTGAAGAGCTTCCACGTCCCGTGAATACAGATGCAGTCAAGAAATACTTCGCCTAAAAAATGAAAAGAACAGCTCGCTAAGTTGAAAACCCGAAAGGGCGGCTTAGGCAAAAATGAGCGTCTCGGTGGACTGAAAACCTGAAAGGGCGGTCCAAGCAAAAATTAGAGACATAAAAAAAACAAAGAGAATATTATCCCGGTAGATTGAAAACCCGAAAGGGCAATCTAGGCAAAAGTTAGGGATTTCAGGCAAGTAACTGCATAACAGAGATAAGATCATTGAAGTATCAGATTATTTTCAACAGCTCTCCAACTTTCTCAAGGCTGCAATACAGGTCAAAAGTGGAAGAGAGAATGATGTCATTGTAGTTCAACGTACCCTTTTTCCACGAAATTACCATTTTCCAATTTGTAAAGATCTATGGAATCACGCTGTTGGCTGATTACCATCCTATCAAATCAATTTGAGCCTTTCTATATTTCTTGGCACTCTTAATTTTCATTTCAATTTACGAAAGTTCTTTTACTTTGACAGATATGTTCTGAAACAAAAGTTTTGAATTAAAAACAGTTTTTGAAAAATATAAAGATTATTTATTTTGATTTGTGGACATCAATAAAAGGATTGAGACATGCGGTCCCAGTAATTCTAAAACCATGTGATTCCAACTAGACATGTTCATGTTACTATCCTCATATGTATATAATGAAAAGATCTCCACAGGTGTCTTGGCAGTAATATTTCTCCAGCAGAGGTTGTGATTCTGGATATCCCCAGTTTTGCTTCCTAGTTTTCCTCAAGAGATCATGCAAGAAATATTTCAAGAAGATTGTTCCCTTCACTTGGGGCATGAAGACTCCCCGGTTAATTGATCATGAAGACTTTGATCCAGGTTTTAAGTTACAGATTTGGCCTATAGGATTACTACAGGTATTTCCCCAGTAATTTATTAAGGAGGGATCAGCAATGTCCCCAGCAGAGGATGAGAAGGAAGCTTTGATTTCCCCGAGCAGGAGTAATACAGAGGTCTCCATCCCTCAGCGAGTGAAGAAAGTTGATATTCAGAAACTACAGGGAATCTTCTGTTGTTCTCTGTCCATTCAATAGAAGGATATGTCTCCTCCTCAATAATGTTTTGTAGTAAAGAAGAGTGTGTTGCATTTTAAGCAAATTCAAAAATTACAGGATTCCTCCTGAATTCTCATTTACATTCAAAGGTCAGACCTCACTGTTCCCCGGCAGAGTCTCCTAGAGGAAAGATCTCGTAACCAGATATCAGACACCATAATCCCCTGCAGAGTCTTCATATACAGAAAGTCTCCATGATAATTAAAGCAAAAAAATCAAGGATAGATTTCCCCTATATTCTTATTCCCTGGAATGATACCACCTATCCCCAGCGGACTTTATCCCCAGCGGAGTCTTCCAGAAGAATAATCCCTTCTGCATTATCAGCAAATTCAAGAATTATAGGACTTCTCTTACAATATCATCTTATTTCCAGAGGATAACACCTTGTATCCCCAGCGGAGTCCTCAGAAAGGTCCAATCCTCATATACCTCACAAATTCAAGAACCACAGGGAATCTCCTGCATTTTTGAAGTAAAAGGCATCTCCATTCTTCTACGGAATCCTCAGCAGAGACAGACTTTTAAGGCAACCTGGATATGGTGCTCTTGTACCAATTCCCCACCAAGTCTTTGTACTACTCCCTAGCGAGTCTCAGTGCAAATCTCCAGCAAGTCCTTATGCAGCTGTTAACATTTTTAGTTATTCCTAGTTTTGTCTGTCCATCATGCATTCATTACTAAATATTCATGCATATCTATGACATATCATGCTTGCATTCATATGCACCTTGTTTCCTTGTTTATATTGTGGGTTGAGTCAATCTCTCCATGTAGAGTATCCTCATAAGCAGCAAAACACCTTTTATTGGTCATGTTCCCCACAGAGATCTATGCCTCGTGGAAGATGGTTGTTTCAGTTGTAAATCCTGATGAGTTCATTCCTCTTCAGTTGAAGTCTTGTTTGACCGTTTCATTCTAGTTCTATCCTAGTTTGAACCTCGTGTCTCCAGATAAAGCTCAGAAATTGCCAGTAAAAGAAGGCAACAATATAGTCTTTGTGACTCTCATTCAGTAAAACGGACATGACAGATATTGTGTCCAAGTCCTTTATACCTTCATCTTTGAGTTGGTACCCATTACAAACTTGAGTTACCTACATCCATGAGTGGTAACCTTTGTTATCCCTCGGATAAATTAATTACTATCTCCATCTATGAGTTGATAACATCCTCACAGAAAGTTCCATGGTTCTACCTGCAACTTTGAGCTGGTAGCGTGCTTTCGTCTTTGAGTTTAGCACAGATTCCTTTTGATTCCACCTTCGTCTTTGAGTTGGTGAAGTACCTGCAACTTTGAGTTGGTAATATGCATTCATCTTTGAGTTCGCACATTTTCCTGTGATTCCATCTTCGTCTTAGAGTTGATGGAGTACCTTCATCTATGAGTAGGGTATGTTTGATCCTTGTTGAACTGATAGTGTGCTTTCATCTTTGAGTCTGCACAGATAACTTCTGATTCCATCTTCGTCTTTGAGTTGATGGAGTACCTTCATCTATGAGTTAGGTACATTTTGTCCTTCCACCGTCATCTTTGAGTCGGTAATGATAAACATCTCCAGGAAAATATGTTCTAAATTCTTTTAAACACCTTTGTCAATGAATCGGTGGTTGCCTTCAACTTTGAGTCGGCATTTCTCTGTCTACCTCATCAATGAGTTGGTAGTGTGCATTCAACTGTAAGTCTGCACAATGATCCTTAGATCTGATTCTTCATCTACACCATCATCAATGAGTTGGAATTTGATTTCCCTAGCAATGTTATTATCAATCTTTTGAAGCTTGCCTTCAACTTTGAGTTGGCATGTCCTGTTTACCTCATCAATGAGTGGGTAGTGAGCTGTCAACCATGAGTCAACGCAGTTCGATTCTTATTATGCCCTTGTTATACCTTCATCCTTGAGTTGGTATTCATCTTTTCTGTTACCTCCATCTTTGAGTTGGTAATGTACTGTCACATCAGTACTCTTGTTATATTGATCTTTTCCCACTTTCATCTATGAGATAGCGATGTATCGTCAACATTGAGTCGATATCTCTTTTCCTCCTATTTTCCATCTATGAATAGGTAGTGAATCTTCCCCAGCTGAGTATTCTCAGTGTTTACCTTCATGCATTGAGTCGGTGTATGTCCTTCCCCAGTAGAGTTTGCACTCCTGTGTCTCTGTGTCTGTCTGTCTTTTGCATCATGCATACATGCATTTGCGGTCAAATTTTGTGGCGTTTGTCATATTTAATTACCTTACGCCATTCGATAGCCTCCGGCTATCTGGCCTAAGTTAATTAAATAGGGGCATCTGTCGCACCCCAAAATTTGACTTTGGCTTTGTTGACCATATCTTGATTAATCTCGTTGTCTCGTATTCATCTCAATTTCTTAAACTTCGCGTGACAACTGGTTTGATTAGGTTTTGTGTGTTTTCGTTGCTTACCGTGTTGTATTTCGTTGTTTTAGCAAAACCTGGCCGATATCGTTGCCTCGTATTTATCTCGCTTATCTCTGTTGTGCGTGGCATCGCTTCGATTAGGTTTTGTGCGTTTTTATCTATTTAATTGTTTGTTTGTCGGTATTTTGACTGTATTTCGAATATATTAGAGTTTTCGTATTGTCCGATTATTTGTGATTGTGTTTGTCAGCGTTTTCGATTAGGTTTCTTATTGTTTAAGTAATCTAAATATATATTATTAATTTATGTTAGATATTTTTTAGGTTTCTTATTGTTTAAGTAATCTAAATATATATTATTAATTTATGTTAGATATTTTTTTAGGTTTCTTATTGTTTAAGTAATCTAAATATATATTATTAATTTATGTTAGATATTTTTTAGGTTTCTTATTGTTTAAGTAATCTAAATATATATTATTAATTTATGTTAGATATTTTTTAGGTTTCTTATTGTTTAAGTAATCTAAATATATATATATATATATATATATATATATATATATATATATATATATATATATATTATATATATATAATATATATATATATATATATATATATATATATATAGACGTGGTTAGTAAGAAAAAAAAGGGGAGGAGAAAGTGGATCAGTAAGGAAAAAACGTGTGGTGAGAGAAACAGAGAATTGAAAAGAAATATTTTTCCAAAAGCATTACCGTATTTCACTTGTTCTTCATTTTCGGTAACCCAAAATCGTCTCGATTATTCACCGAAACACAAAACCGATTTCATATCTTTGAAGTTCGTTGAGTCCAGGTCACAAATATCCAAGGTTCATTTTATTCCGGCGTCGTTTCACTGATCAAAAGCGACGTTGAAGTCAGGTACTCACGGAGGCAGCCAGCACTGCGTCGGTGACGGTTTCCAGCTTTCGGTCAATCATTTGAACGATCAGAAGTTCATCCTCTTCACACAAGGTAATATCTTCACTTATCTCTGAAATCGGCAAAGTTCCGGCTTGCCGACATGTGTTTTAATATATTATTTATCTAAATATATATATATATATATATATATATATATATATATATATATATATATATATATATATATATATATATATATATATATTATTTTTGTATATATATATATATTATCTTTGTCTATTATATATTATTTGTCTATATATATATATATATATATATATATATATATATATATATATATATATATATATATATATTATTTTTGTATATATATATATATATTATCTTTGTCTATTATATATTATTTGTCTATATATATATATATATATATATATATATATATATATATATATATATATATATATTACTTTTGTTTACTAAATATTGTTTATCTTTTATTATTATTTTGCATATATGTTTTATTTAAATGTTAGTTAAATTAATTATTTGTTTAAATGTTTATTTTAATTAAATGTTTATTTATATCAAATGTTTATTTTGTCTAAAGTAAATGTTTATATTGTTTTTTTTATATTTGTTTATGTTGTTACTAACCGTTTCGTTTCAGTTTCAGCTCGATTAACTCCACTAACTATTCGTAATACTAACTATTCATAGCTAACTGTGTTGTAATAATTTACTTTCTCACATTTTTTATGTTCTGTATTGTGTGTTTAATCGTATTGTTCACGTTTTATGTTAAAAAATCGAAAAATCCAAAAAAGAGATACCCGATGCGATTCCAACGGTCGCCGTTTAAGAAACCCTTTTCACACACTCACAAGCTTACTCTTGGGCTTCCTTATAATGAGCCCATTTATTTATTGTTTCAGGGTTTAGGCTCATTCAAAACTTTTGCCAGCTTTGGCTTTTCAGTTTAAAAACATTTTCAAAAGGACGTGTCAGTCTCGAAGCCTCCCGCCTAGGTCGAGCAAGAGATGGCAAGACACGCCAATCTAAAATCAACAAAACAGACTTTCCCCTTTTCTTTTGGGAGAACTACGTGGATTCTGATTTCTCCATTGCGCCTTGGAGATACGTAGGCATGAAGTCTACGACTTTATCGAGTCCATAAACAATAAAATCAAGTTCTTTTCTCATCTCCCCAATCAAACGATCAAAGCGAAAAAAGCAAAGCATTCACATAAACATAAGCAAAAAGGTTCCTGTGGAGTACCACAGATGTAGAGGGTGCTAATACCTTCCCTTTGCATAACCAACCCCCGAACCCGTAACTCTAAAGGGATTTATCGTTATTTTTCCCTTCCTCTTTTTGGATAAAATAAAAGACGGTGGCGACTCTTGCATTTAAAATATTTTTCAAACGGGTTAAGTTCAATCAATACTTAATCTCGTGAAAAATCCCTCCGTGACAGTGTTTAGGAGAAGAAAAATCAATGAACGGTTAGGGTTGGGGATGCTCATGCAAAAAGGCAGTCCTTGACGAAGGAACCTGCATAAAGTAAACACACAAAACATTTCCTCCTATCGAGGTCTTCCAGCTAAGAAAGCGGTAAAAATACGGGAAAATGTAAAAGTACCACACGGATAAAGATCCGAAGTAATGGTAATTAACGGAACAAGGAAACCCTGAGATCCTTCCAAGCTAACACCATCAAAGAAAGTGAGTCAGTACAGGTAATCGGAATGAAACCTCCAGGTGGTATCCCACAAATAAAGTGGAACACCAGGCAAACCATCTCTGCAGGAGTCATATGAGCCCTCACAAAACAAAACTCAACAAACAGGTTAGAGAAACAAAATAGGGTAACCAAGAGTTGCCCCCAAATCAAAATGTAACCACATGAATCATGCCATTAAAATTCACAAAAAGCTCACAAAAAGCAACCAAGGGTAGGAGGCCTAAACCTCTTGTCAAACACATGCATCAAAAGGGTATCAAATTCACCCATAATACCTCATACATTTAGAGCATTCAAATTAAAGGCATAAAGATGATTGATATAGGGCAAACCTGATTGGAGAGCTTGATTGAAATTGAGTTGCACCCGTGAGGTTTACAAAACAATCTTTAGGGTTTATGTGAGGCAAAGGTGATTTTGTGCAGTTGAGTTCCCTTCAGGGTTTGGAGGTTGCTCTGAACTCTGTTAGCTCTTCTCTCCCTATCTTTTTCCTCCAGCCAGGGTAATAGGAATAGAATGAATTTTCTTTCACTGAAACTCTGAAATTATAACCTGATTTTTGTGGACCTGTGGGCTCAGATGAGAGAGGCCCAAGTCCAAAATTTTTCTTTTATTTATTTATTTATTTAATTTATTTATTTTTTATTTTTTATTATTATTATTTTTTATAAAAAAAAACCGATTGCCATGATGAAATGCAAATGCTAAATGACCTAAAAATGAATGCATGCATGAGGTGTAAAGCGTATGCTTCTAGGAAAAATGAAGGGTAAATTTTGGGGTATTACAATAATGACTTGATTCATCCTTTGACCTTTGTTTGTTTTCTTTGTGTGTGATCCTTTATTTGTGATTATTGCATTCATGCATTCATGCGCATCATAACATTTATCACACGAAAAGTAACTTCAAGGAACTGAGGTTTTATTTGCAAATATTTTCACATGGACTGTGGACGAATGAACACTAAGAAGACCAGTTTCAGATGTCCCGATTTGAAAGAGCTAAGGAAGTTTTCATCTTTTGTATTAGATCCCTTGGACTTTAAACAACGTCATGGGAAGCTTTTATCTGTATTGTCTACTGATGTGGTTGAAGGACTCTTGAGTATGTTGGTTCAGTTTTATGATCCTCTCTACCATTGCTTCACTTTTCCCGATTATCAGCTCATGCCTACGTTAGAGGAGTACGCCCATCTCTTAGGAATACCTGTTTCTGACAAGCTACCTTTTAGTGGATTGGAGAGATTCCCAGATCTCATATTATAGCTGAAGCTCTTCATCTGAAGAAGTCTGAGATTGAGGCTCATTGGGTGAATAAAGGAGGAATGTTTGGGTTGACTTCTGATTTTCTCATTGGGAAAGCTACTGCCTTTGCTCAAGCGGTAGTATGGATGCTTTTGAATCCACATTTGTGTTGCTCATATATGGTTTGGATTTGTTCCCTAACATCGATGGTTTTGTTGATGTTAATAATATTAGAATTTTCTTGATTGGAAATCCTGTGCCTACTCTGTTGGGTGATATGTACTTCTCTTTGCATCTAAGGAATTCTAAGGGTAGTGGAACTATTGTGTGTTGTGTTCCTCTTCTGTACAAGTGGTTTATTTCACACTTGTCTCAGACGCCTGCTTTTGTGGAAAACAAACAATGTCTACGGTGGTCTCTCACTAATGATGATATTGTTTGGTATGATTCTTCATTGAGTAGCATGAACATTATTGATAGTTATGGTGAATTCTCTAATGTGCCTCTCATTGGTACACAAGGAGGAATCAAGTACAACCCTACTTTGGCTCGTCGTCAACTTGGGTTTCCCTTGAGAGACAAACCTAATAACACTCAGTTAGAATGTATTTTCTATCAAGAGGGTAAAGATCTCCAACATTTGAAGCAGAAGATGGTGCATGCTTGGCATAACATGCATAGGAAAGGAAGATCCGAGCTTGGTTTGTGCAACTGTGTAGATTTGGAAGCATACACTCTTTGGGTGAAGAAAAGAGCTTTAGGTTTGAAGATGACTTATGCTTGTGAGAGACCTATGTCTATGGTTGTGGCTGAGCCACTAACTCTCCCTAACTAAGATGTAGAGGAGTTGGAAGATGCACTCTCCATGATGAAGCAAGAGAAGGATATGTGGGAAGAGCGGTTTCGTGCTTTGAGCCAAAAGCACGAGGAGTTACAACTTGAGTCTAAGAACAAAGATGCACTTATTGAACTTATTGAAGACTGAGTAGTAAAGAGACAGAGAGAGCCAGAGGGTCCATCTTCCTCTATTATGCCTCATCCTTCTGGTGCTTGAAAGTAGATGAAAACATATTTCATTTCTGAGATTCGATGCATCCGAAGGAAGTACGCACCCGTAGCCAGATCATTTGACATTGTTGTTAGGGGATCCTTAGGATGATTAGTTTCCTTTTCTCTTGTCTTTGTATTTTGGTTTATGAAGTTGTACTCAGTGTAATCCTTTCAAATTATATGAATAAAAAAGATTTTTATGGTCAATCAAATTGTTATTGTTATTATATACTTGTAAATAAAATAGTATGTTCCTTGAAAATAAAAACAATCAAAGCATTGCATTTCATGCATCATTTTCATAACCGGTTTTCTTCTGCCAGATGTCTTATCGATTATTCTTTTGTGCTTCAGCCAAGCTAACTCACCGATACAACACTCGCGACAATCAACCCAAAATCATGGAACATTTAGAACAAGAGAACCGAGAACTGAAGGATGAGATTTCTCATTTAACAACTATGATGGAGTCTGTTCTAGCTGCTCAGAATCAGTCTTCTCCAACGCCTGTAACTCCTCCTCCTCAGAGGACTGTCATTTCAGAGGTTGCTACCTCAACTGTGCCTACCACTCAGCTTGGTGCGACTATGCCTGCCGGATTCCCGTGGGGAATGCCACCAAATTTCATGCCTGAAGGGTTTGCACCCACATTTACTTCTATGTCGGTATCTAGCTCGGTCATGTCTGTACCGCCTCTAGTTGTTCACACTCTGCCTCATGTTGAGGACACCATCTACCATTCTTAGCCGTTTGAGGGCCCTGATGTTTATGAGAAGATGGACGAGATGAAAGATCAGTTCCTTGAGTTGCAAAAGGAATTGAAGACGTTGAGAGGAAAAGATTTGTTCGGTAAGAGTGTTGCTGAACTTTGCTTAGTGTTGAATGTCAAGATCCCGATGAAGTTCAAAGTCCCTGACTTTGAAAAATATAGGGGAAATACTTGTCCACTTAGCCATCTTGTCATGTATGCCAGGAAAATGTCAACGCGAATTGATAATGATCATTTATTAATTCACTACTTCCAAGAGAGTCTGACTAGTGCCGCTTTGAGGTGGTATATGGGGCTAGATAGTGCAAGTGTTCGCACATTGAATGATTTGGGTGAAGCTTTTGTAAAGTGGTATAAGTACAACGTGGACATGGCGCCTGATAGGGACCAGTTGAGGTCTATGTCTCAGAAGGATAAAGAGACATTTAAAGAGTATGCCCAGAGGTGGAGAGAGCTTACTGCTCAGATCAACCCTCTGTTGGAAGAGAAATAGATGATCAAGATTTTCCTTAAGACCCTGAGTTCGTTTTATTATGAACGAATGATTGTTAGTGCCCCCAGTGACTTTACCAAAATGGTAAACATGGGGATGAGGTTAGAGGAAGGAGTCCGAGAGGGACGTCTGTCCAAGGAAGAGATGTCGTCAAGCAAGAAGAATGGGAGCAGTTTCTCCATAAAGAAGGAAGGTGAAACCAATGCAGTGTCAGTGGGGAGGCAGAGGAGGCCTCATTTTAAAATAAATCCTCAACCGCGTCAGCATCATCGCCAAGTTTCATCAGTTATACCAGTATTTTCTAACAATCAATCAATTCCAATTCAACAACAACGCCAACAACAACCGCAACAAAGAACAAACAACTACGACAACAACACCAATAATCAATAACAACAATAAAATTTCGAGAGGAAGAAGGTCTCTTTTGACCATATTCCTATGACGTATGCCAAACTCTATCCGTCTTTGGTTCTCAAGAACCAACTTCAGCCAAGAAATCCGCCTCAAATTTCAGAATCACTTCCATGGTGGTATATGCTAGAACTCCGTTGTGCCTTTCATCAAGGAACTCCCGACCATGATATTGAAAATTGTTACCCATTTAAGTATGAGGTCAATAAGCTAGTGAAGAGTGGGATGGTGTCCCTTGAGGACCGCGCGCCGAATGTGAAAGTTAACCATTTGCCCGCTCATGGTAATTCTTCTGTTAATATGATAGATGGTTGTCCAGGAAGCTTTAAAGTATTCGATGTGCGACGTATTCGTAGGTCCTTGGTGGAGATGTATAGGAACATGTGTACCATTAGTGATTGTGAGCACGACCACGATGGATGTGCAATTTGTGGTGTAAACCGCCGTGGGTGTTCAACCGTCAAGAGAGATATCTAGAAGTTGATGGATGAGAATGTAATCCAGATTCAACAGTTGAGGGATATAGATGATGTGAATGTGATAGTGTAATACCCCAATTTTGACCCTAAGATCCCTCATGCTATCTCATCATATGCATTCGCATAGGGATCACAACTTGGCATCCTCCTTACCCCTCATCCATTGGGTTTGTCTTGGGAGAGATCACCAACCACTATGTGATTGTATCATACTTGTATTTTATCATTTACTAACCAAAATACTCAAAATATGTCTTTGCATTTGTCTAACTCTTTTGTAGGTAGGGCACATGATCACCTTTGATTCATTAAGTTCATATCTAGGGTTTAAGACCCTCAATGCAAGGAGCTCAATCAAGAAATTATCTAAAATGACTCTAGGCATCATATATGAGTCCATATGATCTTTACATGGTATTATTATCAAGAGTTTTGAATTGGTGTTCCTTGGAAAGTGCATCTGGGTACCTTGTGTAACTTCTTCACCAAGATTCTTCAACAATTGATCAAATATTTCAAGGGGTATTTCAAATATCTTCATCTTATGCATATATTATCTCCCATGAGTCCTAAAACTCAAGTGAATTGCAAGTTAGCAAGTAGGTTGATGGTGGTTAACCACAGGAATTCATCTAATCAAAACTGGGGTCCCCTAGACCCTATCTCCTACAATTTATATCATATGAAAATGATTCCAAGCGAAAAGTTACTCTAAATGACATTCTAAAAAACTTTCATGTTGAGGTCTAGAGATAGTTTTGCTTGGAAAGTCATTTTTTATGATGAAAGATTATAGGTCATTTTGTCTAAACCCTAATTTGGAGGTCAACTTCCCAAGGCCATAACTTGCTCAATATTTATGAGATGAAGGATTTACAAGTTGAAAAATCAAATTCAAGGTGTCTACTTCAACTTTTATGTTTGGAGTAAGAGCTAATTCAACTTTTATGAGCATGTGATATGAGGATACATTATAGGTCATTTTGGACCAAGGCCATTGAACAAGTGATTATTCTCCAACTTCAAAAATGCATAACTCATTCATCTCAAATCAAAATGAGGTCAAATTGGTAACCATTTTGAAGGATTTTGAAAGAGCTACAACGTTTATGAAGACACCTTTCTCATTTGAAGCTCACATAAAAAGTTAGCCAAGGTGGAATAAGTGAACATATTGCTTGACACTTAGAAAAAGGGTTGATATGTTAAAATTTCCAAACTTCCACTTTAAAATTCATCATGATACAAGCTTCAAATGGAAAAATGTTCAACATAATAGTTCTTCCTCTAGATATAACATTTCCAAAGAGTCCAATTTCATCCATTTTTGACAAGGTTTTAGGGGTCTGCGCATGGCTTGAACAGGGCATCATCATTTAGCAAAGATCAAACTTCAAACAGCTGTACACATTTTCCTTGCATTCCAATTCACATTCAGACTCATTTACACTTGATTATGAACCTAATTGAGTGACTTCATGGGCCTGTACACGCCCATCCAAGCATGCATCATCCATTGTCAAATTTGGAAATTGAATTTGAAGGTGCAAATATCAAAAGCTGCAGCTATAAATAGAGGCCTCTAGCATCAGAATTATGGACCCTGACGCGCCAGCTTTGCTCCAATACCTCAGACCCTCACATTTGAAAGGAGAAACCTCAGAATTTTCTTTGAAAAATTAGTTTGAATCTCACTGTTTTGAGATTCAAAACACTAGGGATCCAAAGCTTTTGTTCAATCCTAAACCACTTCTACAAGCTTCCTGAGTGAGATCAAGCAAGAATCAAAGTAAGAGCAATCGAGTTCTGCACAAAATTGAAGGTATTTTCCAGATTTTTTTTCTCTTCGATTCTCTCTCAATTATCATTAATTCTCTTGGATCCTTGGTTATCTGAATTCCTACCAATGTAGGCAAGAAGATTGAGTTGCTTTGAGGTCAAATCGAAGCAACTCAGTTCATGTACCTCAAATTTCAACTCCATGTATCTCTCAATATACTTGGAGTTAGGATGAATTGAGGTCAGATTCGTGATCAGTGCCATTTTTAATTTAAAATAATGTCCTTCTTTTTCATTTTTGTGATGGTGATGAGTGGACCAGTCCGGCCCAGGTCGCCTGAGAAGATGACCGGTGTTTTGCACCGGTGATGAGCTGGATTGTCCAGAGCCACATGATAATTCCATTATGTTTTAATCATGAGCTTTAGTTTTAAATACCATTTGTATGGCGCGCTGACTCGTGTACATGGTGGAACGCGCGTTTGGATCCACTTGATCTGCCACCTCAATTAATGAGGGAGATCAAGTGGTCCATATTTTTTCTAAATATTTGAATTTCATTTTATTTCCTTTATTTTCATTAATTCATATTAATTTTAATATTGATCCATAAAATATGAGAGTTTCACCAAAAAAATTTAAATAAAATCCTCTTTCATTTTCTGAACTAAAATTATTTTTTGGATCATTATTATTATTTTTCATGATTTAATTGATTTTGTGAATATTTTTAATTGTTTAAAAACACTTTTAAGTTTCCCAAAATTATGAAGTTTTTTCTCCAAGGTCCTTTGACCTTGTTTGACCTATGAGAAATCTCACGGCCATTTCTTTGCTGTTTTGATGAGGTTTTAGGAAATTGACCAACCATTATTTAATTTAATGCATATTTTTTATTATTTTTAATTGTTTAAATGCCAAATTAGTTGTGTGGAGCCATTTTAATTGACTTTGTGAGTTTGACTTGTGTTGTTGGGCCTTGGTCAAGGTTGATTTGACTTTGTTAGATTAAGATCATTGGACTTAAGGGATTGATGGAATGTACATTCCATCTCCAAAAATGAATGAATGATCTTAATTTGTTTAAAGTCCTCCTTTGACCAATTTGTGTTTGATCCATTCCCCCCTCCCTCTTCATCCCATTCCCCTTCTTTATTCATCCATGTCATGGACCTATGATATCTCTACATCCTAAGACTAGTTGATTGCAAAATCAACATGAGTATGAATGAGATTAGGTCCACCCCTTTGCATATTCTTTTTGTGTGTGGTATGTTTCATGAGCATAGTCCATTATACTATGTCTCTAACATGCATTAACACCAAAGTTCTATTGCCCGACCTCAAATAGTTGTGACTTCTACATAAGTTCAATTACGATTGCTTAACATAGCGCTAAATTTGTGACACAAAAAGGCATATCATTCTAGTTAGTGAGATTGTAAGCTCCCCTCTTTCATAGTATTGTGTGGAAACTTGGCATTTTTTCCTTCCTTTGGAAGATGTCTTGGTTCAAGGATCCATGCTTGTGATAAGTGGGTTGAGTGTTCTCCAAAGAATGACTTAAAAAAAATAAAGCAAAAGCAATACTAACTTCTAATCAACTAACAACTAATATTTAATTTCAAATCATTTACTTTTATGCACTTTAATTTTTAAGCTTTTAATTCATGTTCCATTATTCATACCATTCAATTTGTTTACTTTAATTCTATTTTCCCTTTGCCCACTTGGGCCATATTTTGTGATATATTTTGTTTGTGTATACTTGTTTGTTTGGTCTTTTGACCTTAATATACATAATAAGAACGAAAAACCCTAAAAAAACATTTTGTGTGGAATGTTGGTTTGATTTGAGACTATTGGACTTAGAATTTGGGTAACACTCCCTATGCAAAGGACTTGGCCAATACCAACTTTCATGAAACCAAGTGCTTCTGAAATGAACATTCATCTAATATAATATTGAAGATCCATTTGAGTTCATCTGCAACATGGTCATATTGAAGTTGTTATTTTGAACCTGTGTCTAATGTCATCTTTGAAGTCATCTGATACATGGAATTTTGAAGAAGATCATGGAGTTGCTAAGCTTGGATGTGGCCCTCTTTATTTGATGCCTTGCTCTTCACCTTGCTATTTGTGTATTGATGTTTCTTTATTCTAAAGTCCAAGGGAAATTTGGGTTTCTATATGACATTCTTGTCTATTGGATTGTATCCCATTTATCAGATCTTTTCAACTCTTAACTTTTAAATTTATGCTTAGGATTAGTCTCTTCATCTCCTCCCCACTTCTTTAATTTCAATTCTCTCCCCCCTTTTAAAATCTTCTTTGCTTGTGTTTGTTTTCTAAGCTCAGACCATTTTGCAAATTAGAAACTTTGGCCTTATGCCATTGCATTTTCAAACTTTTTTCTTAAATAAACTTCTTAATAAACTTAACTATACTTGACTTAAAATTTTCAAAATCCAAAAAGAACTACCACTCATTCAAACCATTTTTAGGCCTTTTGTGCCTTTGTCAAACTTAATTTTTTGTTAAAAGCAATGCATCCACTTTCAAATTGATACCACGAACTACGAGGTTTTGATCCCTCATTTTTATGTTGGTACGTAGGCACAAGTCCAAAGGTCTTGTCAAACATAAAAATAATTAATGAATTCTTTTCTCATACCCTCACTTCATTTTATTACAAACATCATTTTATACAAAAACACATATGCACACAAGAAAGGGCTCCCTATGAGTACCTTGGACACTTTGGGTGCTAACACCTTCCCTCTGTGTAACCAACCCCTTTACCTGTAATCTATGGCATTTTATTAGTTTTGATTTGAAAACTTCTTATCTTTTGGGTTTTGTTTGTACTTTTACCTTTTCCCTTGGAAATAATAAAAGCGTGATGGCGACTCTGGTTTTATTGATGTCTAGCTTATCCATAGCTTGATGGTCATGAATTTACCGGTACAAAAATTAAGTGGCAACTCTGATGGGGAGTAGTCTCCAGTGGGTTTATATAATTGTATATTTCATGTTTGTATATTTGTTTGTATGATATAATCTGCTTGTTGTGCTTGGTGATCTCTGAGTGGTGAGATAAGTTCTAACCCGAACTTGAGTGCAATTAAGATAGGAGGATGGTATAGTCATGTTCGATTTGTGCAGAGTAGTCCTTAACAAGTTGGCTTAAGACCCATCTACTCAGTGGAGACCCTTTTGGAGTTAAAAAATGTCACACAAGTTATTTGTGGTTAGGCATTAATATCTCTGATTTGAGATCCAAGAAGCTGAGGACCGTAGAACATTTAACCCCTCTTGGCCTATTTAGGATATAGTGCGGAGACTGTTCAAGTGTAGACTTGATAACAGTTGTTACATGATACTACACTCAAACGAGTTTCTCTTGAGAATATTATGGGTTGATGAGTCAGTCATCCTAACCTGTAATATCCGATAGATGGAATTAAGACTCTAGGAACTTTTTAGAAAATGATCTACATGTTTTTATCCTTAGTTCACTCCTTTGGGATGGTTCTTACCCAGACCCCATGCTCGTGACTCATAACAAACCCTTGATTCTTGGTTGATCCAATCAAGTCTTGTCAATATCAATGGAACTTGGGTGTTGATAAGGTGAAAACCATAATCCACCAAAATGGATGATTAATCTTGACAATGACTTGATTTATCCTTTGACCTTTGTTTGTCTTGTGTATGATCCCTTATTTGTGATTGTTGCATTCATGCATTCATGCGCATCATAACATTCATCACACAAAAATTTCAAGGAACTGAGGTCTTATTTGCAAATATTTTCAGACCATGGATTATGGACGAAGGAACACTAAGAAGTACAGTTTAAGATGTCCCGACATGAAAGAGTTAAGGAAGTTATCATCTTTTGTATTAGATCCCTTGGACTTTAAGCAACATCATGGGAAGCTTCTGTCTATCTTATTTGCTGATGTTGTTGAAGGACTTCTGAGGGTATTGGTCCAGTTCTATGACCCTCTCTACCGTTGCTTCACTTTCCCTGATTATCAGCTTGTGCCTATGTTGGAGGAGTATGCCCATCTCTTGGGAATACCCGTTTCTGACAAAGTGCCTTTTAGTGGATTGGAGAAGATTCCCAGATCTCTTATTATTGCAGAAGCTCTTCACTTGAAGAAGTCTGAGATAGAGGCTCACTAGGTGAAGAAAGGAGGGTTGTTTGGGTTGACTTCTTAGTTCCTCATCAAGGAAGCTACTGCCTTTTCTCAGGCTGGTAATCTGGATGCTTTTAAAGCTATCTTTGTGCTGCTCATCTATGGGTTGGCTTTGTTCCCTAAAATTGACGGTTTTGTTGATGTTAACGCCATTAGAATTTTCTTGATTGGGAATCCTATGCCTACTCTGTTAGGAGATATGTACCTCTCTTTTCATCTAAGGAATTCTAAAGGTGGTGGAACTATTGTATGTTGTGTTCCTCTTCTGTACAAGTGGTTTATTTCACACTTGCCTCAGACGCTTGCTTTTATGGAGAACAAACAATGTCTAAGGTGGTCTCTGAGACTTATGTCTCTCACTAATGATGATATAGTTTGGTATTATTCTTCATTAGGTAGCATGGATATTATTGATTTTTGTGGTGAATTCTCTATTGTGCCTCTCATTGGTATTTAAGGAGGAATTAACTACAACCCTGCTTTGGCTCATCGACAACTTGGGTTCCCCTTGAGAGACAAACCTAATAAAACTTGTTAGAAGGTATTTTCTATCAAGAGGGTAAAGATCCCCAACATTTTAAGTAGAAGATCGAGCATGCTTGGTATAATGTGCATAGGAAAGGAAGATCCGAGATTGGTCCGCGCAATTGTGTAGCTTTGGAAGCTTACACTCTTTGGGTGAAGAAGAGAGCTTTAAAGTTGAAGATGCCTTATGCTTTTGAAAGACCTATCTCTTTGGTTGTGGTTGAGCCATTAACTCTCTCTAACCAAGATGTAGAGGAGTTGGAAGATGCGCTTGCCAAGATGAAGCAAGAGAAGGATATGTGGGAAAAGCGTTTTCGTGCTTTGAGCCGAAAGCATGAGGAGTTGGAGCTTGAGTCTAAGGACAAAGATGCACTTATTGTGATAATTGAAGACCGAGTGACGAAGAGGCAGAGAGAACCAGAGGTTTCATCTTCCTCTAGTATGCCTTAGCCTTCCGTTCCTTGGAAGAAGATTGTTGATCAGCTTGTCCTCGAGAAGACTCGGATGAAGGCTTCTTTTGAGACTGAGATTCAATGCATTCAAAGGAAGTACGCGCCTGTGGCCAGATCTTCTGATGTTGTTATTAGGGATCCTTAAGATGACTAGTCTCCTTTTCTCTAGTATTATCATTTGGTTTCTGAAATTGTACCCAGTGTAATCCTTCCAATTATATAAATAAAAGAGATTTTTTTAATGGTCAATCAAATTGTTACAATTGTTATTATATATATTTTGCAAATAATATAGTAAGTTCCTTGAAAATAAAAACAATCAAGCATTGCATTTCATGCATCATTTGTGTAGCGGTAAATTCATGACCATCAAGCTATGGATAAACTAAACGTCAATAAAACCAGAGTCGCCACCGCACTTTTATTATTTCCAAAGGAAAAAGGGAAAAGTACGAACAAAACCCAAAAAGATAAGAAGTTTTCAAATCAAAACTAATAAAATGTCAGAGATTTCAGGTAAGGGGGTTGGTTACACAGAGGGAAGGTGTTAACACCCAAAGTGTCCTAGGTACTCCTAGGGAGCCCTTTTTTGTGTGCATATGTGTTTTTGTACAAATGATGTTTGTAATAAATAGAATGGTGGGATAAGAAAAGAATTCGTTAATTATATTTTTGTGTTTGACAAGACCTTCGGACTTGTGCCTACGTACCAACATAAAAATGAGGGATCAAAACCTCGTAGTTCGTGGTAAGAATTTCAAAGTGAGTGCATTGCTTTTAACAAAATTTTAAGTTTAAAAGGAACAAGGGCCTAAAATGGTTTGAATGAGTGCTAGTTCTTTTGGATTTTGAAATTTTAAGTCAAGTATAGTTAAGTTTATTTACAAGTTTGATTAAGAAAAGATCTTTAAAATGCAATGGCATAAGGCCAAAGTTTCTAGTTTGCAATAAGGTCAAAGTTTAAAAAACAGACACAAGCAAAGAAGATTTTTTTAAAAGGGGGAGAGATTTTGAAATTAAAGAAGTGGAGAGGAGATGAAGAGACTAAACCTAAGCACAAAATTAATAGTTGAGAGTTGAAAAGATCTGATGAATGGGCTGCAATCCAATAGACAAGAATGTCATATAGAAACCCAGATTTCCCTTGGACTTTAGAATCAAGCAACAAACAATAATCATATATCAAGTTGAAGAGAAATGACTCAAATAAAGATAGCCACATCCAAGTTTAATAGCTCTATGATCTTCTTCAAAATTTGCCCATGTATCAGATGACTTCAAAGATGGCATAAGTCACAGGTTCAGAATAATAGCTTCACAATGATTATGTTGCAGATGAACTCAAATGGATTTTCAATATTGTATCAGATGAATGTTCACTTCACAAGCACTTGGTCTCAAAAAAGTTGTCATTGGCCAAGTCCTTTGCATAAGGAGTGTTGCCTAAATTCTAAGTCCAATAGTCTCAGATCAAACCAACAGTCCACACAAGATGTTTTTTAGGGTTTTTGTTCTTATTATGTACATTAAGGTCAAAAGACCACACAAACAAACAAATATATACAAACACAAAATATCACAAAATATCACAAAATATGGTCCAAATGGACAAAGCGAAAGTGACATTAAAGTAAACAACTTGAATGGTATGAATAAAGGAAAATGAATAAGGCTTAAAAATTAAAGTGCATTAAAAGTAAATAACTTGAAATTAAATGTTAGTGGTTAGTGAATTAGAAGTTAGTATTGCTTTTGCTTTTCTTTTGTTTAAGTCATTCTTTGGAGAACACTCAACCCACTTATCACAAGCATGGATCCTTGAACCACAACATCTTCCAAAGAAAGGAAAAAAGGCCAAGTTTCCACACAATACCATGAAAGAGGGGAGACTTAAAATCTCATTAACTAGAGGGCTATGCCTCTTTGTGTCAAAATTTAGCGCTATGTTAAGCAATCGTAATTGAACTTATGTAGAAGTCACAACTATTTGAGGTCGGGAAATAGAATTTAGGTGTTAATGCATGTTAGAGACATAGTATAATGGACTATGCTCATGAAACATACCACACACAAAAAGAATATGCAAAGTGGGAGACCTAATCTAGTCCATACTTATGTTGATTTTGCAATCAACTAGCCTTAGGATATAGAGATATTATAGGTCCATGACATGAGTGGACAAAGAAATGGAATGGGATGAAGAGGGAGGGGGGAATGGATCAAACACAAATTGGTCAAAGGAGGACTTTAAACAAATTAAGATCATTCATTCATTTTTGGAGATGGAATGTACATTCCATCAATCCCCTAAATCCAATGATCTTAACCTAGCAAAGTCAAATCAACCTTGACCAAGGCCCAACAACACAAGTCAAACTCACAAAGTCAAATAAAATGGCTCTACAAAATTAATTTGGCATTTAATAATTAAAAATAATAAAAATATGCATTAAATTAAATTATGGTTGGTTAAATTCCTAAAACCCCATCAAAACACCAAAGAAATGGCCATGAGATTTCTCATAGGTCAAACAAGGTCAAAGGACCTTGGAGAAAAAATTTCAGAATTTTGGGAAACTTAAAAGTTTTTTTAAACAATTAAAAATATTCACAAAATAAATTAAATCATGAAAAATATTAGTAATGATCCAAAAATTAATTTTAATTAAGAAAATGAAAGATGATTTTATTTAAAAAAATTTGGTGAAACTATCATATTTTTTGGATCAATATTAAATTTAATATGAATTAATGAAAATAAAAGAAATAAAATGAAAATCCATTAAATTAAAAAAATGTGGACCACTTGATCTCCCTCATTAATTGAGGTGGCAGATCAAGTGGATGAAAACGCGCGTACCATGGTGCACACTAGTCAGCGTGCCACACAACTGGTAATCAAAAAGAACGCTCAAGATTAAAACGCATTGGCTTGATCATGTGGCTCAGAACTCATCCAGCATATCGCCGGAGCAAACCGCCGGTCATCTTCTCCGATGACCCTGGCTAGATTGGTTCTCTCATCACCATCACATAAAGGAAAAAAGAGGACATGATCTTAAAGAAAAAATGGTGTAGATCACGAATATGACCTCAACTCAACCTAACTCCAAGTATATTGAGAGATACATGGAGTTGAAATTTGAGGTACATGAATTGAGTTGCTTCGATTTGACCTTAAAGCAACTCAACCTTCTTGCCTACATTGGTAGGACTCCAGACAACCAAGGATCCAAGAGAATTGATGAGAATTGAGAGAGAATCAAAGAGAAGAAAAATATGGAAATATACCTTCAATGTTGTGCATAACTTGATCTCTCTTGCTTCAATTCATGTTTGATCTTGCTTATGGAGCTTGCAGAAGTAGATTAGGAATGGAACAAGGCTTTGGATTCTAGAGTTTTTGAATCTCCAAACAGTGAGATTCAAACTTAAATTTCAAGTGAAATTTCTCAGGTTTTCCTTTCAATTGTGAGGGTTTCAAATGTGGGAGGTAAAGATGGCGCCCAAGGGTCCTCAAAACTGATGCAATGGACCTCTATTTATAGCAAATGCAAGTGATATTTTCACCTTTGAAAATTCTTCCAAATTTGGCAATGTCGAGTGCACGCTTGCATGGGCATGTACATGCCCATGAAGCAACTCAATTAGGTCCAAATGCAAGTGAGATTGAGTCTGAATGTGGATTGTGATGCAAGACAAAAGTGTATTGATGTTTGAAGAATGATTCTTGCCAACTGATACAGCCATGTTCAGGCCATGCACAGACCCCTCAAACCTTGTCCAAAATGGATGAATTTGGACTCTTTGGAAAGGTTAGATCAAGGGGAACAACTCTTATGTTGAACACTTTTCCATTTGGAGCTTGTATCATGATGAATTTTGAGGTGGAAGTTTGGAAATTTTAACATGTCAAAATATTCTCTAAGTGTTAAGCCATATGTTCAATTATTCCACCTTGGATAACTTTTTATGTGAGCTTCAAATGAGAAACGTGTCTTCATAAAAGTTGTAGATATTTAAAAAAACCTTCAAAATGGTCACAAATGTTATCTCATTTGGATTTGGGTGAATGAGTTATGCATTTTTGAAATTGAGGAAAATCACTTGTTCAATGGTTTTGGTCCAAAATGACCTATAACGTATCCTCATATCACATGCTCATAAAAGTTGATTTAGATATTCCTCCAAACATAAAATTTTAAGTAGAAACCTTGAATTGGATTGTGCAACTTGGAAATATTTCATCTCATAAAAATTGAGCAAGTTAGGGCCTTTGGAAGTTGACTTTCAAATTAGGGTTTAGACAAAATGACCTATAATCTTTCAACATAAAAAAATGACTTTCCAAGCAAAACAAGCTATATACCTCAACATGAAAGTGGTTTGGAATCTCATTTAGAGTAAAGTTTCTCTTGGAATAATTTTCATAGGATGAAAATTGTAGGATATAGGGTGTAGGGGAACCCAATTTTGATCAGATGAATTCCTCTGGTCAACCACCATTGACCACCTTGATAATTTGCAATCTTATTGACTTTTTGGACTCTTGGGAGATCATATATGAATAATATGATGAATTGTGAAGTGTCCCTTAGAGTATTTAATCAATTGGTGAAGAAGCTTGTTGAAGAAGTTACTCAAGATACCCAGATAAACTAGGGTTTCCAAGGCAAACCAATTCCAAACTCTTTAAGATTGCTTGATCAAAATAACATATAAGTATAATGGGGACTCATATATGATGCATAGAGCCATTGTGGATCATTCCTTGGTTGAGTTCTTAGCAATGAGGGTCTTAAATCCTATATATAAACTTGATGGATCAAAGGTGATCATGTGCCCTCCCTACAAAAGAGTTAGACATATACAAAGACATATTTTTGGTATTTTGGTTAGTAAATGATAAAATACAAAGTACGATACAATCACATGGTGCTTGGTGATCTCTCCCAAAACAAACCCAATGAATAAAAGGGGTAAGGAGGATGCCAAGGTATGATCCCAATGCATATGATGAGGATAGCATGAGGGATCTTAGGGTCAAAATTGGGGTCTTACAGCTGCCTCTATTTATTGATATTCTAACTAAGTAGGAGAAGGTTGAAATCTTCGTATCGACTGAGTAGAATGGGCTTAAATAACAATATATAGAAACAAATTTTGGTCCCTAAGAGACCTCATGATGCATATGATATGAATTCTAAAATAAACTCTTTGTGGGGAAATATTGCCACAAAGGAAAAGAGATCAGATAGACCGAAAGTCCGTAGGAGGGTAATGCAATCCATACGGAAAACTCACTAGGGAGACAGAGACTCTGGGGGATAAAGGGTTATGCGTAGGCCAGGCTGCGACTTAAAAATTGCTGGGGGACTAGAGGAATTCCATGAAAATGGAAAGACTCAACCGGGGAAACGAAGGAATGTCTGCTGGGGAACAAGTAAATCAGAATAAAATTGAAATACTCGAACCATGCAGGAAAAGCGATTTCACTAAGGAAAAAACGCACTCAAATCAACTAGGGAAGAAATAAACTTCAACACAGGAGGAGCAGAAATATATTATCCACTACCTGTTACTGGGTAAGGAGATGATAAAATCTGATAGAGAGGACATGTGTTATCGGTTAGGGTAAACATATCAAGGATGACTCACTAAGGGTCTCCCGGAGGTGAATTCATTACCGGTTACTAGGTAAGAATAGACTTGCTGTGGAAAACTGAAAATAGGATTTACAACTACCGGCTACTGGGAAGAAGACCAAAAGGAGAGAATATTCGTCACTGGTTAAAGTGATCATATTAAGGATAGACTTAAAGGAAAGAAAACTCGTCACAGGTTAAGATGAACATATCAAGGATATACTTGCCTGGGGATGTTAAGGAGGATACCCGTCTTCAGTTGAGATGAACATATCAAGGATAAACCACCTGAACAAAAAGTAGGAATTACATCTATCGAATGCTGGATAGAATACCATCAACGAGAAATATATGTCACCGGTTAAGATGAACATATCAAGGATAGACTCCGAGGGGAAGAATAGGAATTACATCTATCAGTTACTGGATAGAATACCACAAAGAGGATATATGTCACCGGTTAAGGTGAACATATCAAGGATAAACTCTACAAAGGGGAGAAAAACACAGGATTTATAACTACCGGTTACTGGGCAGAAGACCACAAAGAGAAGACAACCCGTCATCAGTTAGCATGAACATATCAAGGTTTAACCCTCTGAGAAACAAAATAGGGATTACAACTACCTTTTTACAGGCTAGAATACCCAAGATGAGAATATCCGTCACCGGTTAGGATGAACATATTAAGGATAGACTCAAAGAAGAGGAAGAAAATATCTGTCACCGGTTAGGATGAACATATCAAGGATATACTTCCTGGGGAAATGTGAAAACGAATCTGCTAGGGAGAGAAAGGTTACTTTTTCCGGGTATTGGACAAGATGTAACAAACTGCCAACTAAGAAGAATATCACCAGTTACTGGGTAATAAACTCTTAGGGGACCAAAAGAATCTATCTAGGAAAGATCTAGAAAGAAATGGTCAATTAAGAATCAACTCGATGAGGATATAACTCAAGGGGATGGTTCCATCCAAATAATCAATTGGGGAGGAAACTAAAATAATAATCATCCATGAGGAAATAACTCAGTGGGGAAAGGAGAAAGGTTAAAGTCTTTCTGCTTATAGAGCTGACACTCTACAATTGAAAAGAGGGCAGACTCACCAAACCTGTATGGGGATAAAGTACCACCATAACAGAGAATAAGAATCACAAGAATGAGTCAGCAGGTGCAATGATGCAATAATGAAATTATATGAGTGTATATGTATATGTATATGTGTATATGATGATTATGATGACAATACGATCTCAAAGGATACATGGATGTCACAAATGTGAATCGTCGATACAATTCTCGGCTAATCCCCAAAAGAGGGAAACAACTGCTGGAGAAGAGAGATCAACATCCCAAAGGCTCAACCTTAGCTGGGGAAGAAAAGAGGAGATCTACTGAGGAAACTGCTACCAACTCTGCGGGGAATTTTAGGTCAACACCATATCATATGGGAGACAACTCTGCAGGGGAACAAATGCAAATAGATGCTCAGAAACCAAGAGGAAATTCTGGCTGGGAGCGAATCCGATGACGACTTGCGAGAAACCAAAGTTCTACCGGAATCATGTGAACTGTTGCAACGGAGTCTTCGCGCCCTGCTGGAGAATAAATATAAACTCGACTGTGGAGTAAACACCAACTCAGTTGGGGATAACGGAGAAATAACTGCCCAGAGGAATCAACAAACACCGGGTGCTGAACAATGCTGCCAAGGATGAAAGAGAAATTGTGCCTACTGCCTGGGGAGAACCAATAATGCTCCACACTTAGGACTTACTTCTTTTGAACCAGTGTTGATACTCCTTTTTAATGAAATCTATTGTGTAAAATTAATGCTTTTATATGTTTAAGAAACTATGATTTTGATTAAAACTTTAATTTTCAAATTGGTCATGATAAAATTTAAAACTATTTGGCCGAATTAAATAAGAGTATAAATAATTGGATAAAAGCTCAACTTTATTTAATAGAATGGTAGCCTGTAAATGACAAGACTCCATAAATCTTTACAAAGTTGACAATGGAAATTTACATGGAAAATGATTACATTGAATACAATGATCACTAATCCTTCTACCGCCTCTTGATATCCATTGTGCTCTAGACTGTTTTTGGGGACGATGAATCAAAACCGACCATTGTGCTCAAGAATGCCTTCAAATCTGAAGATCAGCAGGATGCATTTACTTGCAAAAATCCTTGTTTTTTTGCATAAATTGCCCCAAAGTGGGGTACTCAATTTATCGGGATAAATCTTTCTGTTTTATGTCTCTAATTTTTACCTAGATCGCCCTTTCGGATTTCAATCCACCGAGACGCTCATTTTTGCCTAAGCCGCCCTTTCGGGTTTTCAACTTAGCGAGTTATTCTTTTCTTTTTAGGCGAAGTATTTCTCGACTGCATCAACATTCACAGAACGAGTGAACTCTTCACCATCCATAGTTGTAAGAATCAAAGCATCGCCCGAAAAGGCTCTCTTAACAACATAAGGGCCTTCATAATTAGGAGTCCATTTGCCCCTGGAATCTAGTTTGAAGGATAATATCTTCTTGAGCACAAGGTCACCTTTTCTGAACACACGAGGTCTAACCTTCTTGTCAAAAGCTTTCTTCATCCTCTGCTGATATAACTGACCATGACACATGGCAGTCAATCTCTTCTCTTCAATCAAACTCAGTCGGCCATATCTAGTTTGACACCATTCAGGTTCAGTCAACTTGGCTTCCCATCAAGACACACAATGATGAGATCTTAACCTCTACCGGGAGCACAACTTCCATGCCATATACAAGAGAAAAATGGGTTGCCCCTATTGAAGTGCGGATGGATGTACGATACCCATGCAAATCAAATGGGAGTATCTCATTCCAATCCTTATACGTTACAACCATCTTCTGAATAATTTTCTTGATGTTCTTATTTGCAGCTTCAACAGCCCCATTCATCTTAGGTCTGTAGGGAGAAGAATTATGGTGTGCAATCTTGAAGTCTTTACAAAGAGCTTCCACCATATTATTATTCAATTTAAATCCATCATCAATAATGATCTTACTTGGCACACCATAACGGCATATGATCTTATTCTTGATAAATCTTACAACAACTTGCTTGGTTTCATTTGCATATGATGCCGCTTCAACCCATTTTATAAAGTACTCAATAGCCACCAAAATGAAATGATGTCCATTCAACGCTTTAGGCTCAATCATGCCAATCATATCAATTCCCCACATAGAGAAGGGCCATG
This sequence comes from Lathyrus oleraceus, assembly GCF_024323335.1. Taxonomy (NCBI): domain Eukaryota; kingdom Viridiplantae; phylum Streptophyta; class Magnoliopsida; order Fabales; family Fabaceae; genus Lathyrus; species Lathyrus oleraceus. The sequence goes on along the minus strand of NC_066581.1, from coordinate 119,906,775 downwards.
GGGAGGAAATGACGTTCAACAGTGTCGGAGGAACGTGAATCTTATCTGCATATATTTGACACTTGTGGCAATTCTTCACAAACTTGCAACAGTCAGATTCCATTGTCAACCAATAGTAACCTCTTCGCAATATCTTCTTCGCCATTGCATATCCATTGGAATGAGTACCAAAGGAACCTTCATGGACTTCAGCCATCAACAAGTCTGCTTTGGGAACACATGAGCTGGCCTATCAAGACGCATTATAGTCAAGTTGGGAACTTCATTCTAATATTTCACCATAATCATTGAGGCTAGTGTCGCAAGAGCATCAACCATCTGGTTTTCATCTCGAGGGATATGATGAAACTCAACCTTTGTAAAGAAGGTTGAAATACTCCTCGCGTAATCTCTATATGGTATCAAACCGGGTTGACTCGTCTCCCATTCACCTTTGATTTGATTCACCACCAAAGCTGAATCTCCTTAGACGTCCAAATACTTGATTCTGAGATCAATGGCCTCTTTAAGCCCCATAATGCAAGCTTCATATTCTGCCATATTGTTTGTACACTTGAAAGTCAATCTTGCTATAAACGTAAAATGCGTGCCTTGAGGATTAATAGTCACTGCCCCAATGCCATTACCATACTGATTAACAACTCCATCAAATACCATGCCCCAACGGGAACCAGGTTTTGGCCCTTCTTAGAGCAATGATTCATCACAATCTTTCATCTTCAAGTATAAGATCACTTCATCAGGAAAATCATACTGCACTGACTGGTAATCTTCAATCGGTTAGTGAGCCAAATGGTCAGCCAAGACACTACCTTTAATTGCCTTCTGAGATTGGTATTTGATATCATACTCTGATAACAACATCTGCCAACGGGAAATCCTCCCAGTTAAAGCAGGCTTCTCAAATATGTACTTGATTGGATCCATTTTGGATATCAACCAAGTAGTATGATTTAACAGATATTGACGCAGACGCTTAGCAGCTCAAGCCAATGGATAACAAGTCTTTTCAAGCATAGAATACCGAGTCTCACAATCAATGAATTTCTTACTGAAGTAGTAAATTGCATACTCTTTCTTTCCAGTCTCATCTTGCTGACCTAGAACACAACCCATTCTCTCTTGAATATAGGTGCATATGTGGCAGTCATTTGTGAAATAAATCTTGAGATATAATTCAAGCGGCCGAGAAAACCTCTGACTTGCTTCTCAGTCTTGGGCGTCGGCATCTCTTGTATTGCTTTGACCTTGGCAGGATCAACCTCAATACCTTTCTCGCTAACAATAAAGGCCAACAACTTACTAGAACGAACACCAAAAGTACACTTATTGCGATTGAAGTGTCCCTTGGATTATTTGATCAATTGGTGAAGAAGCTTGTTGAAGAAGTTACTCAAGATACCCAGATAAACTAGGGTTTCCAAGGCAAACCAATTCCAATCTCTTGAAGAATGCTTCATCAAAATAACATATAAATATCATAGGGACTCATATATGATGCCTAGAGCCATTGTGGATCATTCCTTGGTTTAGTTCTTAGCAATGAGGGTCTTAAACCCTAGATATAAACTTGATGGATCAAAGGTGATCATGTGCCCTCCCTACAAAAGAGTTAGACAAATACAAAGACATATTTTTGGTATTTTGGTTAGTAAATGATAAAATACAAAGTAAGATACAATCACATGGTGCTTGGTGATCTCTCCGAAAACAAACCCAATGAATAAAAGGGGTTAGGAGGATGCTAAGGTATGATCCCAATGCATATGATGAGGATATCATGAGGGATCTTATGGTCAAAATTAGGGTCTTAAAATTTGCATAACAGGTTTATATTTCGCCAGATGTCTTATTGGTATTTCTTTTGTGCTTCAGCCAAGCTGACTCATCGATACAATACCCGTGCCAATCACTCAAAGATTATGTAGCATCTAGAGCAAGACAACAGAGACTTGAAGGATGAGATTGCCTGTCTGACTGCCATGATGGAGTCAGTGCTAGCCACTCAGAGCCAGTCTTCTCCAACGCCTGCAACTTCTCCTCCTCAGAGAACTGTCATTTCCGAGGTTGCTACCTCTACCATTCCTGCAACTGCTGCTCACTTTGCGCCTAACATGCCTGCCGGATTCCCATGGGGAATGCCGCCTAATTTCATGCCTGAATGATTCGCGCCTACATTCGCTTCCATGCCGGTATCTAGCCCGGTCATGTATGTGCCTCCACCTGTTGTGCATACTCTACCCCGTGTTAAAGACAACATCTATCACTCTGAGCCGTCTGAGGGCCCTAATGTGTATTAAAAGATGGATGAGATGAAATATCAATTCCTTGAGCTGTGAAAGGAGTTGAAGTCTTTGAGGGGTAAAGATCTATTTGGGAAGAGTGTTGCGGAACTTTGTTTGGTTCCAAATGTTAAAATCCTGGTGAAGTTCAAAGTGCCTGACTTTGAAAGGTACAAAGGGAATACTTGTCCACTCAGTCATCTTGTGATGTACGCCAGAAAGATGTTTATGCCAACCGATAGCGATCAGTTATTGATCCATTATTTTCAAGACAGTCTGACTGGTGCCGCGTTGAGATGGTACATGGGTTTTGGATAGTGCGAGTATCCGCACATTCAATGGTTTGGGTGAAGCATTTGTGAAACAATACAAATATAATGTTGACATGGCACCCGATAGAGATCAGTTAAGGTCGTTGTCTCAGAAAGACAATGAGACATTTAAGGGGTATGCTTAGAGATGGAGAGAGCTTGTCGCTCAAATTACCCATCCTTTGGAAGAGAAGGAGATGACCAAGATTTTTATCAAGACCCTGAGCTCATTTTATTATGAGCGAATGATTTCCAGTTCCCCCAGTGATTTTACCGAGATGGTTAACATGGGGATGAGGCTAGAAGAAGGTGTCCGAGAGGGACGGTTATCTAAGGAGGAAACGTCATCCAGCAAGAGGTATAGTAATAGCTTTGGTAAGAAGAAGGAAGTAGAGACTAATGCAGTGTCTGTTAGAAGGCAAAGGAGGCCTTATGTAAGAAGAAATCAACCACCCCGTCAACACCATCATCAAGTATCATCTGTGATCCTAGTATTTTCTAACAATCAGTCAACAACAACAACGTCAATAACAACAGCCACAACAACGAACAAACATCAATAACAACAACAATACCAATAATCATCTTCAAATTACCCTATTCCTATGACAAACACAGAATTGTATCCATCGTTGGTTCTCAAGAACCTGTTGCAACAAGGAAACCCACCTCAAATCCCTGAACCACTTCCATGGTGGTATAAATCAGCACTTCGCTGTGCTTTTCACCAAGGAGTTCCCGGTAATGATATCGAGAATTGCTACCCTCTAAAATATGAAGTCTAGAAGTTGGTTAAAAGTGGAATGGTGTCATTTGAGGACCATGCGCCAAATGTTAAAGCTAATCCACTACCTGCCCATGGGAATTCATCTGTTAATATGGTGGATGACTGTCCTGGTGAGTTCAAGGTATTTGGTGTCCACTTTATTAGAAGGTCCTTGGTGACGATGCACAAGGATATCTGTTTGCTAAGCGATTGCGAACATGACCATGATGGTTGTGCAATTTGCAGTGTCAATCCCAGAGGTTGTATGGTTATGAAGAGAGATATTCAGAGGTTGATGGATGAAGGTTTGATTCAAATTGTCCAGTCTCGTCATATAGATGACGTTGTGAATGTTATAGTACCAGTATTGAAGACTCCTGAGAGAGTAGTAATCCAATATGACAACAGCAACAGTAACAACGTCAGCAACAGATCGGTATCACCGTTGGTTATATGGTTAGAGGACTCCGTCCCGTAATCATCTGATAAGGCTGTCCCATATCAGTACAATGCTACTATGATAGATAATGGTCAAGAAGTTCCTTTTCTTATGACTAGTTATGTTATGAGCATAGCTGATGTTACTAAGGTGACCCGCAGTGGTTGAGTTTTTGGGCCGGTGTTCCCAAAGAACGTGGAAGATATATCTGTTAGAAAGAAGGTTGATGCGCCTGTGGTAGATTCTGCTAGTGTTCCAAAGTGTCAGTCTAGTGAATCCAGCGGTTTGAAGCCTAGCAATGATGATGAGGTGCTTCGTTTGATCAAAAAGAGAGAGTTCAATATGGTGGAGAAGTTGCTCCAACCCCCTCTAAAATTTCAGTGTTGTCTCTGCTTAAAAATTCTGAAGCACATAGAGAAACACTACAGAAAGTTCTAGAGCAAGCTTATGTGGAACATGATGTTACGGTGGATCAATTTGATCATATTGTAGCTAACATCACTTCCTAAAACAATCTCAGATTTTGTGATGAAGAACTCCCCGAGGAGGGTAGAAATCATAACTTGGCTTTATACATTTCAATGAATTGTAAAGATGACACTCTATCGAATGTGCTGGTAGACACCGGCTCTTCACTGAATATGCTTCTGAAGTCTACCCTATCAAGGTTGTCATACCAAGGTTCTCCTATGAGATATAGTGGTGTGATCGTCAAGGCTTTTGACGGTTCTTGCAAGACTGTGATCGGCGAAGTGGACCTTCCAGTGAAGATAGGTCCGAGTGATTTCCAAATTACTTTTCAAGTAATGGATATCCACCCGGCCTATAGCTGTTTATTGGGAAGGCCATGGATTCATTAGGCAGGAGCCGTTACTTCAACGTTGCATCAGAAGTTGAAATTTGTTAAGAATGGGAAGCTTGTTATTGTTGGTGGGGAGAAGGCTTTGTTGGTAAGCCATTTGGCATCTTTCTCTTATTTAGAAGTTCAGGATGAGATTGGAACTCCATTCCAAACTTTGTCTATTGCTGAGGAAAAGAGAGTTCGGGCACCTATGTCCTCATTTAAGGATGCACAGAAAATTGTTGAAGATGGTCAGTCTGATTAGTGGGGACAGATGATAGAGGTCTCCGATAACAAGAGCAGAGCCGGTTTGGATTTTAAACAAGGTTCATCAGTGGTTAGAATTGAAGATGTATGACCCAATTCCCGTAGCGGAGGGTTCATTCATGGTAATGAACAACACTTAGTTGTTGTGATCGAGGATGATGAAGACGAAGACTGCACCAACTTTGTGACGCATGGAAAAGCTTGCAACAATTGGATTTTTGTTGATATTCCTGTTATTGTGCATCGATATAAGTAATTGCTTTTGTTTGTTTTTTTTTAAATCCTTCTCTTATGCCTAAGGGAGAAGTGAACATTATTAGGCATCTCAAATTTGATCATCAATACAATTTATCGTATTCATCCACATCTATGATGTTTTATTTTACTTTTTTCTTTATTCTTAAAACGGTAATCACAAAAAACATAAATAAATAAAATTGTCCATCTGCATAATATTTGGTCACAATTCAATTCCCTAAAATCAAAATATCAAATCATTATGCAGGTTGGTTCCTAACCCCGTTGAATACAATGATCCTTCTCCTTCTCCAAATTTTGAATTCTCTGTGTTTGAGGCCGAGGAGGAAAGTGATGAAGTAAGTGATGAATTGTCTCGTCTTCTTGAGCATGAAGGAAAAGCCATTCAACCATTCGAAGAGCAGATTGAGTTAGTCAACTTGGGTTCCGAGGATGATGTGAAGGAAGTCAAGATTGGGTCTCGACTATGTCCTGAAGTGAAGAAGGGGTTGATTGATCTTCTCGAAGAATATTCAGATGTGTTTGCCTGGTCCTATCAAGACATGCCTGGGTTGGATTATGAGATTGTGGAGCATAGATTTTCATTGAAGCCAGAGTGCCCGCCTGTCAAGCAGAAGTTGAGGAGGACTCATCTTGATATGGAAGTGAAGATCGAAGAACAAATGCAGAAACAGATTGATGCCAGTTTCCTTGTTACTGCCAAATATCCGCAATGGGTGGCCAATATTGTGCATGTTCTGAAGAAGGATGGAAAAGTCCGCATGTGTGTTGATTATAGAGATTTAAATAAAGCATGTCAGAAAGATGATTTCCCTCTACCACACATTGATATATTGGTAGACAATACAGCTAAGTTCAAAGTCTTTTCATTTATGGACGGATTTTCCGAATATAATCATATCAATATGGCACGCGAAGATATGGAGAAGACCACATTCATTACACCTTGGGGAACATTCTGTTATAGAGTGATGCCTTTTAGTTTAAAGAATGCTGGTGCAACTTACCACAGAGCAATGACTACTCTTTTTCGTGATATGATGCACAAAGAGATCGAAGTCCATGTTGATGATATGATTGCTAAATCTATCAATGAAGGGGGACATGTTGAGCATTTGTTGAAGTTATTCCAGCGTTTGAGGAAGTATAAACTCCGCTTGAATCCTAATAAGTGTACATTTGGTGTTCGTTCTGGTAAGTTGTTGGGCTTTATTGTCAGCGAGAAGGGTATTGAAGTTGATTCTGCCAAGGTCAAAGCAATACAAGAGAAGTATGCGCCAAAAACTAAGAAGCATGTTAGAGTTTTTCTCGGCCGCTTGAATTATATCTGAAGATTCATTTCACGCATGATTGCCACGTGTGCGCCGATATTTAAGCTTCTTTGGAAAGATCAATCTTGTGATTGGACCGAAGTTTTCCAGAAAGCTTTTGACAGTATCAAGGAATATTTGCTCGAGCCTCTGATTCTGTCTCCACCTGTTGAAGGAAGACCATTGACCATATATTTGACTGTGCTTGAAGAGAGTATGGGTTGTGTTCTTGGTCAGCAAGAAGAAACTGGAAAGAAAGAGTATGTTATTTACTACCTCAGTAAGAAGTTCACTGATTGTGAGACCCGACATTCTATGCTTGAGAAGACTTGTTACATATTGGTTGGGGCTGCTAAGCGTCTGCGTCAATACATGTCGAATCATACCACTTGGTTGATATCCAAAATGGATCCAATCAAGTACATTTTTTAGAAACCTTCTTTAACTGGGAGCATTGCCCGTTGGCAGATGTTGTTATCAGAGTATGATATTGAATACCGATCTCAGAAAGCGATCAAGGGTAGTGTCTTGGCTGACCATTTGGCTCACCAACCAATACAAGATTACCAGTCAGTCGAATATGATTTTCCTGATGAAGAGATGTTGTACCTGAAAATGAAAGATTGTGATGAACCATTGCTTGAGGAAGGGCTAGAACCTGGTTCCCGTTGGGGCATGGTATTTGATGGAGCTGTTAATCAGTATAGTAATAGCATTGGGGCAGTAATCATTACTCCTCAAGGCACTCATTTTCCATTTACAGCTAAATTGACTTTCAAGTGTACAAATAATATGGCAGAATATGAAGCTTGCATTATGGGGCTTGAAGAGGCCATTGATCTCAGAATAAAGTATTTGGATGTCTATGGAGATTCATCTTTGGTTGTGAATCAAATAAAAGGTGAATGGGAGACGAATCAACCCGGTTTGATACCATACCGAGACTATGCGAGGAGGATTTCAACTTTATTTACAAAGGTTGAGTTTATCATATCCCTCGTGATGAAAACCGAATGGCAGATGCTCTTGCAATGTTGGCTTCAATGATTGTAGTAAAGTATTAGAATGAGGTTCCCAATTTGACTGTGATACGTCTTGATAGGCCAGCTCATGTATCTACGGTTGAAGAGGTAAAAGATGAGAAGTCGTGGTATTATGATATCAAGTGTTTCCTCCAAAGTCAGATTTACCCGTCTAGGGCATCTTTGAAAGATAAGAAGACTTTGAGAAAATTAGCCGGCAATTTCTACCTGAATGGTGATGTTTTGTACAAGAGAAACTTCGATATGATTCTGCTCAGATGCGTGGATAGACACGAAGCAGAACTATTGATGACTGAAGTCCATGAAGGTTCCTTTGGTACTCATTCCAATGGACATGCAATGGCGAAGAAGATGTTACGAGCAGGTTCCTATTGGCATCGTATGAGAATGTAACCAAGCAAGTTGTTCTGAGGTTTATCAATAATTAGATCATATGTCGTTATGGTGTGCCAAGTAAAATCATTACTGATAATGGATCGAACTTGAATAACAATATGGTGGAAGCTCTTTGTAAAGACTTCAAGATTGCACACCATAATTCTTCTCCCTAAAGACCTAAGATGAATGGGGTTGTTGAAACTGCAAACAAGAACATCAAGAAGATTATTCAGAAGATGGTTGTAACGTATAAGGATTGGCATGAGATGCTCCCATTTGCTTCGCACGGATATCGTACATCCATCCGCACTTCAATAGGGGCTACCCCTTCCTCTATTGTATATGGTATGGAAGACGTGCTCCCCGTAGAGGTGGAGATCCCATCATTGCGTGTTTTGATGGAAGCCAAGTTGACTGAAGCTGAATGGTGTCAGACCAGGTATGATCAGCTGAATTTGATTGAAGAGAAGAGGTTGACTTCCATGTGTCATGGTTAGTTATACCAGCAGAGGATGAAGAAAGCTTTTGATAAGAAGGTCAGACCTCACGTGTTTAGAGAAAGTGACCTTGTGCTCAAGAATATTTTATCTTTCAAACCAGATTCTAGGGGAAAATGGACTCCTAATTATTAAGGCCCGTATGTTGTTAAGAGAGCCTTTTCATGCGGTGCTTTGATTTTTGCAACTATGGATGGTGAAGAGTTCACTCGTCCTGTAAACGCAGGTGCAGTCAAGAAATACTTCTCCTAAAAAGAAAATAACAACTCGCTAAGTTGAAAACCCGAGAGGGAGGCTTAGGCAAAAATGAGTGTCTCGGTGGATTGAAAACTCGAAAGGGCGATCCAAGCAAAAGTTAGAGACATAAGAACAGAAAGAATTATCCCGATAAGTTGAGTACCTCACCTTAGGGAAATTTATGCAAAAATTAGGGATTATGGCAAGTAAATTCATCCTGCTGATCTTCAGTCTTGAAGACTTTCTTGAGCATATTGTCGGATTCTGATCCCCGGTAGCGGCCAAGAGCACAATGGATATCAAGAGTTGGTAGAAGTATTAGTGATCATTGTATTCAATGTAGCCATTTTCCATGTAAATTACCATTTTCAACTTTTGTAAAAGATCTATAGAGTCGTGTCATTTACAGACTATCATTCTATTAAATAAAGTTGAGCTTTAATCCAATTGTTTCTATTCTTATTTAATGTAGCCAAATAGTTTTAAATTTTATTATGATCATTTTTGAAATAAAAACTTTAATTAAAAGAATATTTTCTTAAACATATAAAAGCATTAATTTTAATCAATTTCATTAAAAGGAATATCAACAGTGGTTTGAAAGTAATAAGCCCTAAGTGTGGAGCATTATTGGTTATCCCCAAGCAGTAGGTGGGATCCCTCTTTCATCTCTGGCAGCATGATTAGCACCTGGCGTTTGTTGATTTCCTCAGTTGTTAATTCACCATTCTCGCTAGTTGAGTTTGTGTTTGTTCTCCAACTGAATGTAGATGTTCCTGTAGCGGTAAATTCATGACCATCAAGCTATGGATAAGCTAGACGTCAATATAACAAGAGTCGCCACCGCACTTTTATTATTTCCAAGTGTAGCGGTAAATTCATGATCATCAAGCTATGGATAAGCTAGAGATCAAATAACAAGAGTTGCCACCGCGTTTTTATTGTTTCCAAGGGAAAAGGGAAAAAGTACAAACAAAACCCAAAAGTAAGAAGTTTTCAAATCAAAACTAATAAAATGTCAGAGATTACAGGTAAGGGGGTTGGTTACACAGAGGGAATGTATTAGCACCCAAAGTGTCATAGATACTCCTAGGGAGCCCTTTTTGTATGCATATGTATTTGGTACAAAATGATGTTTACAAACAAATAGAATGGGGGGATGAGAAAAGAATGAATTAATTATATTTTTGTGTTTGGCAAGACCTTCGGTCTTGTGCCTACGTACCAACATAAAAATGAGGGATCAAAACCTCGTAGTTCGTGATACAAATTTCGAAGTGGGTACATTTCTTTTTAACAAAAATTAAGTTTGAAAGGCACAAAGGCCTAAAAATGGTTTGAATGAGTTAGTTTTTTTTGGCTTTTTTGAAAGTTTAAGTCAAATATAGTTAAGTTTATTTACAAATTTTACTTAAGAAAAGAAGTTTGAAAATGCAATGGCATAAGGCCAAAGTTTCTATCTTTTTGCAAAGTGGTCAAGTTTGGAACAAAATAAGTTCAATCAAAGAAGATTTTGAAAAAAAAAAGGGGAGAGATTTTGAAATTAAAGAAATGGGGAGAAGATGAAGGGACTAATCCTATGCACAAAATTAAAAGTTAAGAGTTGAAAAGATCTGACCAAATGGGTAGCAATCCAATAGACATGAATGTCAATAGAAAACCCATAATCCCCTTGGACATTTAGATTCAAGCAACACACAAATGCACAATTATATTATCTTGAAGAGAAAAGGCATCAAATAAAGATAGCCACATCCAAGCTTTAGCAATTCCATGATCTTCTTCAAGATTAGCCCATGTAGTAGATGAATCCCATAAGTCACAGGTTCAAAATAACAGCTTCACAATGATCATTTTGCAGATGAACTCAGAGGGATCTTGAATGATGTATCAGATGAAGTTTTAAATTGCAAGCACTTGGTTTCTCAATAAGTTGGCATTGGCCAAGTCCTTTAGCATAGGAATGTTGCCTAAGTTCTAAGTCCATTTGTCCAAGATCAAGCCAACAGTCCACACAAAAGTTTTTTAGGGTTTTTGTTGTTATTATGTACATTAATGGTCAAAGACCACGCAAACAAGCAAAGTATACACAAATAAGATATATCACACAATATGGTTCAAGTGGACAAAATGAAAATTGCATTAGCATAAACAATTAGAATGATATGAACAATGGCAAATGAATAAAGGCAAGAATTAAATGACATAAAATAAATGGCTTGAAATTAGAAGTTAGTTGCTAATGAGTTAGAAAGTTAGTATTTTTTTGCTTTTGCTTTTCATTTTAAGACACTCTTTGGAGAACACTCAACCCACTTATCACAAGCATGGATCCTTGAGCCAAGACATCTTCCAAAGGAAGGAAAAAAGGCCAATTTTCCAAACAATACCATGAAAGAGGGGAGACTTACAATCTCACTAACTAGATTGATATGCCTTTTGTGTCACAAATTTAGCGCTATGTTAAGCAATCGTAATTGGACTTGTGTAGAAGTCACAACTATCTGAGGTTCGGCAATAGAATTTGGGTGTTAATGCATGTTAGAGACATAGTATAATGGACTATGCTCATGAAACATACCACACACAAAAAGAAATATGCAAAAGAGGTGGCCTAATCTCATCCATACTCATGTTAATTTTTCAATCAACTAGCTTTAGGACTTTGAGATATCATAGGCCAAATGAGATGAATGCATAAAGAAGGGGAATGAGATGAAGAAGGAGGGGAATGATCAAAAATCAAATTGATCAAACGAGGACTTTTACCAAATTAATATCATCCATTCATTTTGGGAGATGGAATGTACATTCCATGAATCCCCTAAATTCAATGATATAAACTTGAAAAAGTCAAATCAACCTTGACCAATGCCCAACAATAAGAGTCAAACTCAAACAAGTCATCACAATTATTCAACAAAATTATTTGGAATTTTTCAAATTAAAAATATTATAATAAGGCATTTAAATTAAATAGGGTTTGTCAAATTCCTAAAACCTCATCAAAACACCAAAGAAATGGCATTGAGATTTATCATAGGTCAAACAAGGTCAAAGGACCTTGGAGAAAAAATTTCAGAATTTTTAAAGACTTAAAAGTATTTTATTTTTAAATAATTAAAAATAATCACAAAATCAATTAAATCATGAAAAATATTAATAATGATCCAAAAAATAATTTTAATTCAGAACAGGAAAGAGGGAATTATTTGAAAAATTTTGGTGAAACTCTCATATTTTTTGGATCAAGATTAAAATTAATATGAATTAATGAAAATAAAAGGAATAAAAGAAAATAAGAAAAATAACAAAAAATGTGGACCACTTGATCTCCCTCATTAATTGAGGTGGCAGATGAGGTGGCCATAAGCGTGCGTTCCATGGTGCACTGTAGTCAACGCGGCATAGGCTTGGTATTTAAAAGCAACGCACAAGATTAAAACAATTTGAACCAGATCAATGGCTTTGAACACTTTCAGCGCATCGCCGACGTCCAAAGGTCGTTCATCTTCTCCGGTGACCCTGACCGGACTGGTTCACTCATCACCATCAAGAAAATGAAAAAGCAGGACATGATCTAAAAGAAAAAATGGCGTAGAGCACGAATCTGACCTCAATTTTAACTAACTCCATATATATAGAAAGATATGAGGAGTTGAATTTTGAGTTGTGTCAACTGATTTGCTTCAATTTGACCTCTAAGCAACTCAATCTTCTTGCCTACATTGGTAAGACTTCAGACAATCAAAGATCCAAGAGAATTGAGTGGAATTGAGAGAGAATCGAAGAGATGAAATTTTATGGAAAATACCTTCAATGTAGGTCTGGATTTAACTGTTCTTGCTTTGGCTCGTGCTTGATCTTGCTCAGTATGCTTGCAAAAGTATATTAGAATGCACAAAAGGTCTTGGATCCCTGGAGTTTTGAATCTCAAAATAGTGAGAATCCAACTCAATTTCCAAAGGAAATTCTCAATATTATCCTCTCAAATGGAAGGGTTAGGTGTTTGGGATCCAAGCTGGCACGAAGGGGTCCTCAATTCTGGGCATATAGAGCTCTATTTATAGATGAATCATGTGATATTTTCACCTTCCAAATGAGTTTCCAAAATTGGCAATGAGTGATGCATGTGTGCATGGGCGTGTACAGGCCCATGAGATCATTCCATTTGATCCATAATTGAGTGTGAACAAGTCTGAATTCAAATTGGAGTGCTAGGCAAATGTGCATGGAAGCTTGAAGTTTAGTTCTTGCCAAATGATGATGCAATGTTCAAGCCATGCGCAGCCCATTCCAACCTTGTCCAAAATGGATGAATTTGGACTTTTTGGAAAGGGTAGATCAAGACGAGAAACTTTCATGTTCAACACTTTTCCATTTGAAGCTTGTATCATGATGAGTTTTGAGGTGGAAGTTTGGAAATTTCAACATATCAAAAAAAATTCTAAGTCTCAAGCCATATATATCAATATTCCACCTTGCTTAACGTTTTAAATAACTTAAAAATGGTCACCAATTTCATGTCATTTGGATTTGTTATGATAGAGTTATGCATTTTTGAAGTTTGGAAAAATCACTTGTTCTATGGTATAGGTCTAAAGTGACCTATAATGTAACCTCATATCACATGCTCATAAAAGTTGAATTAGCTATCACTCCAAACATAAAAGTTGAAGTAGACATCTTGAATTTTATTGTGCAAATTGGAGATCTTTGATCTCCTAAAAATTGAGCAAGTTATGGCCTTGAGAATTTGACTTTCAAATTAGGATTTAGACAAAATGACCTATAATGTTTCAACATAGAAAATGATTTTCCAAGCAAAAATAGCTCTAGGTCTCAACATGAAAGTTGTTTGGAATGTCATTTAGAGTAACGTTTCTCTTGGAATCATTTTCATATGGTGAAAAATGTAGGAGATAGGGTCTAGGGAGACCCAGTTTTGGTCAGATGAATTCATCTGGCCAACCACCATCAACCAACTTGCTAACCTTCAATTCATTGGAATTTCTTGGCTCTTGGTAAATCATATATGTATAATATGATGAATTTTGAAGTGTACCTTGAGAGATTTGATCAAATGGTAAGATAGCTTGTTGGAGAAGTTACTCAAGATACCCAGTCAAACTAGGGTTTCCAAGGCAAATCACCCTCAAACTCTTGAAGAAAACTTGATCAATATAACATGTAGGAATCCATGAAACTCATATATGATGCTCATAACCATTCTTGGATCAATTCATGGTTGTGCTCTTTGTCATGAGGATCCTAAACCCTAGATATGAACTTGATAGATCAATGGTGATCATGCCCTACCTAGAAAAGAGTTAGGCAAATGCAAAGACATATTTTTGTATTTTGGTTAGTAAAATGATAAGATACAAGTATGATACAATCACATAGTTCTTGGTGATCTCTCCCAAAACAAAGCCAATGAAAGAGGGGTAAGGAGGATGCCAAGGTATGATCCCAATGCTAATGCTTATGATGAAATTGCATGAGGGGTCTTAGGGTCAAAATTGGGGTCTTACAGCTGCCCCTATTTAAGGACATTCTAGCTGAGGAGGCGAAGGTTAAAATCTTCATGTCGACTCAGTAGAATGGGCTTAAATAACAACACAGAAACAAATTTTGGTCCCTAAGAGACCTCATGATGCAAATGATATGAATGCAAAAGTTAATGCTCTATGGGGAAATATGGCCAAAGAGGAAAAGAAATCAGAGAGGCCGAAAGTCCCCATCAGTATAATGCATTCCATAAGGAAAAATCACTAGGGAGACAGAGACTCTGGGGGATACATGAGTTATGCGCAGGCCAGGCTACGGCTTAAAACTACTGGGGGACTCGAGGAATTCCATTCAAACATGGAAAGGACTCAGTCGGGGAAACAACAACATCTGTAGGGGATACGAGTAAGTCAGGACGAAACTGAAATACTTGAATCATGCAGGGAAAAGTGATTTCATTAAGGAAAAACGCACACTCAACTCAACTGGGGAAGCAATAAACTTCAACACAGGAGGAGCAGAAATCTATTATCTACTACCTGTTACTGAATGAGGAGATAATAAAGATCTGATAGAGAGGACATCCTTCATCGGTTAGGATGAACATATCAAGGATGACTCATTGGGAAAAGCCAGGAGGGAATATTCATTACTAGTTACTGGGTAAGAATAACCTTACTGGAGAGAACTGTAGAAAAATAGGATTTACAACTACCAGTTACTAGGCAGAAGACCAAGGGTGAGAATATCCGTCATCGGTTAGGATAAACATATCAAGGATAAACTCGACAGGGAAGAAAATTCGTCATCGATTAAGATGAACATATCAAGGATAGACTTGCCTGGGAAATGTCAAGGAGGATATCCGTCATCGATTAAGATGAACATATCAAGGACAAACCAACTGAACAAAAAAAGTAGGAATTACATCTATCGAATGCTGGATAGAAGACCACCAAAGAGAAAATCCATCACCGGTTAAGGTGAACATATCAAGGATAGACTCTAAGAGGGGAGAAAATAGGAATTACATCTATCAGTTACTGGATAGAATACCAAGGGAGAGAATCCGTCACTGGTTAAATTGAACATATCAAGGATAAACTCTGCGGAGGGAACAAAAGCAGGATTTACAACTACCGGTTACTGGGTAGAAGACCGCAGAGAGAAGGAAACCCGTCATCGGTTAGGATGAACATATCGAGGATTAACTCTCTGGGAAACAAGAATAGGGATTACAACTACCTTTTACTGGGTAGAATACCAAAGGTGAGAATATCCGTCATCGGTTAGGATGAACATATCAAGGATAAAACTCAGGCAGGGGAGAGAAAGATATTTGTCACTGGTTAGGGTGAACATATCAAGGATATACTTCCTAGGGAATAGATCCACTAGGGACTCTACTGAGGAGAAAACAGGGATACTTTTGTCGGGTATTGGGCAAGAAGTAACAAACTGCAAACTAAGAAGAATATTACCAGTTATTAGGCAATAGGCTCTTAGGAGACTCAAAGCATCTATCTAGGTAAGAGCTAGAAAGAAACAGTTAATTAAGACTCAACCCAATGAGGATATAACTCAAGGGGAGTGATTCCATTCAGATAAACAACTAGAAAGGAAACTGAAGTAATAATCATCCACGAGGAACAACTCAGTGGGGAAGAGTAGAAAGGTTAAAGTCTTTCTGCCTAAGGGGCTGACGCTCTACAATTGAGGGAGGACAGACGACGAAATTTTTATGGGGATAAAGTATCTCTATACAGAGAATGAGAATCTCAAATCGACAAATCAAACAAATATGATGGTGCCAATATGCAATTATGAAATTATATGAATGTATATGTATATGATGAGTATGCTAACAAAACGATCACAAAGGATACAAAGGTGTCGTAAAGAATTTGAATCATCGGTACAATCCCCGGTCAATCCACAAAAAGAGGGAGACAACTATTGGAGAACATAGAAATCACAAATCAAAGGCTCAAATCAAGCCGAGGGAGGAGATCTTCTGAGAAGAGGCGAAGTGTAGCACCTCAAATTTGCACCTCCCATTTTGTACATTCATTTCATTTTAGGTCATTAACATTGCATTGTCTATGGCATAGCTCATTGCATTATCATTTGCATAGTGCAAGTCATCGGTCAAGACTGGTCAGTAGATCCAGTTGTGCAAGCAAGCAAGTGCATTTCCTATGGAAGCAAAGCCCTAGGGTTGGTTTCATGAGTTCACATGACCTAGGGATCATTTTGAAGTGGTTTGGCCAAAGGTTGGATGCTCAGAGATCATCAGTCAAGATGCAATTCATCTGAAACCCTAGAAAGTCAACCAAAGTCAACTGTAAATTTAATCATGGATTTGAAGGTGGGAGATGGTTAGAGAGGCCTCATTCATGTCCATACAAGTCTCATTTGACATTTCAAACATCAACAATGAAGAATTTGAGGTCAGATGAAAAGTTTCCAAAAATAGTAAGTGACCTGTAATTTGAAATTGCCAAAAATGGAAAGGTTTTCTCCTCAAGATTACATCATCAAGAAAGCTTCAAATGAAATTTTGTCCAACATGAAAGTTGAAGATCTTTCTCTCCCCTTTCCAAAAAGTCTAAGAACATGAATTTCTCATGTATGGTTGAAAAGATATGGATCAATCATTGACAAGTGAATTTGAACTTCAAGAATGCATAACTTTCAAACCATAAGGCCAAATGGAATGGTTCTTTTTGCAACATTTCTCTCTTGACATGCACTATCCAAAACATGCATCATAAGCCATGAATTTCCATCACAAAAATATATGCATTTTCATTTGAATTTTGGAGGGAAATTCCAAATTAAAAAATTATGCATTGTCCATACATTTTTCCACTTGCATTTGGCTCCAAATAGCATTTCAAGTGAATTGGAAACAACAAAATGTGTACTGTTACATTGTAATCTCATGCACAAGGTGCATTTGCAAATTTGCATCAACACCTCATTCTCACTAATCACACTTGCATTGGCTTAATTGTGATTAGCAACGTGATTAAGGCATCATATAAAAGGCAAAGCATAACAGAATTCATGATTAACACATCAGAATTCTCAGATCTAGATCCATTTCACAATTTTCTTCACATTGTGCTCTCAAACTTTTCTTCATTTTTCTTCAAGTACATTGCCTGGTTGTCGATTGATTCATCATCCACAAGCATTGGAGAGGTAGATTGAAGCAAGATCCATCAAGTTTCGTGCATATTTGAGGCTGTTGAAGTTCACACTCATCCATGGCAGTTGGAGTTTCTGGCCAAATCGTGCAAGGTTAAGCATCGAGCATTCATCCATTCAATCATACAAGAGTGTTGGAGCGTCTGTTTGTGCTTAGCAAGGCTTGAATCCACCAAATCCACTTCTGCATCATCTTGAAGGTCAGAATTCGACTCTCATAATTCATGAAATTGTTAGGTGCTTAGTGTAGATCGTGCACCATTGAGTATGCTGAGCTTTGTTTCAATAATTTTCATGAAGAATTGAGCAAGATATGCTAGATCTAAGTTTGACATGTGAATGTTCTTGGCTTCGAATCTTTTGATACATGTGGAATTAGGTTAAATTAAGCTTGGATTATTGATGTATGATGTGAGAGGAACACGATGATATCTCTATTGTTAATTTCTGTGCACATGTGTTCTTGAGCGTATGAACATGATGAATGTTGATGAAGAAGCTAGGTTTTCCTTTCCAGAAATTCGTTTGATCTTGCTAGCGCGTTTCTGCATGTGTTTTTGTGTTTCTGATCATGCATTGGTCCAGCGAAGCGCTTGCCTGGCATTTTGATTGGTTGTGTTTGATGCGCCTTGCCACGTCTTTTAGTGAAACTGCGCGTTTCACTCTGAGGCGCCTTAATTCAAAAATTACCTCCCTTCGATTCTGGCCTATAGCAAATGTTCCACATATTATTTCCATTTCTCCATCCATATTCATGCTATGCTCTTACATGTTTTTTATTTTTTCATTCATTTTAAAAAATCATAACTCAATAAATATTCATCCAATTAATGTGTGGTTTTTTGTATCTTGCTCCTCATCATGTCTAGTATTTTTTGGCTATTTTTCCAAAAATTGTGCCTGGATGGAATTTAATTTGTCCTATGGTTTGTGTATGCATGTCCAATTTGTACCTTGCTTGCCATATGCTTTGTGAAATGATGATATTTAATCCAATGCTTTTGAAATTTGGTATGCTTAAACTAGACATCTTGCTGGAATTTATGGTGTTGAGTTTGCAATTTTATCATATACCATTGTTAAGATATGATCTGTTTAATGTAGGTGTGACAATGTGTGTCACACCTTTGCTTGCTCAACTTGATGATTTTCTTTGCCATGCCAAATAAATGCCAAATGATGTGATTTTTTGCATGATGCTCCTCCTGGATGTTAGGATTGATCATGATGTTTTGTGGAATTTTTGGAATCGTTTCTGATTTTTTTGAGATTTTTATTTTTGGATTGCCATTTGACGACTTTTGAATAGTCTTGAACTTCAATGATTTGTGAAATGCTTATGCTTTATCATATGAACTTGAAATTTTGCACATTGATTTTAGACACATTGAAGTTTATTGTGGCTTTGGTTTGAGGTCTTTATCATTTGCCAATTCTGTTTTAGGCTTGTGCTAAGTTGATGTAGCATTTTGTGTCTCAATTGAGCTTATTTGTGCTTACCTTGCCTTATGGAATTTGATTACCATGCTTAAACTTGTCCAATTGCCCTAATTTTTGGTGTGTTGATCATGTTGTGTGTTCTGTTTCGCCATGATTTTTCTTGAGATTTATTTAATCATTTTTGAATTAATGTGGATTTGTTCATTCTGTTGCTTCAATGTGCTTCCAACTTGCATGCTTTGCCTTATTTGATTTGTGAAATGAATTTGGTTGATGCTATTGACATGAGACCTTTTGGATTATCTTCTTATTGGATTAAAGTTGATTCATGTCAATTTTCAGGTTCTGTTTTGAATTATTTCTCCCTCTTTGACCCTAGGCCTTGTCCTAGTGGTTTGCCTCTCACAGTTGAGCTTTGTTTTCAGGTTAAGAAGTACATGGCCATGATGGAATTGATTCACTTGTTTGGATGGATTATTTAGTTGATGTTGACTAATCTTGACTTGTTTTGTAGGTGGCTTTTAGCTCATTTGAAGTTGAGCTTGTGCCTTGCACATTGGTGCATTGTTTGTTTGACTATGTCTGTTGACTGTTGACTATTGGTTGTCTGTTTGACTTTTTGAGTTGTGTACTGACTGAGTTGGATTGTTTTCAGGTACTTTAGTTGCTTGAGTTCATTGTGAACTTGCTTTTGCTTTGCTTGGTTGCTTAAGCATTGAGGTATAATGTCTCGACTTCATGAAGTCTGGAAGACCTGTCCTGTTACTTGGGCAGGCACCTGTCTAAAGCCCTCCTTAAGAGGCAATGCTTGTGTTTGTTTATCTTTGTGCCAAGCAGGAAAAGACCTCTAAGAGGCAATTGGCAGATAAAAGAGATGTGCAATCCATCTCCTACTATTCAGTGTGTCATCCCTTTGCTCACACACCTTGTGTTGATGCATTGTGGATATTAACCCAAGATCCTTGTTGAGTCAGTCTTATGTGGATAGAAGAGTTCCAACTTTCTGAACTCCCACACTTTCATTTGTCTGAAGCTCTCCCAGGCCAGGGATAAGAGTTGTGAGGTCTTATCCTCACTTTCCATTTCATCTGCTTCACCCTAACTCTCAATGTTAGGGTTAAGAGCTAACTTCACCCGATTACAGTTGGCTTGTGTTTCACAGCCTAACCTTGTGTGAGCCCACTTTGTTTGTATATAGTGTGTGCTATTTGTGTGAATGATTGCTTTGCCTGTGCTATTTAGGATAGCTTGCTCCCTTTGCAAGTTAGATAGCAACCTTAACATAGGGATCGTATGCATGACAACTTCTAGGCTCGAGTCGTAGTCTTCCTAGTAATTTGTGTCTCCCTTTGTATCTGGTTAGGCTAGTCCTTTTTCCCTGCGTAGGGGAACTACGTCGCCCTGATCCTCATACCAGATGAGGTACGTAGGCAGGAGATGAGCTGATCTCTCCGGGCGCCCTTTTTATTTTGTCTTGTGTGAGTTAGGAGATGGATGTAAGACCAGCGATTGGCATTCCGTATCCTATTGTCGCGTGCTTGGAGTCCGATATAAGCCCAGCGATTGGCATTTGGTTTCCAGTGTGTGTGTGTTTGTGTGGAGTCTGACGTAAGTCCAGCGATTGGCAGTCGGTTTCCTGTGTGGTTTTGTTTGGCGTGCGTTAGCCGAGCTACGAGTGCTTTGATTCTTCTTTAGTCCGAGAAGATACGTATGCATAGGATGCGACATCCTAGCGAGCACGTTCCCTTTGTCCCGAACTACGTCGACTTTGATGTCTGTGCCTGACAGACTACGTAGGCCCAGGATGCAATATCCTGCCGAGTTAGTTTCTTTCGTTTTTGTGTTTCTTTTCAGCCAGTGTTTGATGTGTGTTTGAGCAGTGTTTAGCAACCTTTATCCTTCCTTTTGTGCGTGGATCCCGTCGAGTACGACGGATGCGTAGGGGTGCTAATACCTTCCCTTCGCATAACCGACTCCCGATCCCATCTCTCTTTGGTCGCGAGACCATGTCTTTTCCAGGTTTACTTCGAGCGTTTCCTTTCCCTCTTTTGGGATAAATAACGCATGGTGGCGGCTCTGTTGTTTTGTTTTCCCGCCGGTTTTTCGCGTAATGCGACACGAAGCTATCGAGCTTGCAGGGAATTTTAGGTCAACACCATATTAAATGGGAGACAACCATGCAGAATATAAACACAAATAGTTGCTCGGAAAGCAGGAGGAAACTCTAACTGGGAGCGAGTCGGATGGTGTTTGGTGGGGAAACCAATGCGATCTACCGGGGAAAACATCTTACTCTGCTAAAGATCAACCCCGTTGGGGAATACAGAAACACTGCCGGGGGAATAACACGCCGCAAGGTACTGAATCAACCAACTTAGCTGGGAAAAAGGATCGAAACTCCGCTAGGGAACTAACACTCCGCAGGGGGACCAGAACAACACACACAACCAGGGATACCCGATGGGTTAACTACTTGGGAAACCTCTGATGTTCCGCACTTAAGGACTCGTTTCTCTTGAAGTGCTGTTGATACTTCTTTTTTAATTGCTTTGAAAAATTCTTGCTTTTATATGTTTTTGAGAAAAAAATGGTTTTGATTAAAAATTTAAATTTTCAAAATGATCATAATAAAATTTAAACTATTGGCTGAAGTAAATAAGAGTAGAAACAATCGGATGAAAGCTCAACTTTATTTAATGGGATGGTAGTCTGTAAATGACAAGATTCCATGGATTTTTACAAAGTTGAAAAATGGTAATTTACATGGAAAAGGGTTACATTGAATAAAAATGACCACTAATTCTTCTACCAATCCTTTGATATCCATTGTGCTCTTGACCGCTGCTGGGATGATGAATTGACGTCAACCCTTGTACTCCAAGTTCTTCAAAATTTGAAGATCAGCAGGATACAGTTACTTGCCATAATCCCTAATTTTTGCATAAGTTTCCACAAGGTGGGGTACTCAACTTATCAGGAAATTCTTCTGTTTTTATGTCTCTAATTTTTGCCGGGATCGCCCTTTTGGGTTTTCAATCCACCGAGACGCTCATTTTTGCCTAAGCCGCCCTTTCGGGTTTTCAACTTAGGGAGCTGTTCTTTTTTTTTTAGGCGAAGTATTTCTTGACTGCATCTACATTCACAGGACGAGTGAACTCTTTACCATCCATAGTTGTAAGAATCAAAGCACCGCTTGAAAAGGCTCTCTTAACAACATATGGTCATTCATAATTAGGAGTCCATTTTCCCCTAGAATCTGGTTTGAACGATAAAATCTTCTTGAGCACAAGGTCAACTTCTCTGAACACACCAGGTTTGACCTTCTTATCAAAATCTTTCTTCATCCTCTGCTGATATAATTGACCATGACACATGGTCGTCAATCTCTTCTCTTCAATCAAATTCAGTTGATCAAACCTGGTCTGACACCATTCAGCCTCAGTCAACTTGGCTTCCATAAGCACACGCAATGAAGGAATCTCAACCTCTACTGGGAGTACTGCTTCCATACCATACACAAGAGAGAAAGGGGTTGCCCCTGTTGAAGTGCGTATAGATGTACGATACCCATGCAAAGAAAACGGGAGCATCTCATGCCAATCCTTGTATGTGACAACCATCTTCTGAATAATCTTCTTAATATTCTTGTTCGCAGCTTCAA
Source organism: Lathyrus oleraceus (assembly GCF_024323335.1). Classification (NCBI taxonomy): domain Eukaryota; kingdom Viridiplantae; phylum Streptophyta; class Magnoliopsida; order Fabales; family Fabaceae; genus Lathyrus; species Lathyrus oleraceus. Next base: position 119,884,321 of record NC_066581.1, on the reverse strand, counting down.
CAACCTCATTCATCTTGGGTCTGTATGGAGAAGAATTATGGTGTGCAATCTTGAAGTCTTTGCGAAGAGCTTCCACCATATTATTATTCAAGTTCGATCCATTATCAATAATAATCTTACTTGGCACGCCATAACGGCATATGATCTGATTCTTAATAAACCTCACAACAACTTGCTTGGTTACATTTGCATACGATGTCGCTTCAACCCATTTTGTGAAGTAGTCAATTGCCACCAGAATGAAACGATATCCATTCGAAGATTTGGGCTCAATCATCCCAATCATATTAATTCCCCACATGGAGATGGGACATGGGGAAGAGATAACATTCAATAGTGTCGGAGGAACATGAATCTTATCAGCATAAATTTGACACTTGTGGCATTTCTTCACAAATTTGCAACAGTCGGATTCCATTGTCAGCCAATAGTAACCTGCCCGCAACATCTTCTTCACCATTACATGTCCATTGGAATGAGTACCAAATGATCCTTCATGCATTTCAGTCATCAACAAGTCTGCTTTGTGTCTATCCACGCATCTGAGGAAAACCATGTCGAAGTTTCTCTTATACATTATATCACCATTCAAGTAGAAATTATTGGCTAATCTTCTCAAAGTCTTCTTAACTTTCAAAGATGCACCAGACGGGTAAATCTGACTTTGGAGGAAACACTTGACGTCGTAATACCACGGCTTTTCGTCTTTGGTCTCTTTAACAGCAAACACATGAGCTGGCCTATCAAGACGCATCATAGAGAAATTGGGAACTTCATTTCAATACTTTACCACAATCATTGATGCCAACGTTGAAAGAGCATCCGCCATTCGGTTTTCATCTCGAGGGATATGACGAAACTCAACCTTTGTAAAAAAAGTTGTAATCCTCCTCGCATAATCTCTATATGGTATTAAACCAGGTTAATTTGTTTCCCATTCCCCTTTGATCTGATTCACAACCAAAGCTGAATCTCCAAAGTCATCCAAATACTTGATTCTAAGATTCATGGCCTCTTCAAGCCCCATAATGCAAGCTTCATATTCTGCCATGTTGTTTGTACACTTGAAAGTCAATCTAGTTGTAAATGGTAGATGCGTGCCTTGAGGAGTAATGATCACTGCCCCAATGCCATTTCCATACTGATTAATAGCTCCATCAAATACCATGCCCCAATGGGAACCAGGTTTTGGCCCTTCTTCAAGCAATGGTTCATCACAATCTTTCATTTTCAAGTACAAAATCTCTTCAATTGGTTGGTGAGCCAAATGGTCAGCCAAGATACTACCTTTGATCGCTTTCTGAGATCGGTATTCGATGTCATACTCTGATAACAACATATGCCAACGGGAAATCCTCCTAGTTAAAGCAGGCTTCTCAAATATATACTTGATTAGATCCATTTTGGATATTAACCAAGTGGTATGATTCAACATATACTGGCGTAGAGGCTTATCAGCCCAAGCAAATGCGCAACAAGTCTTCTCAAGCATAGAATACCGAGTCTCACAGTCAGTGAACTTCTTACTGAGGTAGTAAATTGCAAATTCTTTCTTTCCATTCTCATCTTGCTGACCAAGAACACAACCCATACTATCTTGAAGCACAGTCAAATACATGATCAACGGTCTTCCTTCAATAGGTGGAGACAAAATTGGAGGTTCAAGTAAATATTCTTTGATACTGTCGAAAGCTTTCTGGCAGTCTTCGGTCCAATCACAAGACTGATCTTTCCGAAGAAGCTTGAATATAGGCGCACATGTGGCAGTCATGTGGGAAATGAATCTGGAAATATAATTCAAGCGGTCGAGAAAACCTCTGACTTGCTTCTCAGTTTTTGGTGCAGGCATCTCTCGTATTGCTTTGACCTTGGCAGGATTAACTTCAATACCCTTCTCGCTGAGAATAATGCCCAACAACTTACCAGAACGAACACCAAAAGTACACTTATTGAGATTCAAGCGGAGTTTATATTTCCTCAAACGCTGGAATAGCTTCAACAAATACTCAACATGTTCCTCTTCATCAATTGATTTAGAAATCATATCATCGACATATACTTCAATCTCTTTATGCATCATATCATGAAAAATTGTAGTCATTTCTCTCTGGTAAGTTACACACGCATTCTTTAGACCGAAAGGCATCACTCTATAATAGAATATTCCCCAAGGTGCAATCAATGTGGTCTTCTCCATATCTTCGGGTGCCATCTTGATCTGATTATATCCGGAAAATCCATCCATAAATGAAAAGACTTTGAATTTAGCAGTATTGTCTACCCACATATCAATGTGTGATGGAGGGAAATCATCTTTCGAATTGGCTTTATTTAAATCTCTATAGTCAACACACATGCGTACTTTTCCATCCTTCTTCGGAACAGGCACAATATTGGCCACCCATTACGGATACTCAGCGATTACAAGGAAACCGGCATCAATCTGCTTCTACACTTCCTCTTTGATCTTCACAGCCATATCAGGATGCGTTCTTCTCAACTTCTGCTTGACTGGCGGGCATTCTGGCTTCAACGGCAATCTATGCTCCACAATCTCAGAATCCAAACCAGGCATGTCTTGATAGGACCAAGCAAACACATCTGAATACTCTCGAAGAAGATCAAACAACCCCTTCTTAACATCTGGACACAGTCGAGACCCAATCTTGACTTCTTTCACATCATCCTCGGAACCCAAATTGACTAACTCGACCTGTTCTTCGAACGGTTGAATGGTCTTTTCATCTTGCTCAAGAAGACGAGATAATTCATCACTCACTTCTACATCACTTTCCTCCTCGGCCTCAAACACGGGGAATTCAAAATTTGGAGAAGGAGAAGGATCATTGTATTCAATTGGGTTAGGAACCAACCTGCATAATGATTTGATATTTTGATTTTAGAGAACTGAATTTGTGACCAAATATTATGCAGATGGACAATTATATTGTTTATTTATGTTTTTTTGTGATTACCATTTTCAGAATAAAGCAAAAAGTAAAAGCAAAACATCATAGATGTGGATGAATAGAATTAATTTTATTAATGATCAATTTAGAAATGCCCAAACAATTTTCACTTCTCCCTCAGGCGTATGAGAAGGATTTTAAAACATATAAAAGTAATTACTTAGATCGATGCAAAATAACAGGAATATCAACAGTAGTTCAACTGTTGCAAGCATTTCCATGCGTCACAAAATTGGTGTAGTCTTCCTCTTCGTCATCCTCTAGCACAGCAGCTAAGTGTTGTTCATTGCCATGAATGAACCCTCCGCTACGGAAGCTAAGTTGCATATCTTCAGTCCTTGTAGTTGATAAACCTTTATGGAACCCCAAACCGGTTTTGCATTTGTTATCGGAGACCTCTACCATGCGCCCCCACTGATCAACATTGCCTTCTTCCACAATCTTCTTGGTATCTTTCAATGAGGACATAGGTACCCCAACTCTCTTTCAGCAGCAATGGATAAGGCTTGGAACGGTGTTCCAACCTCATCCTCAGCTTCAACATAAGAGAAAGATGACAAATGGCTAACCAACAACGCCTTCTCTCCACCAACAATCACAAACTTTCCATTCTTCACAAATTTGAGCTTTTGGTGCAAAGTTGAAGTAACGGCTCCTGCCTCATGGATCCATGGCCTTCCCAACAAGCAACTGTAGGTCGGGTGGATATCCATTACTTGAAAAGTAATTTGAAAATCACTCGTACCTATCTTAACTGGAAGGTCCACTTCACCAATATCTGTCTTGCATGAACCATCAAAAGCTTTGACGATTACACCGCTATACCTCATAGGCGCTCCTTGGTATGATAGCTTTGACAAAGTTGACTTCTGAAGAACATTCAGTGACGACCCGGTGTCAACAAGCACATTTGACAAAGCATCCTCTTTGCAATTCATAGAAATGTGCAAAGCCATATTATGATTTCTTCCCTCCTTAGGGACTTCTTCATCACTGAAGCTAAGATTATTGCAAGAAGTGATGTTAGCCACGATATGATCGAATTGATCCACTGTAACATCATGTTCTACAAAAGCTTGTTCCAGAACTCTCTGTAGTGCTTCTTTGTGCGCTTCAGAATTCATGAGCAGAGACAACACTGAAATCATTGAGGGGGGTTGGAGTAGCTGCTCTACCACATTGAACTCACTCCTTTTAATCAACCGAAGTACCTCATCATCATCATTGGCCTTCGCATTGCTGGATCCACCAGACTTACCCTTTGAAGCACCAACTTGATCTACAACAGGCACTTCTACCTTCTTTCCAACAACTAATTCCACTTTTTCCTTTGGGAACACCGACCCAAACACTCGACCACTACGGGTCACCTTGGTAACATCAGCAATGCTCACTATTGAGCTAGTCGTAGGCAACGGGACCTCTTGACCACCTTCTATCATTGTAGCATTGTACTGATACGGTACAGCTTTATTAAATGAATACGGGATTGGGCCCGCTAACCGTACAACCAACGGTGATACTGATATATTGTTGACATTGTTACTGTTGCTGCTGTCGTACTGAATTACCAATCTCTCTGGCTGCTTAAAAATGGGCACTATGACATTCACATCATCATCTACATGACAGGATTGAACAATTTGAGTCATGCCTTCATCCATCAGTCGCTGGATGTCCCTTTTCACAACTTCACAACCCCTCGGGTTAACACTACAAACATCACAACCATCATGGTCGTGCTCACAATCACTTACCAAATAAGCATCCTTATGCATTTTCACCAAGGACCTCCTGATAAAACGCACATCAAAAACTTTGAACTTGCCAGGATAACCATCCACCATATTCACAGAAGAGTTCCCATGAGCGGGCAAAAGATTTGCTTTCACATTCGGCGCACGGTCCTCGAAGGACATCATTCCACTCTTCACCAGCTTCTGAATCTCATACTTGAGCGGATAACAGTTCTCAATATCATGTCTGGATTCTCCTTGATGAAAAGCACAACGGAGCTCAAGCTTGTACCACCATTAAAGTGGTTCTGGAATCTATGGCGGGTTTCTTGGTTGGATCAGGTTCTTGAGGACCAATGACGGATATAATTCTGCATAAGACATAGGAATTGGGTCGAAAGAGACCTTTTTCCTCTCAAAGTTTTGTTGATAATGATTATTGTTGGTATTGTTGTTGTTGTAGGTGTTCGTTCGTTGTTGCGGTTATTGTTGTTGACTTTGTGGTTGTTGAACTGGTGTTGATTGTTGATTAGAAAATACCGGGATAACAGAAGATACTTGATAATGATGTTGACGGGATGTTGGATTCCTTCTGATCTGAGGCCTCCTCTGCCTCCCACTACTTATTGCATTCGCTTCATTGTCCTTCTTCTTGCTGAAACTACTGCCATATCTCTTGCCCGTCGATGCCTCATCCTTCGACAAATGTCCCTCTCGGACTCCTTCCTCAAGCCTCATCCCCATGTTTACCATTTCAGTAAAGTCACTGGGGGCACTAACAATCATTCGTTCATAATAAAATGAACTCAGGGTTTTCAGAAAGATCTTTGTCGTCTCTTTTTCCTCCAAAGGAGGAGTGATCTGGGCAGCCAATTCCCTCTATCTCTGCGCATACTTTTTAAACGTCTCCTTATCTTTCTAAGACATAGACCTCAGCTAGTCTCTATCAGGAGCCATGTCCACATTGTACTTATACTGCTTGACAAAAGCCTCTCCCAGGTAATTTAAAGTACGTATGCTAGCACTATCCAACCCTATATACCAACAGAGTGCAGCACCGATCAGGCTGTCTTGGAAATAATGAATCAACAGTTGATCATTATCGGTCTGAGTAGACATCTTGCAAGCGTACATCACTAGATGACTAAGTGGACAAGTGTTCCCTTTATACTTTTCAAAGTCAGGTATTTTGAACTTTACTGGGATCTTGACGTTGGGCACTAAACACAACATAGCAGCACTCTTTCCAAAAAATCCTTACCTTTTAGCGTCTTCAATTCCTTGTGCAGCTCAAGAAACTGATCCTTCATTTCATCCATTTTCTCGTAGACATCCGGACCCTCGGACGGCTCGGAGTGATAAATGGTGTCCTCTACACGAGGTAAGGTATGCACAACGGGAGGTGGCACAGACATGACCGGGCTAGATTCTGGCATGGAAGCAAAGGTAGGCGCAAAGCCTTCAGGCATGAAGTTGGACGGCATTCCCCACGGGAATCCGGCAGGCATAGTGGGCGCAAAATGAGCGGTAGCAGCAGGCATGCTAGAGGTAGCCACCTCTGAAATAACCGTCATCGCAGGAGGAGTTGCAGGCGTTGGAGAAGATTGACTCTGAGCAGCAAGCACTGACTCCATCATGGCAGTCAGGCGGGCGATCTCGTCCTTCAGCTCTCTGTTCTCTTGCTCTAGATGCTCCATAATTCTGAAGTGATTGGCGCAGGTGTTGTACTGATGAGTCAGCTTGGCTAAAGCACATAAGAAACACCAATGAGACATCTAGCGAAAGAGAAACCTGCTTATGCAAATGATGCACGAAATGCAATGCTTGTTTATTTATTTTTGTTTTCAAGGAACTTACTATATCATTTACGGACATATATATATATATATATATATCAACAATTGCAATAATTTTTATATGACCAAAAATCCCTTTTCATTTATATAATTGGAAGGATTACACTGAGTATAATTTCAGAAACTATATGAAAAATACAAGAGAAAAGGAGACTAGTCATCCTAAGGATCCCTAACAACGTCAGAAGATCTGGCTGAAGGCGCGTACTTCCTTCGAATGCGTCGAATCTCGGTCTCAAAAGAAGCCTTCATCTGAGTCTTCTCAAGAACAAGCTGATCAATAATCTTCTTCCAAGTAACGGAAGGCTGAGGCATGCTAGAAGATGAAACCTCTGGCTCTCTCTGTCTCTTCGTCACTCGGTCTTCAAGTAGCTCAATAAGTGCATGTTTGTCCTTAGACTCCAACTGCAACTCTTCATGCTTCTTGCTCAAAGCACGGAAACACTATTCCCACATGTCCTTCTCTTGCTTCATCTTGGCGAGTGCGTCTTCCAACTCCTCTACATCATGGTTAGGGAGAGTTAATGGCTCAACCACAACCATAGACATAGGTCTTTCACAAGGATAAGGCATCTTTAACTCCAAAGCTCTCTTCTTCACCCAAAGAGTGTAAGCTTCCAAAGCTACACAATTGCACGGACCAAGCTCGGATCTTCCTTTCCTATGCACATTATGCCAAGCATGCACAATCTTCTGCTTCAAATGTTGGGGATCTTTACCCTCTTGGTAGAAAAGACCTTCTAACAAACTGTTATTAGGTTTGTCTCTCAAGGGGAACCCAAGTTGACAACGAGCCAAAGCAGGGTTGTAGTTAATTCCTCCTTGTATACCAATGAGAGGCACATTAGAGAATTCACCACAACTATCAATAATCTCCAAACTACTTAAAGACGGATCATACCAAACTATATCATCATTAGTGAGACACATAAGTCTCTGAGATCACCTTAGACATTGTTTGTTCTCCACAAAAGCAGGTGCCTGAGGCAAGTGCGAAATAAACCACTTGTACAGAAGAGGAATACAATAGACAATAGTTACACCACCCTTTGAATTCCTTAGATGCAAAGAGAAATACATATCTCCCAACAAAGTAGGCACATGATTCCCAATCAGAAAAAGTCTAATGGCGTTTACATCAACAAAACTGTCAATGTTAGGGAACAACGCTAATCCATAAATGAGCAACACAAACATAGCTTCAAAAGCATCCACACTACCAACTTGAGCAAAAATAGTAGCTTCCTTGATGAGGAAATCAGATGGCAACCCAAACAATCCTCCTTTCTTCACCCAATGAACCTCTATCTCAAATTTCTTCAAGTGAAGAGCTTCATCAATAATACTAGACCGAGGAATCTCCTCAAATCCACTAAAAAGTACTCTACTAGAAACAGGCATTCCCAAAAGATGAGAATACTCCTCCAAGGTAGGCACAAGCTGAAAATCTGGGAAAGTGAAACAACAGTAGAGAGGATCATAGAACTGCATTAACAGACTCAAAGGTCCTTCAACCACATCAGCAGACAAGATAGACAGAAGCTTCCCGTGGCGTTGTTTGAAGTCCAAGGGATCTAATACAAAATATGCTAGCTTCCTTAACTCTTTCAAGTCGGGACATCTGAAACTGTACTTCTTAGTGTTCCTTCATCCATAATCCATGGTCTGAAAATATTTGCAAATAATACCTTAATTCCTTGAAATTTTCGTGTGATGAATGTTATGATGTGCATGAATGCATGAATGCAACAATCACAAATAAGGGATCACACACAAGGCAAACAAAGGTCAATGGATGTGTAGCAGGGTTTTCGTTAACTTTAGGTTTATTTACTAAACCAAAAGTCAACATACAATTTGAGTCGCTACCGCACTTTTATTTATCCAAAGGAGAGGCTAAAAAGCGAACAAAAGCCATGTAAGAAGTTTTTCAAATAAAAAACTAATAAAAATGTCAGAGATCTAGGTAAGGGGGTTGGTTATGAAATGGGAAGGTTTTACGCACCCAAAACATCCTTAGTACTCTAAGGGAACCCTTTTTGCAAATATGTGTTGTAGGTTGGTATTTGTGAAAAGATTTGTGCAAAAAGATGGGAGGGATGAGAAGAGAATAGATTATATTTACAAATTTTGTTGTTTGAATGGTTGAACCCATTGCCTACGTACCATCACAAAGGGGGATCAAAACCTCGTAGTTCGTGGTAAAAATTTCAAAGATTGGTGAATTGATTTTAATGAAAAGCCTTAAGGTCTTTTGTTATCAAAGGGAGAAAACTCAACCTAAACCAACAATCCACCATGTGAGGAGGGCTTCAACATGCTAGTGAGGGTTATCCCTATAATAAGCATGGAAGGCTTACAATCCAACACTAAGGATGAGATGAGATTTACATCAACCACTATGAAACTCAAACCTATGACTAATGTTTTTGAAAAGAATTCAACAAGTGGTCATTGGAACCACAAAACAACTTGAAATGGGTAATATTTACAAGTTAAATTTATTTACAAAATGAGGTCAAAGTTGGGTTAAAGTTTATTTACAATGAGTATTTATGAAAATGGATTTGAAAAGTCAAAGGCCTAAGGCTTAGGTTTCTAATTTGAAATAAAGTCAAAGTTTTGAAAATGATTTTTGGCTTGGTTAGAGAGGAGAGAGAGGAGAGAAGGGCTATTCCTAAAGCAAACAAAGATAAGAGGGGAGAGATAACCCTTGGAGTTCCTTTTCTTGGAGTCATAGAAATGACTCAAGATGCTCCTTTCCTTTGGATTTAGCACACAAAACAACCAATCAATAATTTGAATTTAAGCTCATATGATCTCCATTTGGCTTGGCTCTCAACTTTGCCACTCATGATAATGGTCCTCTTTTCCCAATCTTAAGATGAGGTTCCTATCACACAAAGGCACGCGTCAAAAATCTCATAATATAATAAAGGGAATGGACAAAGAATGAATTTAAGGAGAAGTCCTTTGAGGTCAACTTTGAATTTTAGCATTCTAAAGGCATGGGGCCTAGTTGCTCTTCAACATATTTTGCATTCTAAAGGAATGAGGCCTAGTTGCTCTTGAACTCCTTTAAGCATGGGTGAATCCTAATTCTAAGTCCTTTCTCCTTTTGTATTTGGTTCACATCAAAACAAACACAAAACCACACAAAATAGCAATATATTTATATACAATAATGGGCTCAAATTAGCAAAAGAAAAATGACATAAACATAAAATATGTGCTCAAGTGAGCAAAGTGAAAATCAAGATGAATAATTAGCAAGAAATAAATGACATTAAAAGTAAATGACAAGAATTTAAAAGCTCAAATTAAACTTAGTAGTTAGTAGAGTTATGTTAGCTTGTCATAAGACAAGGTAGCGCTATGTTAAGAAATCGTAAGTGGACTAATATAGTAGCCACACCTATCTGAGGTCGGTCAATAAGAATATAGGCAAAGAACACAAGTTAGAGATCATGACTAGTAAGCCAAGCTCCATAAACTTGCCATGCCAAACAAAAGGGGAAGGGCCTTGTATTGACTTTTGGTTATTTGCTTGACCAAGAAGTAACCTATCTTTGACACAAAATAACTCACTTGATCATGGATCAAGTTGAATTTGGTTTGGATCAAAGAAGATTAAACTTCTATTTGTCAAGACCAACCTCAAGACTTTAACTCATTGGCCATTAAGGGAAAGAAAGGGATGAAGATGAAAGCGAGGGGGGTAAGAAGACAACAACCAATCCCAATTGATCAAGGGATAACTCATCCTTGATCAAATTCATTCATCTCTCTAGGTGATGATCCTTAAGGATTCACACACCACAAGATCCAATGAATTTGATCAAAGTTGAATCAATTCAACCTTGATCAACACCAACTAGAAAAGGAATGAAGATAACAAGTCAAGAAGTCAATATTTTTTTTTTGTAATTTTTGAATTAAAAGAGAACACAAATAAAAAGTAAACAAAAAAAGTTGAACCTCCAATTCAATTCAAAACAACTTCAATAAGTCCAATTAAATTTTCATAGGTTCAACATAGTCAAACAAACTTTGACTAATTTTCTCACAAATTTTTAAAGTCAGAGAGTAATTAAAATCAATTAAAAACAACCAAAAATAGCATAATATGAATTAAAATCTCATATAATCTCAAAAACAAACAAGAAATTATTGAGACTATTTTTCATTGAATATTCATGATCCATAGATGCTATGAAAATATTTTTGTATTTTTTAAAAGTCAGAAAACATTTTAAAATGAATTAAAATCATTAAAAACTAAATAATTCATGAAAAATATCAAATGAAGTCACAAAAATAATTAAAAATCATAATATCAAACTAGATTTTTCAAGAAAAATTTTAGAGTTGGTCTCATATTTTTCTGACCTCGTATGAATTTTTTATGAATTATTGAAAATGAAATGAATTAAAAGAAAATAAAAAGAAAATGAAATAAAACGAAAAATGATAAGCCACCGGATCCATTTCATTAGTTGACGTGGCAATGGTACACGGCTTGGATCTGATGATGCACGATGGACGCAAGTCAACAGCGAAACATAATGAATTAAAACAAGTAATTGAAATGAACGCACAAGATTAGATCGTGAGGGAGAGATCCAAGGGTTATGGTTAACACATGTGGTGGTGGTGGTGGATACCACCATCTTCTCCGATCAACCAACAAATTCCGGCCAGAAGTTGCAGGAAAATGGATCTTATCAAAAATGAAAAACAAGGGCATGGACATGATGCTCGTGTGATGTAGATCATCATTGTACCATTAGATTCCTCTCATTCTTCCTATATTGAGAGAAAGATGAAGGAGAAAATCATAGTGTCCACACGGATTGCTCTTGAAATGGAAAATTAAATGCACCAAAAGCTTGCCTCAAGTATGAGGACTTCAAAGAACCACAAAAACACAAGAATACTACATTGAATTGTGATTTTCAGATCCAAACAGTTTGAGTTTATACCTTCAAAATGGTGAGCTTCTGGCCACGAATCCTTCAAGCTTTTTGCTCCTTTTTGATCTCTGAATATAGGGAAGATGGTTGGCTAAGGAATCTAGCTTTGAAACTCAACTAATGTTGCTGAATTTCAAGCTCGAAAATATTGAAAAAAATGGTGAATGATTCCTTTGGTGAGGATGTGGTTTCAGTTCACCAGCATATGGGATCTCCAAAAGGTTATCAAATGAAGGAGAGGAAGCCCTTATTTATAGGTGAATGCTTCTGAATTCACACTTTGCTCATGTGCATGGGAATTATAATTTTGAATGCATGAGCCTTTGTGGACGTGTAAGAGGCCCATGAATGGCTGAAGGAGCTTGCTGCGATCATATGGGAAGCATGTGGTTGTGCACATGGAATGGAAGAAGCTTGCATTTCAAGTTTTAACATAAAATATCAAGAATGCACATAAATGAATAAAAAAATCGAATCTCCCAAATGGTAGATCCAAATGACTATTGTGAGTAATGGTTGGAAAGCTTTTGAAATAAGGAACAAAAGTCATGTTGGGCAAAAAACCATTTGACATGTGCAAATTGATCAAAACTGGCTTGGAAAGTTCAAGTGTAAAACATGTTCAAATCATTTTGAAAAAATCACCCAAAAGTAAGCTTGGTTAAATCCCTCTGCCCTCATTATACAAGCTTTAAATGAAAACATCTCCAACATCAAAGTTGTATATCCTTTCAAGATAGTAAATTTAGACTCAAAGTTTGCATCATTTAAATTTTCTATGACAAAGTTATGGGCATTTGAAGTTGGGTACTTTTTCAAATTCAATGAGTTAGGTCAAGGATGACCTATAATGTTTTGCAATGGCACATGTATTTCCTTTAGGATTATGAAATTTTGTACAACATAACATTTGAATTAAACATCTCAGGCTTCCCAATTCCTTTGGTCCCACCTCAAAATCATAAAAATTGAGAAAGTTATGCCCTTGGCAAGTTGACCCAAAATTAGGGTTTCAGTCCAAATGACCTATAATGTTTTGAAATGAATGATGACCTTCCAGGATTCAAATCGATTTTTGATGAACATGAAAGTTGTTCATATGGTTCTTAGGAACAGTTTTTCTCTTGGGGTCATCTTCATTTGACAAACACATCAAAAGGTATAGCTCATGGAACCTCAGCTTAGTCAGATGACTTGACTGGTCAACTTTTCAAAGTCAAACTTCTAATCTTGATGAATAAATGATTGAGGGGCCTCAAATAGGCTCATAAATTCATAAAATGATAAATTAAAGAACTTCCCTTGATTAAATTTGATCAAAGGTTGAGATTGCTTCATGGGCAAGGCACGATCGAAGCACAGTGAAATTAGGGTTTCCTTGGGAAACAATCTTCAAGCCCTTTGGGTTATCTTGATAAAATTGGCAAATTGAGATACTTAGGAGACATATATGATGATTAGGAACTTTGTGTACCATTGTCATGCCTTTCCTCACCTTTATCTAGCCATTGCATTGGGCTTAGGAGCCTCCTATGAGCATTGTGGAGCACATGACCACTTGAGCTTCAAAACAAAAAGAGTTAGTGACATATTTTTGTGCTTTTGGTTAGTAATTAAATAATAAACGCAATAACATACAATACAATCATGCTTGGTGATCTCAAATCACTCAAACAAGTCCCAACCCTAGGTTAAAGGGGCCAAACATGTTATGATCCTTGAAGCAATGCACTTGTGCAATAACATGATGCCATGAGGGATCTTAGGGTCAAAATTAGGGTCTTACAGGATGAATCAAGTCATTGTACAGATCAATCATCCATTTTGGCAGATTATGGTTTACACCTTATCAACACCCAAGTTCCATTGATATTGACAAGACTTGATTGGATCAACCAAGAATCAAGGGTTTGTTGCAGGTCACGAGCATGGAGTCTGGGTAAGAACCATCCCAAAGGAGTGAACTAAGGATAAAAACCTGTAGATCATGTTCTAAAAAGTTCCCAGAGTCTTAATTCCATCTATCGGATATTGTAGGTTAAGATGACTGACTCACCGACCCATAATATTCTCAAGAGAAACTCGTCTGAGTGTAGTATCGCGTAACAACTGTTATCAAGTCTACACTTGAACAGTTTCCGCACTACGTCCTAAATAGGCCAAGAGGGGGTAAATGTTCTACGGTCATCAGCTTCTCATACCCAAATTAGAGATAGTAATGCCTAACCACAAATACTTGTGTGACATGTCCAAATCCAAAAGAGTCTCCACTGAGCAGATGGATCTCAAGCCAACTTGTTAAGGACTACTCTACACAAGTTGAACATGACTATACCATCCTCCTATCTTAATTGCACTCAAGTTCGGGTTAGAACTTATCTCACCACTCAGAGATCACCAAGCACAACAAGAAGATTATATCACACATACATATATACAGACATCACATATATACAAATATATACACACAAAAAGTAGGCTAAACCCACTGGAGACTACTGTAATACCCCAAAATTTACCCTTCATTTTTCTTGGAAGCATGGGATTGTGTTTCACATTGCATTAGCATCATACTAGGTCATACTCATTGCATACTGCATCGGTGACTTGGGAAATCAGGGTTTGATTGATCACTCCTTGCTAGAAGGAGCCCACACAAAACAAGACTGAGAATTGAACTTCATTCTCGAATTATACAAGTCTCAAGGGGTTCCAAATGTCATATTATGGTCCTCAGTTCATCAGTGGAAGATTCAGAGCTCTCAGAATGTACATTTGCGCTTAATTAGGAAATCAGGGTTTCATGGCTATTTGCAACAGACAAGGTTTGGTTGGAAGTGAAGGGGCTCATTCATGTCATGATTATAGAGGCATCTTGGCCTAAGAAGATCCACAATTATCACAGAAAGATCCATTGGCAATCAGTGCAATCCGTTCCTAGTCATTTTTGCCCTAAAACTAGGGTTTGGTATAAAATCGGTTTATTTCTAATTCCTTGAGTGAAACTCATTTCCATGGCCCTCCATATGTCCACAAGGGTCTACATACAAAAAATCAGCTCTTTATTTGAGCCAGAGGTGCCTCAATTGATCAATGGAATCGGGAATCAGACGGTTTGGGAAAAGGTCAACTGTGGGGCCAGAAAAGTCAACTCCTGACATTTTGAAGGTGGAATCTCAAAATTCATGCCTAAGGAAGTCCACATGTGAAATTTGATCAAGGTTGGTTCATGGATTCATCATTTAATCAGGAGTTGGAAAAGTTACCAAATTTGGAAATAGTTGACTTTCCATTTAAGGCAAGTTTTTATGGTTTTTGCACCCACTTTAAGCCTATATTCCATCAAGATGCAATCCCCATTTGAAACTTTCTTCAACATGAAAGTTGTTCCTCTTGTTTCAAAATTTCTAGAGATATAAAGTTTGTTTCATTAGGAATAAAAGTGAGAAAGTTAGGCTTGGTCAAAGTAAGACATTATTTTAGAACACTTAGAAATTTTTCTAAGTCCAAAATTTGCAAAATTTATCAAGACTTATGGGCCAGATTTCTTGCACTTCAAGGCATCTTTTGAAAACACTTTCTTCATGACAGTTGTACCTTAATATGTGCTCTTTCACACCTTTTTGGAACCACCCCATTTGGATCATTGGTTTGGAAGATACACTCATCTAAAGTTGGTATCATAGGCTGAATTTTTTTGACAGCATTTAGGTCAAACTGGCCCAACCATTTTGCAGCCATGAAACCTGAACTTTATGGCCATTTTCCACCCCTTTCCACTCACGATTTCAAGATGTGTTCAACATGAAAAATGTTAAATTTCATGTCCTCTTTCACACCTTTTTGGAACCACCCCATTTGGATCATTGGTTTGGAAGATACATTCATCTAAAGTTGGTATCATAGGCTGAATTTTTTTGACAGCATTTAGGCCAAACTGGCCCAACCATTTTGCAGCCATGAAACCTGAACTTTATGGCCATTTTCCACCCCTTTCCACTCACGATTTCAAGATCTGTTCAACATGAAAAATGTTAAATTTCATGTCCTCTTTCACACCTTTTTGGAACCACCCCATTTGGATCATTGGTTTGGAAGATACACTCATCTAAAGTTGGTATCATAGGCTGAATTTTTTTGACAGCATTTAGGCCAAACTGGCCCAACCATTTTGCAGCCATGAAACCTGAACTTTATGGCCATTTTCCACCCCTTTCCACTCACGATTTCAAGATGTGTTCAACATGAAAAATGTTAAATTTCATGTCCTCTTTCACACCTTTTTGGAACCACCCCATTTGGATCATTGGTTTGGAAGATACACTCATCTAAAGTTGGTATCATAGGCTGAATTTTTTTGACAGCATTTAGGCCAAACTGGCCCAACCATTTTGCAGCCATGAAACCTGAACTTTATGGCCATTTTCCACCCCTTTCCACTCACCATTTCAAGATGTGTTCAACATGAAAAATATTAAGTTCCATGCCCTCTTTCTACTGTTTGCATTGCCTTGCCATTTGGACATGTTCTCATCAAGTTACAAGGTCATACAGTCACCCTCTTGAACTTATTTCAAAACAGAAAAACCATGTCATGTTGCACAAACCAACCAACACACTCTTTTCCTCATTTGGTCATTTGTTTTATGATCACTCACTTAAGTTTTGCTACTTTTAGAACTTGCTCATACCACCCCACTTTTTGCATCATTTTGCATGAATCAAAAACAAATATTCTAAGCCCATCCACACACTTGAAACCCTACATATATAAACTCCTAAAACCCTAATCAGAAGAGGAGGCTGCCACTATTTTCAAACAAGCATGGCAAGAGGAAAAGACCAAGTTTAATTCCATTGCATTTCCACAAGGCTCTTGAAGTTTCAAAGCATCTCATTTTTTTCTTCCATCTTCAAAGGTGCAGTGGACTTTGCATCTACTAGGTACCTTCACTTCTCCATTTTTATGACCATATATTCATGTTTATCATCATGCTTACCATTGTTCATTACTATTCTTTCATGCTTACTATCCATATTTCATGCTATTTTCCACTATGCCATGCTTGTTTCATACTAATTTTTGTTGTTAATATTATGCTATGTGTGTCTTATGGACCCTTCATTGCAGCATTTTCATTAAACTTTAATTTTGAAACATTGAATTTTTGCCAAAAATCCTTGCATGAGCCTCCCTTGCTGTTCATTTTTCTCTATGCTAGAGGCATTATTTTTAATGAAATAAGACACCATTGTATTTTACATGTTTCAAACTTCAATTTTGATTTTTATATCATCCCATTTGGAGCCTTAAGTTGTGAGATATGGGGATTTGAAGTTTGGGAAAATATGTTGCATTTCTCACATTTTGGTGCATGAGCCTCCCTTGTTGTTCACTTTTCTCTATGCTAGAGCCATTATTTTTAATAAAACAAGACACCATTGTGTTCTACATGTTTCAAACTTGAACTTTGATTTTTGCATCATCCCATTTGGAGCACCATAGAGGGAGATATGTTGGTTTGAAGATGAGCAAAAAAATCATGCGTTTTCCATTGTTGTGCTGCATGCATGGCTGTTTTTTTACTGTTCATTAATGCTGTCACACTTAATCCAACCGGAATGGGCCTAGCGATGTACAGCGCTGCTACCTGCACCCCCATCCAGGCCCATTTCCAATTCACTTTGTATTTTCATTTTCATTTTTATTCTTTATTCTTATTTTTATTCTGTTTTGTTTTAATTATTAAAAATATTTTATTTGTTCACAAAAATACCAAAAAATATTTTTTACTTTCCTTAATATTTTATTTAATTTATTTAATTTTTATTTTTATATTTTATTTAATGTTAATATTTTATTTTAATTATTTATTTCAAGTGGTTCTTTTAAGCATACATTTTTTCATTTATTTTATTTTCTCGACTTAAAATTATTTTTAGGTTCTGATTTTTGGGATGAGGGACCAAGGTCTCATGGTCAACCTGACCTTTTATTGGAATTTTGTTTACCATTTTCAATTTATTTTTGATTTATTTTTGACCTAGTTTGCTTGGTTGACTTTTCATTTGACTTCTGTTTTATTTCAATTAATTTATACACTAATTTTTATTATTTTTAAAATCTTTTTGGGGGATGATGATGACCTGACCCCACCTCATTTAATTTAATTTTTGATAATTTATTGAATTAATTTACTATTTATTTGATAATTTTTAAGTTGACTTTTCTATGATTGATGTTTGACTAAGGGATTGCTTAGGGCAATTGAAGAGATCTTTTGATCCCCCCTTGTTCATCTCATGTGCCACATATTTGAGGCCTTTCATCTTGATTTTATTTGATCCATGCATCATTTCCCGATTAAATTATTCATTGGTTCTTTGTGTGCATAGTTTCACTTGTCCGATTTCATCTGATAATTTTTACATTTGTTTCTTTCATCCATGCTTCTATTGTTTGATTGTTTAACATGTTTATACTTGTCATACATTATTTAATGTCTTATTATTTCATTCTTTGATTATTTGACTTGATCATATACTTGTTTATATATCTTATCTGTCTGATTAATAATTGTTGCCTACTTGTATGATGTATGAGGCATATATTATTATTGTTTGATTGCCATGAACAATCCCCATTCATAACAAATGTATCCCTCTCCCATGAAATGTATAATATTTATTCTTTCACTCTTTATTCATCTGTTAATATAAGAATTAAAATGAACATTCGATAACCATTTCAAAACAAGATCAGAACCTCGATCCAACGTCGAGTAATCTTTTTTTCAAAACCTAACAAAACCAGCACATATTCATCCATTTACCTTGTAAGTCGATAGCTTTATGCATCGCCATCAACCTTGTAAGTCGATTGCTTCATGCATCGCCATCTACCCTTATCCCTAGCACCTCTCCTTGCTCCATTCGTCGATTCTTGTTCCGTTTAGGTAGCACCCATTAGATAGAACCCTTTGTATGATAACATAGGTAGGATTCCCATATTCTTTTGTACGATAACATAGGTAGCATTCCCGTATTCTTTTGTATGATAACATAGGTAGGATTCCCGTATTCTTTTGTATGATAACATAGGTAGCATTCCCTTATCCTTTTGTATGATAACATAGGTAGAATTCCCTCTTTACTTTGCATGCTAACATTAGGTAGATGTTCCCATTTGTAAATCCTAACACATAGGTCCAAATTGCATGACAACTCTAGGGCAGGGCTTCCCTATCTTTAGACCTTTCCGAGCGTCTCCGATCTTGTGGCATGTAGTCCGTTCTATTGCAAAGAGGTAACTGCCTAAGACTCGATTCAGCGAGCTGCGACACCTGTTGCTAGGACGTGAACACATTGCCCACTCTCCTTTGACACAACTGGTGTCCTCCTTTGTAAGTCCATGTTCAGATGGCAACCCCTATGTAGCCGAACTACGGCAACTCTGATTCTCATGTTCAAATGAGATACGTAGGCACAAGATGCGATGTCTTGCCGAGTTTGACTGACAACTAACAACTAATCCTTGCATGTTTTCGCCCTTGTTGCGATTCTTTTCTCTCACCCTCGTTGCGATCGAGACCTTCCCTTTCTCTTGCCCTAGTTGCAATCGAGACCCTTATTCCCGTAGGTAGCTGAACTACGTTTTGCTCTGATTCTCATTCCAGATGAGATACGTAGGCATAAGACGCGATGTCTTAGCGAGCACACATCTCTTTCACCCATAGGTAGCCGAGCTACGAAGACTCTGATTCTCATTCCATATGAGATACGTATGCAATGGATGCGACATCCGTGCGAGTCATTTTCTTTTGACCCCTCTTTTAGTAAATAGTACCTTAGATAAACACACACCCTTTAGAAAAGAACAACAAGAGTGGATCCCGTAGAGTACTACGAATGCGTAGGGGTGCTAATACCTTCCCTTCGTATAATCGACTCCCGAACCCAAGATTTGGTTGCGAGACCTTGTCTTTTCCTTTCTTTTCTCCGGGTTTACTTCGAGGGTTTCCTTTCCCTCCTTTGGGATAAATAACACACGGTGGCGACTCTTCTGTCATTTCTTTCTCGCCGGTTGTTTTTTCGCACATCTATATTTTTTAGGCTGCGACAGCTGGCGACTCTTTTGGGGACTGTATAGTTTCCCTAAGCGAGTCCCTCCTAGCTTTTGTAGGTTTCTTGTTTGTTGGGTGTTTATTCTTTTGTACAGTTATTTATTTTTCAGCATTTACTTGCTTTACCTTATTGCATTGTGTACATATCATTGTTGTGTCTGTTGGCTCTGTGGGGATTGCCTTTTTGTTGGGGTGGGATGTTTTATGAGAGATAAGCCCACTACCCAGGCTTGAGCGTACACACAGGTTTTAGAGTGGATAGTCATGAGGCTTGCGTGGCATGTTGCTACGTTAAGTCATTCATGAGACCCACATCCAGACGAGGTTTCTTTTGGATATATTATGTTCTATGGGTGTTCCATAATGACAAATATTCCTTTAGAAATCGTCGACTCTGGTGACCATTTCCCGAGAACTCAGTCGAGGCCTCTCCTCTGAGACACGTTTATGTTAGCTCTGGTGGGCGCATTCTCGCTGCTCAATCCGAGGACCCCGAGACTGGGAACTTGCTTTAGGATATCCTGTTGAGGGGAGTCAGTGGAGGTCTTTTATCCTATAATAATGCCAAACCTTCAGTGGTAAACATATTATTCCCGACTGAAGGGCTGAAGCTGACGAACTTCTGTTCTTAGAACCTACTAGTGAGGGGCGGGCTAAATTCAGGAAACCTTAACCTTCAACCGACCCAGTTTTGCGGAGCAGAGCTTTGATCTTGTATTATATTCCTCAGTGGGTTTCTCTTCGAACAATGCAACCCGATAGTGGTTCAAGCAGATACAGCAGTCCTGATTTCCATGTCACTGCATTGCATCACATCATTTGCATATACATCATTTAATACATGTTTATCAATTATCAGGGGGTTTACATCTTTTTCTTGATTTCGGTCGAGGTTTTCTGGTTCTCCTGAGATGGATATTGGTAGAAAGAGACACGTCGCTTACAAGTTTCCTGTGGTTTGTTTGGAGCCTATTCAACAACTGATGAAGTTAATGAATCACGATTCTCTAGAAGGGTTCCGGAAGGAGTACGGTTTGATTCTAAGTTTCATCACGATTCTTTCCAAGGATCAACATGATGCTCTATTCACACTGCTGCAGTTGTATGACCCTCCATTAAGGTGTTTCACATTCCCGGATTTTATTTTTGTCCCTACTTCGGAGGAAGTTGCCAGTTTTCTCAGAGTTCCTATCAAGCCGCAGTCACTATTCTACAGTTCTGAGTTTCTCCCCAATCTCAACATGGTTGCTTCAGCCACATATTTGGGGAAATCAGTCTTGAAGGCTAATATGTGTCAGAAGGGAGGAGTCGGTGGTTTTCATTTGAGTTTCTTACTGGGAGAAGCAAAGAAGAAGCTTGAAGATGGTGACCAGAGGGGTTTCAATGTTATGTTGGCTCTTTGTGTGTATGGGATTGTCCTGTTCCCTAATGTAGCGAAATTTGTGGACGTAGACGCCATACGCCTCTTCGCGTTGGGAAATCCGGTGCCGACCTTGTTGGGAGATTTCTTTCATTCAGTGCATCATAGGAATGAGAATAGAAGGGGAGGATTGGTGAATTGTTGTGCGCCTTTGTTTTATAAGTGGTTCAGTTCCCACCTACCCAAGTCAGGAGCGTTTGTTGATGTCAAGAACTCGTAGAGTTGGTCAAAGAGACTGATGGGGATAAGAGCTAAAGATATTTCTTGGTGGTCAGACCGAAGCTTGCTTCGGGCAGATATTATTCATAGTTGTGGGAACTTCCCGAATGTACCATTGGTAGGAAGAAGAGGAAGTATCAACTACAATCCTTCTCTAGCAGTCAGATAGTTTGGATATGCTTTAAGAACCCCACCTTTGGAAAAAGATGTGGAAGAATCTCTGTTTTTCCATTCTTCATCTGATTTGACTGTATCCCTTAAGGCAGCTGAGGCCTGGCTCAAGGTGATCAAGAGAGGAAGAACTGTGCTTGGAAAAGGAGATTGTAGAACTTACCCTCAGTATGAAGAGTGGCTTCAAGGAAGAGTCGAAGAGTTTGGTCTGCCGTTTCCTATTGAAGAACCTTTGTATCCACCTACTCCTGAGCAGTCAACAATGGTGAGACGAGAGGAGTATGACAAATTCTATGAGGCAGAATATCAGAAGGGGGAAGCCGTCAGATTGCAAGAGGAAGCAGAGAGGAAATTAGTCGTGGAGGTGGACTTCTTCAGGAAGACAGACAAAGCCTTGGGATCATCCAGTTCGGAGTTGAGGCGATCCAAACAGCAGTTAACAGACGCTCATGGTAAGTTAGCTGGTTGGCAAGAGAAATGGGATGCATTTTCAACTTCTCGGAAAGCAAAAGAGGAGGAGATGGTAGCCCAACTGACTGTTCAGATGGAGAAATTGAAGACTTTGCTGAAGGAGAAGAACAATGAGCTTCTATGCGCCCGTTCAACCAATGGTTATATCACAGATCAACTCAACAAAGCTCAAGAACAGATTGAGGAACTCAAAGTGCTGGCAGGTTTGAAGAAATCCAGACTTGAAGAGGTATTCGGAGAAGATGATGGGAATTACTACAGAGAGCACATCAACGAGTTGGATGGAGTTATTCACAAGAGGAATCTGCTTATCCAGCATTTGACAGAATCTCCAGATCATCCTGACACAGTGGCACTACTGGCTGAAGTGAGGAGCAGTCCTTTTGGGTGGTATACAGGAGGCTGATTCCTGATTTTTGTTCCTCTCTTTACGTATTGTATTGTAGTGATGATCCACAGGCTTGTTGTGGAGATCCTTTTTTGATGTACTGTTGGCTAAGGCCTTTCCGTTCTTGAACTCATTTATATGATGGTTTTCCTTATTTCATCTTGATCTCAGAAGTTTATCCATAACTCGGTCTTCTTGCGCTTTCTATCTGATGTGAGACTGGAATCAAGGGGGTAGAATACCCTTTGGAATTGATAAACATGTCATTGCATTTACATATTCATTTGCATAACAGGTACCGCTGCGGTGTTCTCATATTATTTGGTGTTCCACTAACAGGATAACTGATTCAGGAATTCACCGGTACGGTACCCGCAGAAACCAGCAGAGAGCAATGGAAAGCCTACAAGCAGGGGTTGCCGAGATGAGGATCAGCATGACCCAATTCATGGGTGTGGTTCAAGGGGTGGCTAAGGGACAGCAAGAGCTCAGGCAAATGATGCAGAGGATTCCCGCCACTACTCAACCAGAGACGTTGACTGATCTTCCAGCTGGAGAGGTTAACGGACCCAGTGGATCGGAGCCTACCCCGATCCCACATGTCAACTCCGGTCAACAGCCCGTCCATGATGATCAGGACGATCAGTTCACCCAGATGCAGGAAGACTTTGGCATGCGCCATGGCATGGACCCCATGTTTAGAAGATTAGAGGAAAGGTTGAAGGTAGTAGAAGGACAAAATCCTCTGGGAGTAGACGTTGCTGACTTGGGATTGGTCCCAGGCGTGAGGGTGCCACCGAAATTCAAAGTACCAGTCTTTGACAAATACAATGGCAGCTCTTGCCCAAAGACCCATGTGCAAGCCTACTTCCAAAAGATGGTTGCATACTCCGATGACGAGAAGCTACTTATGTACTTCTTCCAGGACAGCCTAGCTGGGGAATCCTTGGAATGGTACATGAGGCTGGACAGAGCCCACATCCATTGCTGGAGGGATTTGGCTGAGGCTTTCGTGAAGCAGTACCAGTATAATGCAGACATGGCTCCGGACAGAACTCAACTTCAGAATCTGTCTCTTAAAAGCAATGAGTGCTTCAGGGAATACGCTCAACGCTAGAGGGAGACAGCTTCCCGTGTTCAGCCTCCTATGTTGGAAAAGGAAATGGCCAACATGTTCATGAATACGCTTCCTGGACCTTACCTGGAGCATCTGGTGGGGTGCAATGCCTCCAACTTTGCTGATGTAGTCTCTATCGGAGAGAGGGTGGAGAATTACTTGAAGACCTGCAAGATCCAAAGTGGAGGTGGATCTTCATCAGGGGTAAAGAAGTCGTTCATTGGAGGGCATAAGCAGAGAGAGGGGGGTGTGAATTCTTTGTCTTCATGTCAGAGCAGAGGTGTCCGGAGGAACAATTTTCAGACTTACCATCAACAACCGTATGTTGCGGCTGTGACCATTCCAGCTGCAGTACCACTACAACAACAACAACCACAGCGTCAACCAGCTCAGTGCCAACAACAACAACAGGGTAACAGACCCGCCTATCAACAGAGGCAAAAGGCGATGGACAGGTGTTTCGACACTCTTCCAATGTCGTACACTCAGTTGCTTCCTAGCCTTCAGCAACTACAACTTGTGCAGTTACGCACCCTGGCTCCTCTTGTTGGCAGGCTCCCAGTAGGATATGATGCCAATGCTAGGTGTAATTTCCACTCTGGGGCACCTGGCCATAATATAGAGAACTGCAAAGCTTTTAAGAACGTAGTTCAGGACCGCATTGATTCAAAGGCCATTAACTTTGCGTCGGCTCCTAATGTCGTCAACAATCCCATGCCGCAGCATGGTGGTGCAAACGTTAATATGCTGGAAGGAGAAGCCAATTCCATTAAGGATGTGTTGAAGTTGAAGACTCCGCTGTTGGAGATTAAAGAATGCTTGCTGAAGGCCGATGTTTTCCCCGGTTGTGGGAAGGATTGTTTGGATTGTGCTACACAGGGCAATGGTTGTTTGAAGCTGCAACAGGGTATCCAGGTCTTGCTTGACAATGGTATCCTCCAAGTTGAAGACTTGTCTGTCAAAGAGTTTACTGAAGGGGTTTCTGAAGAGGTGTTTGAAGGTGCTGTTGAAGAATTCACAGATGTTGTTCCTGCTGATTCTGTAATTCGTAATGATGTATTTAATTTTTCCAATGTTGTTGCTAATATCCCAAATAATGTGGTTGATTCTGATGTAATTGAACTTGATTGGGATGTTTCGGATGCTTGCATTTCAATGAATGAGATTTCTGAGTAGGATTGTGATGTTGCTACTATCACCATTTTCTATCCAACTGCTCAGATCAGTGTGCCAGAAGCGTAACCAGTACCACCAGTGCGACCATCCACTATGACCATCACAACCCTTGGTCCTTTACCTTTCATTAGTGAAAGGGCCATTCCTTGGCATTATGGGGGGAGTGTGTACACGCACGATCATGGAGTGGAGCAGCCACTGAAAATAGAGGAGAAGTCTGAATCTGAAGTGGAAATAGTAGATCCCACGGTGGACAATGTTGGTGGAATCGTGCGATTCACCAGGAGTGGTAGACTGTTCTCACCACTCGCTACTCAAGCTGAAAATGCTGATGCCGCGGCGAAGACCAAAGGCAAACAGGTTGTGAATGAGGGTACCTCTGCACCACACGCTGGTTCTAAGCCTACTTTTGCGAAGGACGTGGACGAGCTTCTGAGAATCATAAAGAAAAGCGACTACAAGGTAGTTGATCAGTTGATTCAGACGCTGTCTAAGATATCTATTCTCTCACTGTTGTTGTGTTCGAAGGCACACAGGGAGGCACTTCTGAAGGTTCTTAATACTGCTTATGTACTTCAAGAGATCTCGGTAAACCAACTAGAAGGGATCGTTGCCAATGTTCATGCAAGCAACGGGTTGGGTTTTACCAATTCTAACTTAACACCAGCCGGACGCAATCATGACAAGGCTCTGCACATCTCGATGGAATGCAGAGACACCGTGTTATCACATGTTCTGGTGGATACAGGTTCCTCTCTCAATGTGCTACCCAAGAGAGCCCTGTCAAGGTTAGAAGTAGAGGGTTTGGTCTTGAAGCCTTCAGATCTTATTATGAGAGCCTTCGATGGTTCAAAGAGGTCGGTGTTTAGAGAGGTAGAATTGCCAATTCTGATTGGATCACAAACTTTCAACACTGTCTTCTATGTGATGGATATCAGTCCCTCGTACAGTTGCCTGCTGGGTCGTCCTTGGATCCACAATGCTGGGGCAGTCTCTTCAACTCTACATTAGAAGATTAAGTTCCCGGTCAACGGACGAATTATCACCGTCTGTGGTGAGGAGGACATTCTGGTCAGTAACCTGTCTACATTCAAGTATGTAGAAGTAGAAGGTGAAATTCATGAGACTTTGTGTCAGGCCTTTGAGTCAGTTCAGATCAAGGATGCAGCTCCGATGGAAGAGGTTAAGGCGGGTGCCTCTATCTCATCCTTCAAGCAGGCACAGGCCTTGGTGGATTCAGGTGTTGCTCCCGGTTGGGGACGTCTGTTGGAGTTACCAATGAAAGATGACAAGTTCGGGATTGGGTATCAGCCAACTCTGACTTCTACAACTTCAGCACTTCAGACTCGTCAGGGGCCGATTACTTTCTCCAGCGCTGGCGTCATCCAATATGGCCAGATCTCTGCGATCAACGATAAAGATGGGGATAGTGATTGCGACATCGACAACTGGGTGCGTCCGAGGATCCCGGGTGAAGTCATCAACAATTGGTCTTCTAAGGAGATTGTCCAAGTCACTTTTCTGGAGGAGTAATTTCTCTTGTTTATTCATGCATGTCTAAGTCTTACGTTCTGCTCAGGGCGTAATGACTCATTGTAGGGCTCATCTATGCGAATACCTGCATTTTTATCATAAATAAAGGACGTCTTTTTGCATTCAAAATTTTGTTCACTGTTTTTCTATTTTTTGCAGTTTTCAAAACCAAAAATCAAAAAATATCTGGCAATGTTTTGTTTAGTTTTCACTTTTTTTTTCACACTCATAAGCACATACCATCACTCATGCAAATGCACATCACCGGATCCTATTGATAACGTTCTGCTATGGCTCGCTTCGACTTTGAAAATCAGATCTTTCAAGCTGAAGAAGAGGATGATGAAGACTCTGAACTCCCTGAAGAGCTTGCCAGGTTGTTAAAACAGGAGGAAAGGGTCATTCAACCGCATCAAGAATCTACTGAAGTGATTAATCTTGGCACCGAGGACGCCAAGAAAGAAATCAAGATAGGGGCTGCTTTGGAAGATGATGTGAAGTAGGGGTTGATTGAATTGCTGCGAGAGTATGTCGACATCTTCGCTTGGTCTTATCAGGATATGCCAGGGCTTGACATAGACATTGTGGTACACCGTTTTCCTCTCAAAGAGGGTTGTCCTCCGATCAAGCAGAAGCTCAGAAGAACAAGACCAGAGATGGCTGTCAAGATAAAGGAAGAAGTGCAGAAGCAGTTGGATGCAGGGTTTCTAGCAGTTACGAATGATCCTCCATGGGTTGCAAATATCGTTCCAGTACCTAAGAAGGATGGAAAGGTACGGATGTGTGTTGACTACCGAGATCTGAACAGAGCTAGTCCTAAAGATGATTTCCCATTACCCCACATCGACGTTTTGGTGGATAACACGGCTTAGTTCTCGGTATTCTCCTTCATGGATGGCTTTTCTGGCTATAATCAAATCAAGATGGCACCAGAAGACATGGAGAAGACAACTTTCATAACCCCATGGGGCACCTTCTGCTACAAGGTGATGCCATTTGGTCTGAAAAACGCTGGGGCAACATATCAACGAGCTATGGTAACTCTTTTCCATGATATGATTCATGATGAAATCGAGGTTTATGTGGATGATATGATTGCCAAATCTCAGACAGAAGAAGAACATTTGGTGAATCTGCAGAAACTGTTCGAGGGGTTGAGGAAATTCAAGCTGAGGCTTAATCCGAACAAGTGCACTTTCAGGGTGAGATCTGGAAAGCTGCTGGGTTTCATTGTTAGCGAAAAAGGGATTGAGGTGGATCCTGACAAGGTGAAAGCAATACAAGATATGCCTGAGCCAAGAACAGAAAAACAAGTTTGTGGTTTCTTAGGGAGGTTGAACTACATTGCACGGTTCATCTCTCACCTAACAACCACGTGTGAGCCCATTTTCAAGTTGCTAAGAAAAGATCAGGCTATCAGGTGGAACGATGATTGTCAAAGGGCTTTCGAGAAGATAAAGGAGTATTTGCAGAATCCTCCTACCCTTATGCCTCCAACCCCAGGGAGACCACTGATTATGTACTTGACAGTACTTGACAATTCTATGGGTTGTGTTCTCGGTCAACACGACGAGACAGGTAGGAAAGAGCATGCCATCTACTACCTGAGTAAGAAATTCACAGACTACGAGTCGAGATACTCAATGCTTGAAAAGACATGTTGTGCACTTGCATGGGCTGCTAAGCGATTAAGGCACTACATGCTGACCCACACAACCTTACTGATCTCCAAAATGGATCCAGTCAAGTACATATTTGAGAAGCCAACTCTCACCGGAAGGGTTGCTCGTTGGCAAATGGTTCTGACAGAGTATGACATCCAGTATACATCCCAGAAAGCCATCAAAGGGAGTATTCTGTCAGACTATCTTGCTCAGCAACCGATTGAAGACTATGAGCCAATGAAGTTTGATTTTCTAGATGAAGACATCATGTACCTCAAGATGAAAGACTGTGAAGAGCCAGTTGTTGAGGAGGGACCTGATCCAGATGAAAAGTGGACTTTAACGTTTGATGGGGCCGTCAATGCCAAAGGAAGTGGAATTGGTGTTGTCATTACTACTCCGAAAGGTGCCCACATGCCTTTCACCGCTCGTCTGACTTTCGAGTGCACCAATAATGAAGCTGAGTATGAAGCATGTATCTTGGGTATTGAGAAAGCCATTGATTTGAGAATCAAGACTCTGGACATCTTCGGAGATTCAGCTCTGGTGATCAGTCAAGTGAATGGTGATTGGAATACTCTCCAGCCTACTCTGGTCCCCTACAGAGACTACACGAGAAGATTATTGACTTTCTTCACAACAGTAAAGTTGTATCATATACCTCGTGATGAGAATCAGATGGCAGATGCTCTTGCTACTCTATCCTCCATGATCAAGGTGATTCGATGGAACCATGCTCCTAGGATCGATGTTATGCGCCTTGATAGGGCCGCATACGTGTTTGCTGCTGAACTGGTAGTTGATGACAAGCCCTGGTATCACGACATCAAATGGTTTCTGAAGAGTCAATAGTACCCTGCAGGGGCATCCAACAATGACAGAAAGACTTTGAGAAGATTGGCAGGCAGTTTTTTCTTGAACAAAGACGATGTATTGTATAAGAGAAACTTCGACATGGTTTTGCTTAGATGCGTGGATAGACACGAAGCAGGCATGTTAATGCAAGAAGTTCATGAAGGCTCCTTCGGTACTCATGCCGGCGGACATGCAATGGCTAAGAAATTGTTGAGAGCGGGTTATTACTGGATGACCATGGAATCTGATTGTTTCAAATATGCTCGGAAATGTCATAAATGCCAGATTTATGCTAATAAGGTGCATGTGCCGCCCAATCCTCTGAATGTGATGTCTTCGCCGTGGCCATTTGCTATGTGGGGCATTGATATGATAGGAAGGATTGAGCCGACTTCCTCCAATGGGCATCGCTTCATCCTTGTTTCCATCGACTATTTCACCAAGTGGGTCGAAGCAGCGTCGTTTGCGAATGTCACCAGACATGTGGTTGCCCGATTCATCAAGAAAGAAATCATTTGTCGCTATGGGATTCCCGAAAGAATCATTACTGATAATGGTTCTAATCTCAATAATAAAATGATGAAGGAGTTGTGCCAGAACTTCAACATTCAACATCACAATTCTTCCCCTTATCGTCCTAAGATGAACGGTGTTGTTGAGGCAACAAATAAGAACATAAAGAAGATTGTGCAGAAGATGGTCGTTATGTATAGAGATTGGCATGAGATGCTACCCTTCGCCTTGCATGGGTACCGTACTTCAGTGCGTACATCGACTGGGGCAACCCCTTACTCCCTTGTGTATGGTATGGAAGCAGTCCTACCTGTTGAAGTGGAGATTCCTTCTTTAAGGGTCCTGTTGGATGTCAAGCTAGATAAAGCTGAATGGATTCGAACAAGGTTCAATGAGTTGAGTCTTATCGAAGAGAAGAGGATGGCGGTCGTTTGTCATGGGCAGTTGTATCAGAGTCGGATGAAGAGAGCCTTTGATCGGAAAGTGCGTCCTCGGTGTTTCCAAGTTGGAGATTTGGTGTTAAAAAGGATCCTTCCACCTCAGACAGATCACAGGGGCAAGTGGACTCCTAACTATGAGGGACCGTATATTGTCACCAAGATTTTTGATGGTGGGGCCTTAATGCTTGCAACTATGGATGGTGAAGACTTCACTTCCCCTGTGAACTCATACGCAGTTAAAAAATACTTTGCATAAAATAGACCCGCTGGACAATAAAAGAATAGTCCAGGAAAAAAATGGGCGTCCTGGCGAACCAAGAAAATGAAAAAAGGTTCGGGCAAAAATTAGGGATTAAAAATGAAAAGATTGTACACCCGGTAAGTTGAAAACCTGAAAAGGCAACTTAGGCAAAAAAATGGGTATACCGGTGGATTGAAAACCCGAAAGGGCGATCCAGGCAAAAGTTAGGGATTAAGCGAATGACTGCGTTCTGAGTAGTTCTGAATATCATCCCGCATCGATAACTGGAAACTTTCAAAGGATAAGAAATAATTCAATCACTTTTTTCAGAAAGTTAATCATCTGGAGGATCTTGAAGACGAGCGAGTCATAGCAGAATTGGAACCCGATAGAAATCCATTTCACATTGCCATTAAATTAATTTCTGTTTTTATCTTTTGTGTAATTACCTCTTTCCAGGGATTGCTTCCTGATGTAAATGCCTATTCAGAGGCCGTTCAATCAATAAAATCATGTTATTCAGTACATCTCTATGTTCATTTTCATTTTACTGTTTTGTTTGCAAAAATGACGTCCGAATTTTTGATAAAACATTGCAACATGAAACATAAGAGCTTTACAAGTACATGCTCAATAAACTTTTAAAATTGCAGTAAATTTTGAGTGCTTTGGATCGTCTATTCAGAACAGGTACACTTGGGACATTTCCTTGAGGTGGTATTTGGTACCTTATCCCTGCAGAGCTGGCCCGAACGTTGGATTCTTCAATCCCTAGCAGTTTCTCACTACTGTGCTTCCCCAAGCAGGTGTTTCAAACTATACACTCCCCTAGTAGAGTTGATAGTGCCAGACTGTATATCCCCGGCGGAGTTGATAGTGCCGGACTGTATCTTCCCAGCTGAAGTATTTGCTCCTCAGAGTTTGATGCCAGATCGATAATCTCGACGCCAGACCCACGGTCTCTTTCCTTGAAGCAGAATCTCAGTACCGTATCGGTGTTTTCTTCCCCTGCTGAGTCATCTCTCTCGCAGATTATGGTTGCCAGAACCACTGTAACTTTCCTCAGCAGCAAGTTTTCAGTGTCATTCTCTCCCCAGTCAGAGCCTCGGTATTTTGTTATTTTCTAGAACACCGTGTGGCGGGTCATTTCCCCACAGAGTTCTTTGTGATGTGCATCTCCAACAACCTTGCCAGGGTCTAGAAGATGGTGATCATTTCCCCAGCAGAATTCCTTGCCTCGGCTTGGCATTCTCCCCAGCATTTCGTATCCCTGCATGTAGAATCATATTGCATTGCATCCTCCCAAATCGCGTAGCATTTCCATTTTCATGGAACATTACGCCATCGAAAAATTCAAACATACGCATGTGAAGCATAAAACATTCTCGGTATCCCAAGTGATAAGCCAGAGATTTGTTTCCAGTATTCAGACTGAAGGTTGTTCATGACTTATTATCCCCAGCATAGGTCGTTGGCCCACGTGCCGCCTCAATTATCATTTTCCCTATTTCTGCCGATGCTGACAGGCATGAAAATTTTTCCAGTATTCAGACCGAAGTGGCATTCAAGCCAATTTTCCGATATTCAGATCGAAGAAGTTTCCGACGTTCAGGTCGACGCAACTTGTGGCATTCAGGCCAGTTTTTCGGTATTCAGACCGAAGTGGCATTCAAGCCAATTTTCCGATATTTAGATCGAAGAAGTTTCTGACGTTCAGGTCGACGCAACTTGTGGCATTCAGGCCAGTTTTTCGGTATTCAGACCGAAGTGGCATTCAGGCCAGTTTTCCCGATGTTCAGGTCGAAGAAGTTTCTGACATTCAGGTCGATGCAACTTGTGGCATTTAGGCCAATTTTCCGGTATTCAGACCGAAGTGGTATTCAGGGCAATTTTCCGATATTCAAATCGAAG
Source organism: Lathyrus oleraceus (assembly GCF_024323335.1). Taxonomy (NCBI): domain Eukaryota; kingdom Viridiplantae; phylum Streptophyta; class Magnoliopsida; order Fabales; family Fabaceae; genus Lathyrus; species Lathyrus oleraceus. The sequence continues at coordinate 119,852,545 of NC_066581.1, read as the reverse complement.
AAATTTCCGACATTCAGGTCGATGCAACTTGTGGCATTCAGGCCAGTTTTTCCGGTATTCAGACCGAAGTGGCATTCAGGCCAGTTTCCCGGTGTTCAGACCGATTGTTGATAATCTTGTATCTCCCGATGCTCAGATCGAAGTCATTTCCAGTATTCAGACTGATGATTGGCATTCAGGCCATAGTTTTTCCTCTGTTACCATTTATTTTGGTATTCAGACTACCATTCTCTTTTTTCGGTGTTCAGACCAACTCTCTCCGTACCACACGGATTTCTTTGTTGATCCTCAGATCAAGATTCCTGTGTTACCATCTATTTTGGTACTCAGACTACCATTCTTTTTCGGTGTTCAGACCGATTCTCACCGTACCAGACGGATTCTTGTTCAAAACCACCTCTTTGCCGATTCTGACAGGCATTGTTACTTCACTTCACTTCAGTGTAAATTTCCGGCTTTTTATTGTATTCAATCCCTTGATACCTCGAAAGTGCGAAAGCCGCTGCTATCTTCCTTTCGGGTCTCTAGTTGATTGTGTTGGTGTAAGCCCTAGAGGCCAATACTTTTGGTGCTTGTATCGAATTATTTATTAATAATAAAAGGCATTTTATTTATTATGGTTGATTAATAAAGTCCCTAGAATAGATAGTCCGTTTAATGTATTAAGTGTGACTTAATCATGAGAACACATTAAACATAAGGGCACTGTTCTTAAAGTATCCGTAGTCGAGCTTTAATGTGAAGTGGGATAACATTAAAGCATTAAGACTATTATGTTTGTAGACTGATGATCACATCTCATGGATCATGGATAAAGAGTTATCAAGTCTTAAACATAGGTATGAATATTAGGAGTAATATTTATACCGGATTGACCCGCTATGAGAATACTATATAGAAAGTTATGCAAAGTGTCATAAGTTATTCTCATGGTGATAATAGTGTATACCACTCTTCAACCTGAAACCACTATGGATCCTAGATGTAGAGTCGAGTGCTTTATTGCTGATCCAACGTTGTCCATAACTGGATAACCATAAAGACAGTTGATGGGTACTCCACGAAGCATGCTGAGGGACATGAGTGTCCTAGATGGAATTTGCCAATCCTGCGTAACAGGATAAATGTCTATGGGCCCAATATTGAACTGGACAAGGGTGACACAGTCTATACCTTGTGTTCAATATAGACATAAGGGCAAAGGGGTAATTATACACATAACTATTATCACAGGAGGTTTTGTCAGATCACATGACATTTTCGTGACTTGGGTAGCAGTGATGTGTTGCTAGATACCGCTCACTGTTTATTATGTTAAATGCGTGATTTAAGATAATTGCCAACGCCGCGAAAACCTATAGGGTCACACACAAAGGACGGATTGATGAGAGATAGAATAATTAAGGAACATCGTAAGGTACGGTGCACTTAAGTGGAATACGAAATATGGTAAGGTACCAAATACTTAAGTGATTTTGGCATATTATGAGATATGGGCCAAAATGCACTTAAGTTGGCTTTTTGGCTTGAAGCTCACACAAGTGGTTCTATAAATAGAACCCCTTGGGTAGAAGCATTGTCACTCCACACTAACTCACTGAGACAGAAAACACAACTGAAGAGTTGGAATTTCGTATCTCTCTCTCTCACTCAAAGCCTTCATTCATAACAGCTAGCACTGCGATTGAAGGAATCCGTTCGTGTGGACTGAGTAGAGACGTTGTCATCGTTCAACGTTCGTGATCGCCCCGTGGATCTGTATCAAAGGTTTTGATCATTATCAGAGATCTGCACCAAAGATTTGAATCGCCACAAGAGGTAACGATTCTATCATTGATCATGCCCATTCGTAAGGATCACTAAATGGAGAAATTTTTAAATTTCGCTGCGCCTTGGATGGCAATTCTCCAACAGTGGTATCAGAGCCACTTACGAAACCATGAATCTGATAACTGTTTTTGTTCTATAATAATATGATTAAAGACAGAATGAATCAAAGGTTAAATTGAGATCGATCAAGTTACATATATGTGATATATGTAATCCTGATGCAAAATACATTATATATGATATAGTGTTCTGGTTTCGTTCATTCAAACCCTCAATGATTGTTTTCCTTTGAGCGATCAATGGTCGTTTGCTTCTTGATCCAACATTAGTATGGTGAAGCAATGACGTGTTGATCAATCATACTGAATTAACAATCGAGATGTGTTTGACGGTCTGAAATTGGTGCATCAGGGTTAGTGACGACACAAGGGTTGTGTTGTCAGAGAGTTATGCGATTGGGGTTTGACTGCATAAGAGTTGTGCGTTCTAAACACTTTTCCGAACAGTGTTAACCGGTTAACGCGTATGGTTAACCGGTTAACGCAATACAAAATAAATTTTTTTAATTTTCAAACAGTGTTAACCGGTTAACGTATTTGCTTAACCGGTTAACGTAAGGCGAAAAACAGTTTTCCAAGAAATTTTTCAACAGTGTTAACCGGTTAACGCATATGGTTAACCGGTTAACGCAAGGCAGAAAAGAATTTTCTAAAAGTTTTCAAACAGTGTTAACCGGTTAACACATATGGTTAACCGGTTAACGCAAGGAAAAATTCACCCGTTCGGCTAGAAAAAGTGCTTTGAAGTATCAAGTGTTGATACGAAAAACGACGTCAATTTTAAATGAATTGTACATTAAAATTTTCGAGCAGCGGACCCCCGGCTAACTCTGCGTAGTATGATCGGTCGTCGAAATTTAATTTGATTTTAATTAATTAAAGGAATTAATAATAATAATAATAATAAAGTGTTTATTATTGTCTTGTGGTGATCGGTTATGGCCCTAGTTTTCCTTTATTCTGCTTTGGATTTTAAAATACGACCTGCGTGTCGTGCCTCTCTCTTAATCTCCCAAATGTAACTTCTTTTCTCATCTCACTCCCTCGTATGTAAAACGAGTTTCTTTTATGTAATGTAATGATATGAAGAAAGCAAAGAAGTCAGTGCCAAAGGAGGACAACCTTGAAGATCTTGCTTGGAGAAGCTTAGATCGTTGTAGGTTAGCTTAGGTTCTCTCATTGGCTTGGGAGAACAATTGCGCTAGGGGCCATAACTGTTTCATTTTGTTTGTATGTATGTTGATGCATGTGAATGTATGTTGATGCATGTGAGAGACGGTTTATATGATAAACAAGCCGGTGAGATCAGAAAAATTGCAATTCCCTCAAAATAAATATTAAGTTTATGCTTTCCAAGTTTTAACACTCATCAAGACTAGTAATGGATAATGTAGGTTTCGCCTACGCGAGGTGCATGATCTATATATTAGTAAGGTGCGATGGGATAATTGTAATATCCAACTGTTAAAACAATGGGTCAAACTTAACTAAACAAATTATAATAAGATTATATATATGTTTAGAAGCAAGAGTTGGGAATAATCCATATGATGGATTAGAATAAGGAGTTATTCACCCAACTGAAACTTTCGAGAGGTGTATGAGATACAATTGGAAGGAGTTCCTACCTAAATAACCTAGTTTTGTGTAATCCGCCTACGCGGACTTAGAACGAAGTGAAATGTGGATCTCGACCCACTAGAAAATCTTCCAATGGGATTTTCCGAATTAGATGATGAGGGTCATTTGTTTTGAGTAAAATAGTGGGAGCATGTTTAATTAAAAGGCCTAATTAAATATGTCAATGATACTTATATTTTTCATTAATCCTTGTGTAGATTACCATGGCAGCAAACACCTCTAACAACATCTTGCGATCAATCCTTGATAAGGAAAAATTGTCTGGGACAAATTTTCTGGATTGGCACCGAAACCTGAGGATTGTCCTCAAACATGATAAAAAGTTGTATGTCTTTGAGACACCTGTTCCTGAAGAGGAACCTCCTAGTTCTGCACCTAAGGCAGAAAGAGATGCTTATAAGAAGCATGTCGATGATGCCAATGAAACTTCTTGTCTCATGCTGGCTACCATGAACTCAGAATTGCAAATGCAACATGAGAACATGTCAGCATTCGATATGATCGAACACCTGAAGTTGCTCTATCAAGAGCAAGCAAGGCATGAGAGGTTTGAAGTTTCAAAAGCCCTTTTTCAAAGCAAGTTAGCTGAGGGAGCCCCTGTAGGTCCCCATGTACTCAAGATGATTGGGTATGTGGAAAACCTTGAGAGATTGGGTTTTCCCCTCGAAAAGGAACTTGCAACTGATTTGATCTTGCAATCGTTGCCAGATAGTTTCAGTCAATTTGTCCTAAATTTCAATATGATTGATATGGACAAATCTCTTCCTGAACTGCTCGCCATGTTAAGAACTGCCGAGCAGAATCTGAAGTCAAAAGGGAAGTCCATTCTGATGATCGGAAATGGAAAGAGACAGAACAAAAGGCCCACTAAGCAGAGTGATAAGGGGAAGGGCAAGGAAGTTGCCAATCCCAGACCCACTGCTGCTTTGAAGCCTAGTGGAGGCATAGCAAAAGAAGGCACCTGCTTCCATTGCGGTAAGACCAGACACTGGAAGAGGAACTACCCAAAGTACCTGGAAGATAAGAAGAATGGAGTAGAGACTTCAACTTCGGGTATTTTTGTTATTAATTTATCTACTTCTGCATCATGGGTATTAGATACTGGATGCATTTCTCACATTTGTATAAATGTGCAGGAACTAAAAAGGAGTAGAGATTTGGCAAAAGGTGAAGTCGACCTACGAGTTGGCTATGGAGAAAAGGTTGCTGCTTTAGCCGTAGGAACTTTTGTATTGACTTTACCTAGTGGTTTAATAATTCAGTTAGAGAACTGTTATTATGTACCTGCAATTACCAGGAATATTATTTCCATTGCTTGTTTGGACAAGTTTGGTTTTTCATTTATAATAAAGAACAATTGTTGCTCAATTTATTTGATTGATATATTCCATGCTATTGCACAAATGAACAATGGACTATATGTCCTTGATCTTGAAATGCCTATTAATAACATTAATACAAAAGGGTGAAACCTAACGAGTTAAAACCAACTAGGTAAGAATATTAAAACTCTTCGATCAGATCGAAGTGATGAGTATTTAATCCTAGAGTTTGATGACCATCTGAAAGAGTGTGGGATCCTATCCCAACTTACTCCTCCTGGACCATCCCAATGGAAGGGTGTATCTGAGAGAAGAAATCGAACCCTGTTGGACATGGTCCGATCCATGATGAGTCACACCAATCTTCCAAACTCCTTTTGAGGACATACACCATTGACATCAGCTTACACACTTAACCGTGTTCCATCCAAAAGGTTGAAAAGACACCATATGAGATATGGAGTGGTAAGAGACCACATATGTCTTACATGAAGATTTGGGGTTGCGAAGTTTATGTGAAACGACAAATTTCAACTAAGCTTGAGCCCAAATTTGACAAATGCTTATTTGTGGGGTATCCTAAAGAAACAAGAGGATATTATTTCTACAATCCTTCTAAGGGTAAAATGTTTGTCGCTCGAACTTGAGTTTTCCTAGAAAGGGATTTTATTTCCAAAGGAATCAGTGGGAGGAAAGTAGAACTTGAAGAAATTCAAGAATCACAAAGTATCGATACACCTATGGAGGAATTAGAGCAGGAAACACAAGTAGTTGTGTAAGAGCAACCTACTCAAGTAGAACAAGACCAGCGTAGGTCAGGCAGGATACGTCACCTACCTGAGATATATGGATATCTGATCAAGGTGATGTATTACTCATGGATCAAGATGAGCTTATGACCTACTCATGGAATCTTCGTTCTGATGAAACAATAAAACTGTATGGATTCATCAAGAACGAAGATGAGCCTTATGTCTACAAGAAGGTTAGTGGGAGCATGATCGTATTCCTGGTATTATATGTAGATGACATATTACTCATTGGAATCGATATCCCTACCCTGCAACAAGTAATGTCTTGGTTGGGGAAATGCTTTTCTATGAAGGACCTAGGTGAAGCAGCCTATATATTAGGAATCAGAATCTATAGAGATAGATCACAAAAATGCTTGGCCTAAGTCAGAGTACATACATAGACATAGTGCTGAGACGCTTTAATATGAATGATTCCAATCTGGTTATGTGTTTTGCTTAAATGGTGGCACTGTGAGCTTGAAAAGTTCAACGCAAGATGCAGTTGCTGATTCTACAACTGAGGCCGAGTATATTGCTGCCTTAAGTGCAGCAAAGGGAGCTGTTTGGATCAATAAACTTGGCATAGTCCCTAGCATTGTGGATCCCATTGGTCTCTATTATGATAACAATGATGTTATCGCACAAGCTAAGGAGCCTAGATCTCACCATCGATCCAAACACATACTTAGGCATTGTGCAAAAATATGTAAAGTACCTACACTTGACAATATAGTTGACCCTTGCGCAGCAGAACCATGATGGCCATACTGGATCAATGGGCATACGGGGTATGCCTGATTGGCTCTAGTGCTAGTGGGAGATTGTTGGTGTAAGCCCTAGAGGCCAATACTTTTGGTACTTGTATCGAATTATTTATTAATAATAAAAGGCATTTTCTTTATTATGGTTGATTAATAAAGTCCCTAGAATAGATAGTCCGTTTAATGTATTAAGTGTGACTTAATCATGAGAACACATTAAACATAAGGGCACTGTTCTTAAAGTATCCGTAGTCGAGCTTTAATGTGAAGTGGGATAACATTAAAGCATTAAGACTATTATGTTTGTAGACTGATGATCACATCTCATGGATCATGGATAAAGAGTTATCAAGTCTTAAACATAGGTACGAATATTAGGAGTAATATTTATACCGGATTGACCTGCTATGAGAATACTATATAGAAAGTTATGCAAAGTGTCATAAGTTATTCTCATGGTGATAATAGTGTATACCACTCTTCGACCTGAAACCACTATGGATCCTAGATGTAGAGTCGAGTGCTTTATTGTTGATCCAACGTTGTCCGTAACTGGATAACCATAAAGCCAGTTGATGGGTACTCCACGAAGCATGCTGAGGGACATGAGTGTCCTAGATGGAATTTGCCAATCCTGCGTAACAGGATAAATGTCTATGGGCCCAATATTGAACTGGACAAGGGCGACACGGTCTATACCTTGTGTTCAATATAGACATAAGGGCAAAGGGGTAATTATACACATAATTATTATCACAAGAGGTTTTGTCAGATCACATGACATTTTCGTGACTTGGGTAGCAGTGATGTGTTGCTAGATACCGCTCACTGTTTATTATGTTAAATGTGTGATTTAATATAATTGTCAAAGCCGCGAAAACCTATAGGGTCACACACAAAGGACGGATTGATGAGAGATAGAATAATTAAGGAACATCGTAAGGTACGGTGCACTTAAGTGGAATACGAAATATGGTAAGGTATCAAATACTTAAGTGATTTTGGCATATTATGAGATATGGGCCAAAATGCACTTAAGTGGGCTTTTTAGCTTGAATCCCAAACAAGTGGTTCTATAAATAGAACCCCTTGGGTAGAAGCATTGTCACTCCACTCAGAAGAACTCACTGAGACAGAAAACACAACTGAAGAGTTGGAATTTCGTATCTCTCTCTCAATCAAAGCCTTCATTCATAATAGCTAGCACTGCGATTGAAGGAATCCGTTCGTGTGGACTGAGTAGAGACGTTGTCATCGTTCAACATTCGTGATCGCCCCGTGGATCTGTATCAAAGGTTTTGATCATTATCAGAGATCTGCACCAAAGGTTTGAATCGCCACAAGAGGTAACGATTCTATCACTGATCATGCCCATTCGTAAGGATCACTAAATGGAGAAATTTTTAAATTCCGCTAGGCCTTAGATGGCAATTCTCCAACAGGTTGAATAGGGGCAGCTGTAATACCCCAAAATTTACCCTTCATTTTTCTTGGAAGCATGGGATTGTGTTTCACATTGCATTAGCATCATACTGGGTCATACTCATTGCATACTGCATCGGTGACCTGGGAAATCAGGGTTTGATTGATCACTCCTTGCCAGAAGGAGCCCACACAAAGCAAGACTGAGAATTGAACTTCATTCTCGAATTATACTAGTCTCAAGGGGTTCCATATGTCATATTACTGTCCTCAGTTCATTAGTGGAAGATTCAGAGCTCTCAGAATATGCATCTGCGCTTAATCAGAAAATCAGGGTTTCATGGCTATTTGCAACAGACAAGGTTTGGTTGGAAGTGAAGGGGCTCATTCATGTCATGATTATAGAGGCATCTTGGCCTAAGAAGATCCACAATTATCACAGAAAGATCCATTGGCAATCAGTGCAATCAAATCCTAGTCATTTTTGCCCTAAAACTAGGGTTTGGTATAAAATTGGTTTATTTCTGATTCCTTGAGTGAAACTCATTTCCATGGCCCTCCATATGTCCACAAGGGTCTACATACAAAAAATCAGCTCTTTATTTGAGCTAGAGGTGCCTCAATTGATCAATGGAATCGAGAATCAGACGGTTTGGGAAAAGGTCAACTGTGGGGCCAGAAAAGTCAACTCCTGACATTTTGAAGGTGGAATCTCAAAATTCATGCCTAAGGAAGTCCACATGTGAAATTTGATCAAGGTTGGATCATGGATTCATCATTTAATCAGGAGTTGGAAAAGTTACCAAATTTGGAAATACTTGACTTTCCATTCAAGGCAAGTTTTTATGGTTTTTGCACCCAATTTAAGCCTATATTCCATCAAGATGCAAGCCCCATTTGAAACTTTCTTCAACCTGAAAGTTGTTCCTCTTGTTTCAAGCTTTCTAGAGATATAAAGTTTGTTTCATTTGGATTAAAAGTGAGAAAGTTAGGCTTGGTCAAAGTAAGACATTATTTTAGAACACTTAGATATTTTTCAAAGTCCAAAATTTGCAAAATTTGTCAAGACTTATGGGCCAGATTTCTTGCACTTCAAGGCATCTTTTGAAAACACTTTCTTCATGACAGTTGTACCTTGATATGTCTTTTTTCACAAATTTTTGGAACCACCCCATTTGGATCATTGGTTTGGAATATACACTCATCTAAAGTTGGTATCATAGGCTGAATTTTTTTGACAGCATTTAGGCCAAACTGGCCCAACCATTTTGCAGCCATGAAACCTGAACTTTATGGCCATTTTCCACCCCTTTCCACTCACCATTTCAAGATGTGTTCAACATGAAAAATGTTAAATTCCATGTCCTCTTTCACACCTTTTTGGAACCACTCCATTTGGATCATTGGTTTGGAAGATACACTCATCTAAAGTTGGTATCATAGGCTGAACTTTTTTGACAGCATTTAGGCCAAACTGGCCCAACCATTTTGCAGCCATGAAACCTGAACTTTATGGCCATTTTCCACCCCTTTCCACTCACCATTTCAAGATGTGTTCAACATGAAAAATGTTAAGTTCCATGCCCTCTTTCTACTGTTTGCATTGCCTTGCCATTTGGACATGTTCTCATCAAGTTACAAGGTCATAAAGTCACCCTCTTGAACTTATTTTAAAACAGAAAAACCATGTCATGTTGCACAAACCAACCAACACACTCTTTTCCTCATTTGGTCATTTGTTTTATGATCACTCACTTAAGTTTTGCTACTTTTAGAACTTGCTCATACCACCCCACTTTTTGCATCATTTTGCATGAATCAAAAACAAATATTCTAAGCCCATCCACACACTTGAAATCCTACATATATAAACTCCTAAAACCCTAATCAGAAGAGGAGGTTGCCACTATTTTCAAACAAGCAAGGCAAGAGGAAAAGACCAAGTTTCATTCCATTACATTTCCACAAGGCTCTTGAACTTTCAAAGCATCTCATTTTTTTCTTCCATCTTCAAAGGGGCAGTGGACCTTGCATCCACTAGGTACCTTCACTTCTCCATTTTTATGACCATATATCCATGTTTATCATCATGCTTACCATTGTTCATTACTATTCTTTCATGCTTACTATCCATATTTCATGCTATTTTCCACTATGACATGCTTGTTTCATACTATTTTTTGTTGTTAATATTATGCTATGTGTGTCTTATGGACCCTTCATTGAAGCATTTTCATTAAACTTTAATTTTGAAACATTGAATTTTTGCCAAAAATCCTTTCATGAGCCTCCCTTGCTGTTCATTTTTCTCTATTCTAGAGGCATTATTTTTAATGAAATAAGATACCATTGTATTCTACATGTTTCAAACTTGAATTTTGATTTTTATATTATCCCATTTGGAGCCTTGAGTTGTGAGATACGGGGATTTGAAGTTTGAGAAAATATGCTGCACTTCTCACATTTTGGTGCATGAGCCTCCCTTGTTGTTCACTTTTCTCTATGCTAGAGCCATTATTTTTAATAAAATAAGGCACCATTGTGTTCTACATGTTTCAAACTTGAACTTTGATTTTTGCATCATCCCATTTGGAGCACCATAGAGGGAGATATGTTGGTTTGAAGATGAGCAAAAAAATCCTGCGTTTTGCATTATTGTGCTGCATGCATGGCTGTTTTTTTACTGTTCATTAATGTTGTCACACTTAATCCAACCGGAATGGGCCTAGCGCTGTACAACGCTGCTACCTGCACCCCCATTCAGGCCCATTTCCAATTCACTTTGTATTTTCATTTTCATTTTTATTCTTTATTCTTATTTTTATTCTGTTTTGTTTTAATTATTAAAAATATTTTATTTGTTCACAAAAATACCAAAAAATATTTTTTACTTTCCTTAATGTTTTATTTAATTTATTAAATTTTTAATTTTATATTTTATTTAATGTTAATATTTTATTTTAATTATTTATTTCAAGTGGTTCTTTTAAGCATACATTTTTTCATTTATTTTATTTTCTCGACTTAAATTTATTTTTAGGTTCTGATTTTTGGGATGAGGGTTGAACAATGTCTCATGGACAACCTGACCTTTTATTGGAATTTTATTTACCATTTTCAATTTATTTTGGATTTATTTTTGACCTAGTTTGCTTGGTTGACTTTTCATTTGACTTCTGTTTTATTTCAATTAATTTATACACTAATTTTCATTATTTTTAAAATTGTTTTGGGGGATGATGATGTCCTAACCCCACCTCATTTAATTTAATTTTTCATAATTTATTGAATTAATTTACTATTTATTTGATAATTAATAAGTTGACTTGACTTTATAGTTGACTTTTCTATGATTGATGTTTGACTAAGGGATTGCTTAGGGAAATTGAAGAGATCTTTTGATCCCCCCTTGTTCATCTCATGTGCCACATATTAGAGGCCTTTCATCTTGATTTTATTTGAACCATGCATCATTTCCCGATTAAATTATTCATTGGTTCTTTGTGTGCATAGTTACACTTGTCCGATTTCATCTGATATTTTTTACATTTGTTTCTTTCATCCATGCTTCTATTGTTTGATTGTTTAACATGTTTATACTTGTCATACATTATTTAATGTCTTATTATTTCATTCTTTGATTATTTGACTTGATCATATACTTGTTTATATATCTTATCTGTCTGATTAATAACTGTTGCCTACTTGTATGATGTATGAGGCATATATTATTATTGTTTGATTGCCATGAACAATCCCCATTCATAACAAATGTATCCCTCTCCCATGAAATGTATAATATTTATTCTTTCACTCTTTATTCATCTGTTAATACAAGAATTAAAATGAACATTCGATAACCATTTCAAAACAAGATCAGAACCTCGATCCAACGTCGAGTAATCTTTTTTTCAAAACCTAACAGAACCAGCACGTATTCATCCATTTACCTTGTAAGTCGATTGCTTTATGCATCGCCATCTACCCTTATCCCTAGCACCTCTCCTTGCTCCATTCGTCGATTCTTGTTCCATTTAGGTAGCACCCATTAGATAGAACCCTTTGTATGATAACATAGGTAGGATTCCCATATTCTTTTGTATGATAACATAGGTAGCATTCCCGTATTCTTTTGTATGATAACATAGGTAGGATTCCCGTATTCTTTTGTATGATAACATATGTAGCATTCCCTTATCCTTTTGTATGATAACATAGGTAGAATTTCCTCTTTACTTTGCATGCTAACATTAGGTAGATGTTCCCATTTGTAAATCCTAACACATAGCTCCACATTGCATGACAACTCTAGGGCAGAGCTTCCCCATCTTTAGACCTTTCCGAGCGTCTCCGGTCTTATGGCATGTAGTTCGTTCTATTGCAAAGAGGTAACTGCCTAAGACTCGATTCAGCGACCAGTGACACCTGTTGCTAGGACGTGAACACATTGCCCACTCTCCTTTGACACAACTGGTGTCCTCCTTTGTAAGTCCATGTTCAGATGGCAACCCCTATGTAGCCGAACTACGGAAACTCTGATTCTCATGTTCAGATGAGATACGTAGGCACAAGATGCGATGTCTTTCCGAGTTTGACTGACAACTAACAACTAATCCTTGCTTGTTTTCGCCCTTGTTGCGATTCTTTTCTCTCGCCCTCGTTGCAATCGAGACCTTCCCTTTCTCTTGCCCTAGTTGCAATTGAGACCCTTATTCCCGTAGTTAGCTGAACTACGTTTTGCTCTAATTATTATTCTAGATGAGATACGTAGGCATAAGACGCGATGTCTTAGCGAGCACACATCTCTTTCACCCATAGGTAGCCGAGCTACGAAGACACTGATTCTCATTCCATATGAGATACGTATGCAGTGGATGTGACATCCGTGCGAGTCATTTTCTTTTGACCCCTCTTTTAGTAAATAGTACCTTAGATAAACACACACCCTTTAGACAAGAACAACAAGAGTGGATCCCGTAGAGTACTACGGATGCGTAGGGGTGCTAATACCTTCCCTTCGCATAATCGACTCCCGAACCCAAGATTTGGTTGCGAGACCTTGTCTTTTCCTTTCCTTTCTCCGGGTTTACTTCCAGCGTTTCCTTTCCCTCCTTTGGGATAAATAACGCACGGTGGCGACTCTTCTGTCACTTCTTTCTCGCCGGTTGTTTTTTCGCACATCTATATTTTTTAAGCTGCGACAACTACTCCCCAACAGAGTCGCCATTTAATTTCTGTAGCGGTAAATTCATGATCATCAAGATATGGATAAGCTAGAGATCAAATAATAAGAGATGCCACCGACCTTTATTGTTTCTAAGGGAAAAGGGAAAAAGTACGAACAAAACCCAAAAGTAATAAGTTTTCAAATCAAAACTAATAAAATGTCAAAGATTACAGGTAAGGGGGTTGGTTACATAGAGGGAAGGTATTAGCACCCAAAGTGTGCTAGGTACTCCTAGGGAGCCCTTTTTGTGTGCATATGTATTTGGTACAAAATGATGTTTACAAACAAATAGAATGGGGGGATGAGAAGAAAATTCATTAATTATATTTTTGTGTTTGGCAAGACCTTCAGTCTTGTGCCTACGTACCAATATAAAAATGAGGGATCAAAACCTCGTAGTTTGTGATACAAATTTCAAAGTGGGTACATTGCTTTTTAACAAAAATTAAGTTTGAAAGGCACAAAGGCCTAAAAATGGTTTGAATGAGTTAGTTCTTTTTGGCTTTTTTGAAAGTTTAAGTCAAATATAGTTAAGTTTATTTACAAATTTGATTTAAGAAAAGAAGTTTGAAAATGCAATGGCATAAGGCCAAAGTTTCTATCTTTTTGCAAAGTGGTCAAAGTATGGAACAAAATAAGTTCAATCAAAGAAGATTTTTAAAAAAAAAGGGAGAGATTTTGAAATTAAAGAAATTGGGAGAAAATGAAGGGACTAATCCTATGCACAAAATTAAAAGTTAAGAGTTGAAAAGATCTGATCAAATGGGTAGCAATCCAATAGACAAGAATGTCAATAGAAAACCCAGAATCCCCTAGGACATTTAGAATCAAGCAACACACAAATGCACAATTATATTATCTTGAAGAGCAAAGGCATCAAATAAAGATAGCCACATCCAAGCTTTAGCCATTCCATGATCTTCTTCAATATTAGCCCATGTAGTAGATGAATTCCACAAGTCCCAGGTTCAAAATAACAGCTTCACAATGATCATGTTGCAGATGAACTCAGAGGGATCTTAAATGATGTATCAGATGAAGTTTTAAATTGCAAGTACTTGGTTTCTCAATAAGTTGGCATTGGCCAAGTCCTTTAGCATAGGAATGTTGCCTAAGTTCTAAGTCCATTTGTCCAAGATCAAGCCAACAGTCTACACAAAAGTTGTTTAGGGTTTTTGTTGTTATTATGTACATTAATGGTCAAAAACCACACAAACAAGCAAAGTATACACAAACAAGATATATCACACAATATGGTCCAAGTGGACAAAGTCAAAATTGCATTAGCATAAACAATTAGAATGATATGAACAATGGCAAATGAATAAAGGCAAGAATTAAATGACATTAAAATAAATGGCTTGAAGTTAGAAGTTAGTTGTTAATGAGTTAGAAGTTAGTATTGTTTTTCTTTTGCTTTTCATTTTAAGACATTCTTTGGAGAACACTCAACCCATTTATCACAAGCATGGATCCTTGAGCCAAGATATCTTCCAAAGGAAGGAAAAAAGGTCAAGTTTCCACACGATACCATGAAAGAGGGGAGACTTACAATCTAACTAACTAGAATGCTATGCCTTTTGTGTCATAAATTTAGCGCAATGTTAAGCAATCGTAATTGGACTTATGTAGAAGTCAAAACTATCTGAGGCAGGGCAATAGAATTTTGGTGTTAATGCATGTTAGAGACATAGTATAATGGACTATGCTCATGAAACATACCACACACAAAAAGAAATATGCAAAAGACGTGGCCTAATCTCATCCATACTCATGTTAATGTTTCAATCAACTAGCTTTAGGACTTTGAGGTATCATAGGCCAAATGAGATGAATGCATAAAGAAGGGGAGTGAGATGAAGAGGGAGGGGAATGGATCAAAACTCAAATTGGTCAAAGGAGGACTTTTACCAAATTAATATCATCCATTCATTTTGGGAGATGGAATGTACATTCCATCAATCCCCTAAATTCAATGATATTAACTTGACAAAATCAAAACAACCTTGACCAAGGCCTAACAACAAGAGTCAAACTCAAACAAGTCATCACAATTGGTCAACAAAATTATTTGGCATTTATTCAAATTAAAAATATTAAAATAAGGCATTTAAATTAAATAGGGTTTGTCAAATTCCTAAAACCTCATCAAAACACCAAAGAAATGGCCATGAGATTTATCATAGGTCAAACAAGGTCAAATGACCTTGGAGAAAAAATTTCAGAAATTTTAAAGATTTAAAAGTATTTTTAAATAATTAAAAATAATCAAAAAAATCAACTAAATCATGAAAAATATTAATAATGACCCAAAAAATAATTTTAATTCAGAATAGGAAAGAGGGAATTATTTGAAATTTTTTGGTGAAACTCTCATATTTTTTGGATCAATATTAAAATTAATATGAATTAATGAAAATAAAAGGAATAAAAGAAAATCAGAAAAATAACAAAAAAACGTGGACCACTTGATCTCCCTCATTAATTGAGGTGGCAGATCAAGTGGCCAGAAGCGCGCGTTCCATGGTGCACTGCAGTCAATGCGGCATAGGCTTGGTATTTAAAAGCAACGCACGAGATTAAAACAATTTTAACCAGATCAATGGCTCTGAACACTTCCAGCGCATCGACAGCGTCCAAAGGTCGGTCATCTTCTCCGGTGACCCTGGCCGGACTGGTTCACTCATCACCATCAAGAAAATGAAAAAGGAGGACATGATCTGAAAGAAAAAATGGCGTAGAGAACGAATCTGACCTTAATTTTAACTAACTCCACATATATAGAAAGATATGAGGAGTTGAATTTTGAGGTCTGTCAACTAAGTTGCTTCGATTTGACCTCTAAGCAACTCAATCTTCTTGCCTATATTGGTAGGACTTCGGACAATCAAAGATCCAATAGAATTGAGTGGAATTGAGAGAGAATCGAAGAGATAAAATTTGATGGAAAATGCCATCAATGTAGGTCTATATTCAACTATTCTTGCTTTGGCTCGTGCTTGATCTTGCTCAGTATGCTTGCAGAAGTATATTAGAATGCATAAAAGGTCTTGGATCACTGGAGTTTTGAATCTCAAAACAGTGAGATTCCAACTCAATTTCCAAAGGAAATTCTCAGGATTATCCTCTCAAATGGAAGGGTTAGGTGTTTGGGATCAAAGCTGGCGCGAAGGGGTCCTCAATTCTGAGCATATGGAGCTCTATTTATAGCTGAATCATGTGATATTTGCACCTTCCAAATGAGTTTCCAAAATTGGCAATGAGTGATGCATGTGTGCATGGGCGTGTATAGGCCCATGATATCATTCCATTTGATCCATAATTTAGTGTCAAAAAGTCTGAATTCAAATTGGAGTGCTAGGTAAATGTACATGGAAGCTTGAAGTTTAAATCTTGCCAAATGATGATGCAATGTTCAAGCCATGTGCAGCCCCTTCAAACCTTGTCCAAAATGGATGAATTTGGACTTTTTGGAAAGGTTAGATCAATAGAAGCAACTTTTATGTTCAACACTTTTCCATTTGAAGCTTGTATCATGATGAATTTTGAGGTGGAAGTTTGGAAATTTTAACATATCAAAAAAATTTCTAAGTGTCAAGCCATATATCTCAATATTCCACCTTGCTTAACTTTTTATGTGAGCTTCAAATAAGAAACGTGTCTTCACCAAACTTGTATTTATTTCAAAGACCTTCAAAATGGTCACAAATTTCATGTCATTTGGATTTGTGATGATAGAGTTATGCATTTTTGAAGTTTGGAAAAATCACTTATTCAATGGTATAGGTCTAAAGTGACCTATAATGTAACCTCATATCACATGCTCATAAAAGTTGAATTAGCTCTCACTCCAAACATAAACTTTAAATTAGACATCTTGAATTTGATTGTGCAACTTGGATATCTTTCATATCATAAAAATTGAGCAAGTTATGGCCTTGGGAAGTTAACTTTCAAATTAGGGTTTAGACAAAATGACCTATAATGTTTCAACATAGAAAATGATTTTCCAAGCAAAAATAGCTCTAGGTCGCAACATGAAAGTTGTTTGAAATGTCATTTAGAGTAACGTTTCTCTTGTAATCATTTTCATATGGTGAAAATTGTAGGAGATAGGGTCTAGGGAGACCCAGTTTTGATCAGATGAATTCATCTGGCCAACCACCATCAACCAACTTGCTAACCTTCAATTATTTGAACTTTCTTGGCTTATGGTAGATCATATATGCATAATATGATGAATTTGGAAGTGTCCCTTGATAGATTTGATCAAATGGTAAGATAGCTTGTTGGAGAAGTTACTCAAGATACTTAGTCAAACTAGGGTTTCCAAGGCAAATCACCCTCAAACTCTCGAAGAAAACTTGATAAATATAACATGTAGGAATCCATGAAACTCATATATGATTCTCATGACCATTATTGTATCAATTCATGGTTGTGATCTTTGTCATGAGGGTCATAAACCCTAGATATGAACTTGATAGATCAATGGTGATCATGCCCTACCTAGAAAAGAGTTAGGCAAATGCAAAGACATATTTTTGTATTTTGGTTAGTAAAATGATAAGAGACAAGTATGATACAATCACATAGTTCTTGGTGATCTCTCCCAAAACAAACCCAATGAAAGAGAGGTAAGGAGGATGTCAAGGTATGATCCCAATGCTAATGCTTATGATGAAATTGCATGAGGGATCTTAGGGTCAAATTTGGGGTCTTACACCAAGGCTAAAGGGAAAAAGTACGAACAAAATCAAAAAGATAAGAAGTTTTCAAATCAAAACTAATAAAATTCCAGAGATTACGGGTAAGGAGGTTGGTTACACAGAAGGAAGGTGTTAGCACCCAAAGTGTCCTAGGTACTCCTAGGGAGCCCTTTCTTGTGTGCATATCTGTTTTGGTATAAAATGATGTTTTCAATAAATAGAATGGAGGGATGAGAAAAGAATTCATCAATTATACTTTTGTGTTTGACAAGACCTTCGAACTTGTGCCTACGTACCAACATAAAAATGAGGGATCAAAACCTCGTAGTTCATGGTAACAATTTCAAAGTGGATGCATTGCTTTTAATAAAAAAAATTAAGTTTGAAAGGCACAAGGGCCTAAAAGTGGTTTGAATGAGTGTTAGTTCTTTTTGGATTTTGAAATTTTAAGTCAAGTATGGTTAAGTCCATTTACAAAGTTTGATTTAAGAAAATGAGTTTAAAAATGCAATGGCATAAGGCCAAAGTTTCTAGCTTTTAAAATGGTCAAAGTTTAGAAGAAGAAAAACAAGCACAAGGTAAGAAGATTTTTAAAAGGAAGGGAGAGATTTTGAAATTAAAGAAATGGGGAGGAGATGAAGAGACTAACCTAAGCATAAATTTAAAAGTTAAGAGTTGAAAAGATCTGACCAATGGGCTGTAATCCATTAGACAAGAATGTCATATAGAAACCCAAATTTTCCTTGGACTTTATAATCACACAACAATTAATATACAAACAGCAAGTTGAAGATCAGGGCATCAAATAAAGATAGCCACATCCAAGCCTGACAACTCCAAGATCTTCTTCAAGTTTGGCCCATGTAGCAGATGACTTCGAAAGATGGCATAAGTCACAGGTTCAAAATAACAGCTTCATAATGATCATGTTGCAGATGAACTTAAATGGATCTTCAATGATGTATAAGATGAAGTTTCAATTCACAAGCACTTGGTTTCATGAAAGTTGGCATTGGCCAAGTCCTTTGCATAAGGAGTGTTGCCTAAATTCTAAGTCCAATAGTCTCATATCAAACCAACAGTCCACACAAGATATTTTTTAGGGTTTTTGTTCTTATTATGTACATTAATGGTCAGAGACCACACAAACAAACACAATATACACAATCACAATATGCCACAAAATATGGTCCAAGTGAAAATGACATTAACATAAACAACTTGAATGGTATGAATAATGGAAAATGCATAAAGCTTTAAAAATTAAAGTGCATAAAAAGTAAATGACTTGAAATTAAATGTTAGTTGTTAATGAGTTAGAAGTTAGTATTTCTTTTGCTTTTATTTTAAGTCATTCTTTGAAGAACACTCAACCCACTTATCACAAGCATGGATCCTTGAACCAAGACATCTTCCAAAGGAAGTAAAAAAGCCCAAGTTTCTACACAATACAATGAAAGAGGTGAGACTTACAATCTCACTAACTAGAATGATATGCCTTTTGTGTCAAAATTTAGTGCTATGTTAAGCAATCGTAATTGGATTTTTGTAGAAGTCATAACTATTTGAGTTCGGGCAATAGAATTTTGGTGTTAATGCATGTTAGAGGCATAGTATAATGAACTATACTCATGAAACATAGCACACACAAAAAGAATATGCAAAGTGCGGTACCTAATCTCATCCATACGTATGTTGATTTTGCAATCAACTAGCCTTAAGATATGGAGATATTATAGGTCCATGACATGAATGCATAAAGAAGGGAAATAAGATGAAGAGGGAGGGGGAATGGATTAGACACAAATTGGACAAAGGAGGAATTTTACCAAGTTAAGATCATTCATTCATTTTGGGAGATGGAGTGTACATTCCATCAATCCTCTAAATCCAATGATCTTAACCGAGCAAAGTCAAATCAACCTTGAACAAGGCCCAACTATACAAGTCAAACTCACAAAGTCAATTAAAATGTCTCTACACAATTAATTTGGCATTTAATCAATTAAATATAATAAAAATAATGCATTAAATTAAATATGGTTGATCAATTTCCTAAAACCTCATCAAAACACCAATGAAATAGCCATGAGATTTATCATAGGTCAAACAAGGTCAAAGGACCTTGGAGAAAAAATTTCAGAATTTTTGGAAACCTAAAAGTATTTTTAAACAATTAAAAATAATCACAAAATCAATTAAATCATGAAAAATATTAATAATGATCCAAAAAATAATTTTAATTCAAAAAATGAAAGAGGATTTTATTTAAAAAAAATTGGTGAAACACTCATATTTTTTGGATCAATATTAAATACGTGATGTGTTGGGTAGCAGTGATGTGTTGCTAGATACCGCTCACTGTTTATTATGTTAAATACGTGATTTAATATAATTGCCAACGCCGCGAAAACCTACAGGGTCACACACAAAGGACGGATTGATGAGAGATAGAGTAACTAAGGAACACCGTAAGGTACGGTGCACTTAAGTGAGTTGTAGAACATCGTAAGGTACGGTGTACTTAAGTAGAATACGAAATATGGTAAGGTACCATGGGCTTAAGTGATTTTGGGAATATTATAAGGTATGAGCCAAAATACACTTAAGTGGGCTTTTAGCTTGAAGCCCACACAAGTGGTTCTATAAATAGAACCCTTGTGCAGAAGCATTAATTGTGGTTGCATTATTTTCGTTTTCTTTCTCTTTCTCTCACTCAAAGCCTTCATTCGTACCAGCTAGCACTGAGATTGAAGGAATCCGTTCGTGTGGACTGAGTAGAGACGTTGTCATCGTTCAACGTTCGTGATCGCTCTGTGGATCTGCATCAAAGGTTTTGATCGTCACAAGAGATCTGCACCAAAGGTTTCAATCGTCACAAGAGGTAAATATTCTATCACTGATCATGACCATTCGTAAGGATCTCTAAAGGAGAAAATTTTAATTTCCGCTGCGTTTTGGATCGCAATTCTCCTTCAGTAGTATCAGAGCCACTTACGAAACCATGAATCGGATAGCTGTTTATTTTCTGTATTAATATGATTAAAAGACAGAATGAATCAATTAATTAAACGGGTAATTAAATTTGGCATCATGAGTGTACGAGTTGGATGATTGATGTTGACTGTGCTTCGGAACCGACATTAGTATGGTGAAGCAGCGATACATCGATGGTCCATAGGTTACACAATTAAGACCGATCAACTTATATATGATATAAGTAATCCTAATGCAAAGTACGGTATATATGATATATTGTTTCTGTTTCGTTCATTCAAACACTAAATGGTTGTTTTCCTTTGAGCGATCAATGGTCATTTGCTTCGGAATCCGACATTAGTATGGTGAAGCAATGACCTGTTGATCAATCATACTGAATCAACAATTGAGGTGTGTTTGACGGTCTGAAATTGGTGCATTAGGGTTAGTGACGGCGCAAGGGTTGTGGCGTCAAGGAGTTGTGAATTGAGGGCTTGTTGGAACACGTCTGCTGACTGTTTCAAAGCGCTGGTTTTTAGTCGTGTGACGATCGCCATGGACTTGTAACGATCGTAACAAGATGGACGTGACAGTCGTCACGTGCTTTGTGACAGTCGTTACATTCACAGATCCAGAATTCTAGGCGTTTCTGTTTTTGGCCGCGTGACGTTCGTCATGGGCCTGTGACGGTCGTAACATGCTTGTGACGGTCGTCACACTCACAGAGTCAGAATTCTCGGGGTTTCTGTTTTGTGACTGCGCAAGAGTTTTGTTGATGCAAAACAATGTCCATTTCAAATGAATTGTTCATTAAAATTTTTGGACAGGGGCGATGCCCCTCCAACCCCGCAAGGGGCGCTGCCCCCTTGACCCCCGTCCGCTGACCGGGCAGTGGAACCTCCGGCTAACTCTGCGTAGTATGATCGGTCGCCGAAATTTAATTTGGTTTTAATTAATTAAAGGAATTAAAAATTAATAATAATAATAATGTGTTTATCATTATTGCCTTATGGTGATCAGTTATGGCCTTAGTCTTCCTTCATTTTGTTTTGGGTTTTTAAATACGACCTGCGTGTCGTGCCTCTCCTTTTAATCTCTTAATGTAACTTCTTTTCTCATCTCAATCCCTCGTATGTAAAACGAGTTTCTTCTGTAATGTAATGTTATGAAGAAAGAGAAGAAGACAATGTTATGAAGAAAGAGAAGATTTCAATATCAAAGGAGGACAACCTTGAAGGTCAAAGGAGGACAGCCTTGAAGATCTTGCTTGGAGAAGCTTAGATCGTTATTAGGTTAGCTTAGGTTCTCTCATTGGCTTGGGAGAACAATTGCGTTAGGGGCCATAACTGTTTCATTATGTATGTTGATGCATGTGTATGTATGTTGATGCATGTGAATATATGTTGATGCATGTGAGAGACGATTTATATGATAAATAAGTCTGTGAGATCATAACAATTACAATTCCCTCAAATTAAATATTAAGTTTATGCTTTCCAAGTTTTAGCACTCATCAAGACTAGTATCAGATAATGTAGGCTTCGCCTACGCGAGGTGCATGTTCTATATTAGTAAGGTGCGATGGGATAATTGTAATATCCAATTGCTAAAACAATGGGTCAAACTTAACTAAATAAATTATAATAAGATTATATATGTTTAGAAGCAAGAGTTGGGAATGATCCATATGATGGATTGGAATAAGGAGTTATTCACCCAACTGAAATTTTCGAGAGTTGTATGAGATACAATTGGAAGGAGTTCCTACCTAAATAACCTAGTTTTATGTAATCCGCCTACGCGGACTTAGAACAAAGTGAAATATGGATCTCGACCCACTAGAAAATCTTCCAACGGGATTTTCCGAATCAAATGATGAGGGTCATTTGTTTTGAGTAAAATAGTGGGAGCATATTGAAGGAGAATTGCCATCCAAGGCGCAACGGAATTTAAAAATTTCTCCATTTAGTGATCCTTACGAATGGGCATGATCAGTGATAGAATCGTTACCTCTTGTGGCGATTCAAACCTTTGGTGCAGATCTCTGATAATGATCAAAACCTTTGATACAGATCCACGGGGCGATCACGAATGTTGAACGATGACAACGTCTCTACTCAGTCCACACGAACGGATTCCTTCAATCGCAGTGCTAGCTATTATGAATGAAGGCTTTGATTGAGAGAGAGATACGAAATTCCAACTCTTCAGTTGTGTTTTCTGTCTCAGTGAGTTCTTCTAAGTGGAGTGACAATGCTTCTACCCAAGGGGTTCTATTTATAGAACCACTTGTTTGGGATTCAAGCTAAAAAGCCCACTTAAGTGCATTTTGGCCCATATCTCATAATATGCCAAAATCACTTAAGTATTTGGTACCTTACCATATTTCGTATTCCACTTAAGTGCACCGTACCTTACGATGTTCCTTAATTATTCTATCTCTCATCAATCCGTCCTTTGTGTGTGACCCTATAGGTTTTCGCGGCGTTGGCAATTATATTAAATCACGCATTTAACATAATAAACAGTGAGCGGTATCTAGCAACACATCACTGCTACCCAAGTCACGAAAATGTCATGTGATCTGAAAAAACCTCCTGTGATAATAATTATGTGTATAATTACCCCTTTGCCCTTATGTCTATATTGAACACAAGGTATAGACCGTGTCACCCTTGTCCAGTTCAATATTGGGCCCATAGACATTTATCCTGTTATGCAGGATTGGCAAATTCCATCTAGGACACTCATGTCCCTCAGCATGCTTCTTGGAGTACCCATCAACTGTCTTTATGGTTATCCAGTTACGGACAAAGTTGGATCAGCAATAAAGCACTTGACTCTACATCTAGGATCCATAGTGGTTTCAGGTCGAAGAGTGGTATACACTATTATCACCATGAGAATAACTTATGACACTTTGCATAACTTTCTATATAGTATTCTCATAGCGGGTCAATCCGGTATAAATATTACTCCTAATATTCATACCTATGTTTAAGACTTGATAACTCTTTATCCATGATCCATGAGATGTAATCATCAGTCTACAAACATAATAGTCTTAATGCTTTAATGTTATCCCACTTCACATTAAAGCTCGACTACGGATACTTTAAGAACAATGCCCTTATGTTTAATGTGTTCTCATGATTAAGTCACACTTAATACATTAAACGGACTATCTATTCTAGGGACTTTATTAATCAACCATAATAAAGAAAATGCCTTTTATTATTAATAAATAATTCGATACAAGTACCAAAAGTATTGGCCTCTAGGGCTTACACCAACAATCTCCCACTAGCACTAGAGCCAATCAGGCATACCCCATATGCCCATTGATCCAGTATGGCCATCATGCTTCTGCTGCGCAAGAGGCTTTGTCAGTGGGTCAACTATATTGTCAAGTGTAGGTACTTTACATATTTTCGCACAACGCCTAAGTATGTGTTCGGATCATTGGTGAGATCTAGGCTCCTTAGCTTGTGTGATAACACCATTGTTATCATAATAGAGACCAATGGGATCCACAATGCTAGGGACTATGCCAAGTTTATTGATCCAAACAACTTCCTTTGCTGCACTTAAGGCAGCAATATACTCGGCCTCAGTTGTAGAATCAGCAACTGCATCTTGCGTTGAACTTTTCAAGCTCACAGTGCCACCATTTAAGCAAAACACATAACCAGATTGGAATCATTCATATTAAAGTGTCTCAGCACTTTGTCTATGTATGTACTCTGACTTAGGCCAAGCAGTTTTGTGATCTATCTCTATAGATTCTGATTCCTAATATATAGGCTGCTTTACCTAGGTCCTTCATAGAAAAGCATTTCCCCAACCAAGACTTTACTTGTTGCAGGGTAGGGATATCGATTCCAATGAGTAATATGTCATCTACATATAATACCAGGAATATGATCATGCTCCCACTAAC
The DNA here is from genome assembly GCF_024323335.1 of Lathyrus oleraceus. Lineage (NCBI taxonomy): Eukaryota > Viridiplantae > Streptophyta > Magnoliopsida > Fabales > Fabaceae > Lathyrus > Lathyrus oleraceus. The sequence goes on along the minus strand of NC_066581.1, from coordinate 119,827,861 downwards.
CTTCTTGTAGACATAAGGCTCATCTTCGTTCTTGATGAATCCATACAGTTTTACTGTTTCATCAGAACGAAGATTCCATGAGTAGGTCATAGGCTCATCTTGATCCATGAGTAATACATCACCTTGATCAGATATCCATATATCTCAGGTAGGTGACGTATCCTGCCTGACCTACGCTGGTCTTGTTCTACTTGAGTAGGTTGCTCTTACACAACTACTTGTGTTTCCTGCTCTAATTCCTCCATAGGTGTATCGATGCTTTGTGATTCTTGAATTTCTTCAAGCTCTACTTTCCTCCCACTGGTTCCTTTGGAAATAAAATCCTTTTCTAGGAAAACTCCAGTTCGGGCGACAAACACTTTTCCCTCAGAAGGATTGTAGAAGTAATACCCTCTTGTTTCTTTAGGATACCCCACAAATAAGCATTTGTCAAATTTGGGCTCAAGCTTAGTTGAAATTTGTCGTTTCACATAAACTTCGCAACCCCAAATCTTCATGTAAGACATATGTGGTCTCTTACCACTCCATATCTCATATGGTGTCTTTTCAACCTTTTGGATGGAACACGGTTAAGTGTGTAAGCTGATGTCAATGGTGTATGTCCTCAAAAGGAGTTTGGAAGATTGGTGTGACTCATCATGGATCGGACCATGTCCAACAGGGTTCGATTTCTTCTCTCAGATACACCCTTCCATTGGGATGTTCCAGGAGGAGTAAGTTGGGATAGGATCCCACATGTAAAGACAAAGAGTCACACAACATACGATCGCAAGTTTCGATGATGACAAAAGACCATCATGCACGTCTACAAACAAATGCAACACATTACCCATCATATCCTTTTCTACGTTTGTCTAAACCTATTATAATGATTAAAAACATATGTGGACAAAGTGTGATCATGACGAAATGCATGAAAATCACAAAACACAGTTTTATGCAGATTTGAAGGCCTTGAGTCGACCATAGGGGTCAGCTCAAAGCTCACGGGTCAGCGCAAAGCTCAGCTAAACTGGAGATTGGTCAACACATGCTTCTTTGCGTCGACCATAAGGGTCGGCGCATAACTCACGGGTTAGCGCAAAAATCCCTTGAGTCGACCAGAGGTCAGCGCATGGCATAATGATGCTATCCTGGGTCAGCGCATGGAACCATGGGTCGACCATAGGGGTCGGCGCATCACTCACGGCTCAGCGCACGCCGACCTATGGTCGACCGCTCGTGCGTAAACTCAGTTTTCTGAGTTATTTCCACTGTTTGAAAGTCTGTTATTTTTGGTTGGTTTGTCAGTTACTATATATAGAAGTCAAAACACTTTTATTAACTAACATTTGCCAATTTGAGTTCAAGTGTTCAAGGAAACAAGAAAGAGTGAAAAAGGTGTCCAAGACTCATCATCTTCATCTTCAACATTTCACAACACGTCATCTGCACACAATTACTTTTGATGTGGTTCGTGATCGATTAAAGGTGATAAGGTTCGAAGTTGTAATCGAAGAATCAAGTTCGAGTTGAAGCTTGTGGCAGGTTCTTTCTTGAATAAAACCGTTAGGGTTTTGTCCTCCAATACGGGTTTGTGTTTGGGGGTTTTTGGACGAATCGCTTCATCAATATTCAGCCGAGCGAAGGTGATTGAGAAGAGGAAGTCTTCATCAGTCTAGTAGCGGATTTGGTGGCATTGAAGTGAAGGATTCGGGTTCGACTCGTTGTGTTTGAGATCAGCCGGGCCGAGGGTTTGAAGAACGGAAGATTCTTCAACAAAGGGGCTGGAATCGGAGGTCTAGCAACAACGATCGAAGGTCTTGATTCATCTTGAATCAAGGAGCAAGGATTGGAAGCATCATTCAACACATTGGAAGTTCTGTTGTTTACATGCTTTGCAATCCTTGTATAAACGATTAAATTTCACAGGTGATATCTAATTAATCATCTCAATTCTAATTTTAGAATTGAGGGCAGACGTACCCCGAAGCGAGGACGGCGGGGGAACAGCCTCATCAAATCTCTGTCTTCTTTAATTTTCTGCATAAGTGCTTTTCAGCTTAAAAATTAAGTGATTTTAGTTTAAGCAATTTTACCAAACGTTGATATAAGTTGAGTAAGAAACTAAAACTGCTGTTTGAATACAAAGTACAATAGTTTATTGTACTAGATAAATTTGAATTACTTACTCAACTCAAATATCTCTTGGAGTTTATGCACACCAAGTGTTTGTGAATTTGCATAAGCCAAAGTTGTCTTAAGTTTGCACTCAGTTTAATTTGGTATTTTGGATCATTGGAACTAGGCTTGCTAGTTAGTGAAATATATCAATTGAGTGTGCAAATAGTGTAGTGATTAGTATTTCATTTTATCTCTAATCCATTAGCTTAACGCATATCCGGTTTTCCAATAACGGTTCGTTTTAGACTAAAATTTTCCCTCGGCCGCTTCCGCATTCAAAACAAATTTTTAAAACCAATTTTCTCTCAAATTGGTAGCGCCGACTCAAGTTTTTAATTGGGATCTATTCAACCCCCCCCCCCTTCTAGATTCGTGCCATAGTCTAACAAGTGGTATCAGGAGCTCCGGTTCACTACGTGCTTCAAAATATAACTTTGATAGAAAATGGCTAACGAACCTAAAGGGGCTTATAATAGAGCTCCCGTTTTCAATGGTGAAAATTATAGTTATTGGAAAGACTATATGCGGGTGCACATAAATTCCATAGATAGAAAAATATGGAATGTTATTCTCAATGGTCCAATTCAAATAACCATGACCAATGAGAACAACGAAGTGGTGCCTAAGCCCGAAGCACAATGGACCGATGATGATGAAAAGAAATACAATTATGATTGGAAAGCCAAAAATATCCTAATCTCCTCATTAGGCGTAGATGAATACTATCGTGTATCCCATTGTCCTACTGCTAAGGCTATGTGGGATTCACTACAAATTGCCCATGAGGGGACGAATGATGTTAAATTGGCTAGAATCAATACACTAACACAAGAGTTTGATCTCTTCTTCATGGAGCAAGGGGAAACCATTGCGGACATGCAAAAGAGATTCACTCATCTCATCAATCGATTACATTCACTTGGTAGGCCTGTTTGCAATGATATTGCTACTAATAAGATCTTAAGATGTCTTAACAGGGAATGGCAGCCGAAAGTGACCGCCATCAAAGAGGCAAATGATCTTACCACATTGGACTTGACAACATTGTTCGGTAAACTACAAGAGCACGAACAAGTTCTCTTAAGCCTGGAACAACACGAAAAGAAAGATAAGAAAGACAAAGCAAAGGTGAGTGAAAAGAAATCAATAGCTCTAAAGACTTCCTCCTCAAAGTCTCAAGCAAAAGAGCAAAGTGATTATTCATCAAGTGACGAAGAAGAAGAGGACAAGAGTGAAGATATGGGGCTATTCGTCAAACGCTACAACCGTTACGTGAGAAAGAACGGCATCCAACATTCCGAGAAGAACTTGGTAAACTTCCGGAAGCAATCTAGGTTCTCTAAAAATGATGACTCAAAAGGAAAAACAACTAGAGGGTCGTGCTATAAGTGTGGAAAGCCGGGTCACTACAAACCGGACTGTCCGATGAACAAAAAGACAAAAGAAAAAGATTCATACAAATCACACAAGAAACCATCAAAGCCAAGGAGAGCATACATAGCTTGGGAAAGCGATAGCGACTCCTCCGATGATGAAAGTTCTAGTGATGAAGATGAAAATGCAAATCTATGTCTTTCTGCTCATCAAAAGAACAAAAAGAAACAGGTACGACATGCTAAATATGAAAAATCCTCTAGTATGTCTCATCATGAATTGCAAACTGCTTTTGATACTTTACACTATGAAGTGAAAGAGGCCTTTAAAAGGCTTGCCTCAAATAAGAAAATTTTTTCTCATTTGGAACATAAAATTCAAGAATCCGAACGGAAACTTGAGGCACTTAAAGCTTCTATAGTGGAAAGCACAAAAACAAGTTATGAGGACCTTAAAAGTAGAATGATGAACTTTGGGTGTGATACTTGTTACATTTGGCAAGGTGAAGTAAGAAACCTAAAAGCCAAACTTGACAAGGCTCTTGAGCCCAAGATTACTTTTGCTATCGACAAATCAAATTTTCGAAAAAGTATGGTTAATCCATATCAAAAATATAAATATGTTATAAAAGATGAAGATAGCAAAAGCAATCCAAATGTAACTTTCTCTTGTCTCTATTGTTGCAAGAAAGGCCATTCCATCGCTAAATGTAGATTCAGGAGGTTTTTAGTTCCTAAAGGCATTTATCAATGGATGCCCAAATGCAACCATTTCGTTCCTCACCACTCAGGACCCAATAAGAAATTGGGTACCTTCTCTTGTTAATTATCTTGTCACAGGTACAATGCCTCGAGACTACCGAGAGAAGATGGGTTCTCGACAGTGGATGCTCAAGGCACATGTCAGGTGACATATCTCTCTTCATTAACTTTGTGGCTAAGAAGAAGGGATATGTAACTTATGGTGACAACAACCTTGGAGCAATACTTGGTAAAGGTAGTGTAGGTAATCCCTCCTCTACTACTATTTCTGATGTTTTACTTGTCGAAGGTCTTAAACACAATCTACTTAGCATCAGTCAATTATGTGACAAAGGATACAATGTATCGTTTTCAAAAGATTGTTGCAAAATTGTACATAATGATGATAAGAAGAGTATGTTTAATGGTCTTCGTGTGAACAATGTCTATATGCTTGACTTAAATGAAGTATCGTTAACAAGTGACAAATGCCTTGTAACAATGAGTGAAGATTCATGGTTATGGCATAGGCGTTTAGCACATGTTAACTTTGACTTACTTAACAAAGTAGTCTCAAAAGATCTAGTCCTAGGTCTCCCTAAAATTAAGTTCACCAAGGATCACATTTGTGATGCTTGTCAAAAAGGGAAGCAAACGAGGATCTCTTTTAAATCCAAAAATATCGTTTCAACAACGAGACCTCTCGAGCTTCTCCATATGGATTTATTTGGGCCATCTAGGATTAAAAGTCTAGGAGGAAACTATTACGGTTTCGTAATAGTGGACGACTTTTCTCGATTTTGTTGGACTATTTTCTTAGTAAGTAAGAGTGACACATTCGCCGCCTTTGAACGATTTTCTAAGCTTTCCCAAAATAAACTAAATACAAACATTGTTGCAATTAGAAGTGATCATGGAGGTGAGTTTGAAAATCACTTATTTGAAGAATATTGCGGTAACCATGGTATTGATCATAACTTCTCCGCTCCACGTACTCCTCAACAAAATGGGGTTGTGGAGCGTAAAAATCGAACTTTGGAAGAATTGGGAAGAACAATGATCAATGAAAGTGGCTTACCGAAATATTTTTGGGCTGACGCCATTAGTACGGCTTGTTACGTTCTGAATAGGGTGCTCATTCGCCCCATTCTAAACAAAACACCGTATGAACTTTTAAAAAGGCGAAAGCCAAATGTTTCTCACTTACATGTCTTTGGTTGCAAATGTTTTGTATTGAACAATGGAAAGGAAAACTTAGGGAAATTCGATTCCAAGGCCGACGAAGGTATCTTCCTCGGATACTCTCAATCTAGCAAAGCATATAGAATATACAACAAACGATTACTTACTGTAGAAGAGTCTGTACATGTCACTTTTGATGAATCCAATCCGAGAAACGTCGGAAAGGGTAGTGTTTTTCATGGTGCAGGTACATCTACCGAAGACATACTCAAAGGTGGCGAGCCGGGAATTGATCAACCCGACATAGTCAAAATTGAGGAGGACAAAGATGTACACCGTGAAGAAACCGAGGTAGTTCATCCGCCTTCAAACGATGATCTCCCTCAAGCTTGGAAGTCTTCCAAAGACCATCCAATAGACAACATTCTCGGGGACATCTCAAAGGGTGTAACAACTCGATCTAAGCTAAGTAATTTCTGTTATCACTTCTCTTTCGTTTCGCAGATGGAACCTAAAAACCCTAAAGAAGCCCTACTCGATGAACACTGGTTTTTATCAATGCAGGAGGAACTTAATAAGTTCACCAGAAATGAGGTTTGGGACCTTGTCCCTCCTCCGCGAGATCATCGAGTAATCGGCACCCGATGGGTGTTTAGGAACAAGCTGGACGAAAATGGGGTAATAACCCGTAATAAGGCGCGTTTAGTCGTGCAAGGGTATAACCAAGAGGAAGGCATCGACTATGAGGAAACTTATGCGTCGGTTGCCCGACTCGAGGCTATACGCCTTCTCCTTGCTTTCGCTTGTGCGAAAGACTTTAAGCTATCCAAATGGATGTCAAGAGTGCGTTCCTTAACGGTCACATAAATGAAGAGGTTTATGTCGCACAACCTCCGGGTTTCGAATCCCATAAGTATCCTGATCATGTTTATAAACTAAAAAGAGCTTTGTATGGCCTCAAACAAGCTCCTAGAGCTTGGTATGAGAGACTAAACAAATTCTTACTCGATCAAAAATACTCAAGAGGAAAGGTTGACACAACCCTCTTCATTAAACGTCAAGGAAAGCACTTGATATTAGTGCAAATTTATGTAGATGATATCATATTTGGATCTACTAACATAAATCTTGTGAGAGAGTTTTCTGACCTTATGCAGGGCGAATTCGAGATGAGTATGATGGGGGAGCTCACATACTTTCTCGGTCTGCAAATTAAACAGCTCAAAGAAGGAACTTTCGTGAGCCAGACAAAGTACTGTTTGGACCTTATCAAGAGATTTGACATGGCAAAAGCTAAGGCCATAGACACCCCCATGCCTACGTGTACCAACTTGAACAAAGATGAAGACGGTAAGGAAGTAGATGTAAAACTGTATAGAGGTATGATTGGTTCACTCCTTTATCTTACTGCTTCTCGTCCCGATATTATGTTTAGCGTATGCATGTGTGCAAGATATCAATCATGTCCCAAGGAATCCCATTTAAAAGCCGTCAAACGAATACTTCGATACCTATCCGGTACTCCGAAGTATGGATTGTGGTATTCCAAAGGTAATGATTATTCTTTGGTAGGTTTTTCCGATTCCGACTTTGCCGGTTGCAAATCGGATAGGAAGAGCACTAGTGGCACTTGTCACTTATTTTCAAACTCTTTGGTCAGTTGGCATAGCAAGAAACAGGTTTCTGTTGCTTTGTCAACCGCCGAAGCGGAACACGTTGCCGCCGGTAGTTGTTGTGCCCAAATCCTATGGATTAAGCAACAACTATTGGATTTTAACCTCAAACTTGAACGTATTCCCATTTTTTGTGACAATACAAGTGCCATTAACCTAACCAAGAATCCTGTGCTACATTCTCGCACCAAACATATCGAAATACGACACCACTTTCTTCGGGATCATGTAGAGAAATGTGACATTGTGTTTGAACATGTCAATACTGAAAATCAACTAGCGGACATTTTCACAAAGCCGCTAGCCACTGAACCTTTCTTTCATATCCGCCGAGAACTTGGCATTCTCGATATTTCGGAACGGGCACTATAATCTGCTATTTTACCTTATTCCATATAAGACTTTAATCTTGTACTTCTAACAAATCTATGTTGTTGTAAGCCCAAGTCTACCGTTCACTAAGTCACTCCGGCATTGAGGTGATACTGTTCCTCTCTTCCTCTCTCTGCAAAATCTCATGACTACAATAGTTATATCTCATAATGATGTTGTTTATATATATCTATATGATCTCTCTTTGGATGTTTATTGCTGTATGAATTGTTAATTATGCATCAAACCTGTCATCGCATGTGCCAAACAGTGAAAAATTGAAATTTGGACTGTATGAGTCGACCGCAGCAGGGCTATGGTCGACGCAAGCTTAAATAATTTCTGCATTTTCTCAAAAACCAAACAGTATGCGTCGACGCATACAGGGCTATGGTCGACGCATCGCTCGAAAATTTCGTTTTTCTGCAGAAAAATTTAAATCGTTTTTCATGCATTCCCATTCGAAAATCGTCATTAAGTGTGCATTTACATTCCATCACCTTTCAAACTACCCACTACTTTGTAACTTGCATCTACCTAGTGGCTATTGTTCCTTGATCTTCCATCTTCCCAAAACCCTAACCTTTCCACTATAAATTGGGAGAAACCTCTATCTAGCAGAATCACTCTCAAAACCCTTCTTAAACCTTCTCTCTATACCCAAACACTCAGTTTCAAACTTGCTCAAATGGCTTCCACATCACGCAGACCTTCCGGCAAGAGATCCCGAGAATCATTCGCTGCATCTCTCCCCTGTAAGACCCCAATTTTGACCCTAAGATCCCTCATGGCCCATACCATATCATATCATGGCCTCAAGGATCATGGCATGCCCTAGCTTCCCTCCTAGTGGGTGGTTTGCCTTGTGAGTTTGGTTTTTGATCACCAAGCATGTCTTGCATTTGTATATCTTTGCTTTTCATATGTTTACTAACCAAAAAGTACAAAAATATTATCATCTAACCATGTTACTTGCAGCTGAAGCAATCATCAGTCAAACAGTCAGATCAGTCATTAAACAGTGGATGGTGGCCATTCTTGAAGAATTTGGGCACCATGATCAATAATCAAGAGTTCATATATGTCATGATATCATTTGGAATCAAGATCTCAAGGAATTAGGGTTTGGAATTCATCAGAAGTGGTTCAATCAAGCAAAACCCTAGAAAAGTCAAACTTGGTCAACAGTGGATTTAATCAGTGATTTGATGGTGGGAATTGGTTTGAGGGGGTTCATTCATGTCCACATAGGCCTCATATATCATGTCAAACACCATCATGGAAGAATTTGGAGTCAAACAGAAAATTTCCAAAAATAGAAACTTGACCTGTAATTTTCACCTGCCAAAAATGGAAACTTCTTGATCCTAAACTTACATCATGATAGAAGCTTCAAATGAATTTTTGCCCAACATGAAAGTTTAAGAGCTTGTTCTCCCATTTCCAAAAAGTCCAAGAACACTCAATTCCCATGTATGGTTGGCAAGTTATGATCAATTCATTTTCAAAAATTTTTGAACTTCAAAAAGCCATATCTTCCAAACCATTTGGCCAAATTGGGTGGGGTTTTTTGCAACAAGTCATATTTGATCCCGTCTTTCCAAAAATGTCATCATCATGCACCAAAACATTACAAATCAAAATGGCCTTTTTGAACTTGCATGATTTATTTTCAAGTAAGGGTGAAAAGTGAATTTTCCAAATAACCATTTCCAATCCATTTTGCCATTTGAGTAAGTTCTGAATTGACATTTGAAACATGTTACAAAGCCCATTTCGTGCAGACCTACACCCCATTACTAACTTGGTTGAATTTTAGCAAATTACCAAAAACACTTCATTTAAGTTAATCATGATTAACATTCCATTAGCCAACACAAAACAGAGGTATATAGGTTCATTTTCTGCAAAATCAAACCCTAGCAGCCTCAATTCAAGAACAAAAAAAACTCTTTGCTCTCAAAAACCATTTTCTTCATTTTTCGAAATTCTTCAAAAAAACACCAAAGAACTTGTACATTGCTTGTTGGTATCATCACATACAAACCATTTGGAGGCATTTGCAAGAATTAAATCTCAGCTGTAATCTCATTTCCAGTTCTGTTTCTCCAAGCTCCATTAATGGCATTTTTCGATTTGAGCTAAAGGCAAGGTTGCTGAGCCAAAACATCTTAACCATTCATCATCTGGAGCTTAAACCTTCATCTGTTTCGAGCATTTATGTCCAAAGAACCATTGAATCACAATTGCACTTCCAAGTTGGTAATATTTCGAATCTCTCCTTTCTCAGAACCATGATATGCTTTATAAAGATTTCTTCGTGCTGATTACTATGAGCTTTGAATCCATGCAAATGAGTGAGTGATGAGTGAGAAATCTGATTTTTAAGTTTGATGCTCAAAGTTGTTTTTGCTTGATTCCTCTTTGGTAGCTTGATTCAATGATTATAGATGTTGTAGTTGTGATGCTTGATGTTAGATGTATCGAATGGTATGCTTATTACTCATTTTTGTGACAAAATTTTTCCACGATTTCTTGAGGAAGATGAAGTTACTGTAGCCAAAACCCTAAAAATTTGCCCAGAATCCTGTTCACGTATGCATGAGCTTGTTTACTGTTTCATTCACCATCAGCCAATCACGTTATTTCGTTGGCCACGGCCTTGTTTATTTTGGTTATTTAAATCATTTTGTTTTGATGTTTATTTCATTTTTGTTACCCAACTTGCAAAAATCATATCTCATCCATTTGTGATCCAAATTTCATGAAATTTTTTGCATTATGCTCTACTTGATCTCTACTTTTTTATCATGATTTTTCTTGATTTTTTGGATAAGTGGATTTTAAATGGTACTAGGGTTTGTGACATGTATCCATTTTTTGTACCTTTTACCAAAACCTTTGTGAAATAGTGATGCATTATCCAATGGCCTTGAAATTTTTTGTGCACAAACTAGACACATCCATGGTGATTTTGGTCATTGAGTTTTGATTTTTGAAGTAGGGTGTGACAATTTGTGTCACACCATTGATGTGCAACTTGATGATTTTCATAGCTATGCCTATTGACCTCAAAATGGATTGAATTTTTGCATGATTGAGCTTGTGTATGTCTAGTTTACATGTGATTTTTTGTGGATTTGTTTATGACATTTTCCATTTGTTTGAGATTTTTCTCCCCTATTTGGTCATATGTTGACTTTTTGTGACACATCATGCCATTTCATTTGTGAAATTCTCATACTTTATTGGATGAATTTGAAATTTGGTATGTGATTACTAGACATCTTAAGCTTTGCCATGGTGTTGATCCCATTCATTTATCATATGTTATCACTGATTTATGAATTTTTGAAATTGATGCATGTTTGGTTGACTTCTTTAAGCATGTTTGAAATTGTTTTGACTTTCTGATTTTCATTGACTATCTTCCCATGATCCAATTGAGCTGAAATTTTATATGCATGTCATGTTATGGATTATGATTGATCATGATTTATTTGATGATTTTTGGAATTGTTTATGATTGGTTTTGAGTTAAGTCTTGCTGTTGACTTCTATGAGTTTTCATTTGCCATGCTTTGACTTCTTTTGCTTATGAAATGATGATGATGCATGATATGAACATGAAACCAATTGAGTTTGCTTCTTAAATGTTTGAACTTGATTTTGATTGGATATCACTTGCTGTTTTGACTTTCTCATCCTCTTTTGACCCTAGGCTTGTCCTAGTGGTCCTTTTGCTTATGATTGAGTTCATGTTTTCAGGTTGAGAAGCAATTGCCTCAAAGAAACTTATACAAGTTGAATAAGTTTATTTGATTATCATGAGCTAACCTCTTTGTTTTGTAGGTTGCTTGGCTCATATGCCTTGAGACTTGTGCTTTGCACATTTGTCTGTTTGTTTTGACTGTTGATTCCTACCTCCTTTTGCTTTAACTTTTGAATTGTGTACTGATTCTGTTTGACTATTTCAGGTACCATTAGTTGCTTAGTTCTTTGAACTTGCTTTGCTTTGCTATATAGCAATTTGCATTGAGGTATAATCCCTTTTCTTCATGTAGTCTGGAAGACCTGGCCTGTTATTTGGCCAGGCAACTGTCTGAAGCCCTCCTTAAGAGGCAATGCTTGTGTGTGTTTATATTTGTCCCAAGCAGGAAAAGTCCTTCAAATAAGGCGATTGGTAGAACCCAAGAGATAAGCAACCTATCTCCTACTATTATGTGAGTCTTCTCCTTGCTCCCATTACATGGTTGTAGCATTGAGATCCAAGCCCAAGATCTATAGAGTCCTATCTGTGGAGAGAGTTCCTACTTTCTGAACTCCCACACCTTCTGATATTCAAATGCTCTCCCTGACCAGGGATAAGAGCAATGAGGCACACCCCTCATATCCTTTCATCTGCTTCACCTTAGCCCCTCAATGGCAAGGTTAAGAGCACCATTGACCCTATTCCAGTTGGCTTCAATGCCTAACCCTTTTGTATGAGCCTCATTGTTTGGTTATAGTGTGTGCTGAATGACTTCATTGATTGATTGCTTATCTTCATATGCACATGTTTGCTTGTATGCTCTATGCATTTATCATCATTAATTGCTCATTATTGCATGATCATTTCATTTGTCTTTGTGACATTATCATTGTTGTTTACCCATTGAGGACAATTGTAAGACCATCCTTTGGCCATTGTTCCTATGATATGGAAGTGAGTTGTAAGACCATTTCATTGGCCACTCATCTTATCTTTGCTTGATGCATTTGTTTGATTGTATGTGAGGATGCAATTATAAGTCCCTGTAAGTTGGCATTTGCTTTCCTTTGATCATATGTTGCTTCTGTTTGTTTATGTGAGGATGCAATTATAAGTCCCTGTAAGTTGGCATTTGTTTTCCTGTGATCATAAGTTGCTTTGTTTGATTGTATGTGAGGATACAATTGTAAGTCCGTGTAATTTGGCATTTGTATTCCTATGATCATATGTGGGAGTTTAGAGTAAGTCCAGATAAATTGGCATCTGACATCCAAGTACTTGCTTTTGTTGGAGATTGGTATAAGTCCAGACAGATTGGCATCCGGTATCCACTTTCTTTTCTTTTCTTTGATAAGGAGATTAGTGTAAGTCCATTGAGTGGCCTCTGATATCCATTCCTGTTTTAGAAGATTGGTGTAAATCCATCTATTGGTATCCGGTATCCGCTTTTTGCTTGTGAGATTGGAGTAAGACCATTGAGTGGCATCCGGTATCATTTGTTTGTTTGTTTTGTTATTGCTTATTGCCCATTCCAAAGGACACACTTGAATCATCTTCTATATGATCTCAAGAGGTGAACCTTCTGAGAAGTTTTACAATCCATCTACATCCATTCATTCCCATTTTGGCCTGAACCTTTTCACACTTTACTTTCAAACTTGAGATAGATATTGTGCAAACATCTTCATGTTTTTCAAATTAAAAAACCTGGACCCAAGTCCTTGACTTTTTTCAAACTCCGTTTCATAATACTTCTTTTGAATTAATCTTAATCATACTTTGACCTTACTTTCATAATCATAATCAATTAATTTCACCCATTCAATTGTTTTGGCTTTGTCCATTGTTAATCTTTCATACATGAGCTATAGGTTTGATTTATCTTAGTTGGTTGATGTCAATCTCACCTATTTGTCCTTAGTTGATTGAATTGTAAGTCTTCCTTGCTTATTATAGGGTTAACCCCTCACTAGCAAGTTGAAGCTGTTCTCACATGGTGGACTTGTTGTTTGTATAAGGTTGAGTTTTCTCCCGTGGATAACGTAAGACCTTAGGGCTTGTGTTTAAAATTGAATCCACTAACTTTTGGAAGCTTTTAGCCGAACTACGGCGTTTTGATCCTTACCTTTGATGGAAGGTACGTAGGCAACGGGTTCATCCGTTCAAACCCAATAAAAATTGTATATTCTTTTCTCATCATCCCAATCATGTTTGCACAATAAATATTTCATAACAAATAACAATTTTATACAACAAGTGTGAAAAGGGCTCCCTAGGAGTACCTAGGACGTAGTGGGTGCCTAACACCTTCCCATTGCGTAATTTACCCCTTACCCAGACTCTCTGATCTTTTTATTAGTTTTCTACGTGTAAAACTTCTTAGGCTTTTGTTCGCTTTTTAGCCAGTCCTTTGGATAAATAAAAGTGCGGTGGCGACTCGAAAATTCATTGTATACCTTGCTTATGATTTAATCAATAGATCATATAGCGACGAATACACCGCTACAGAAAAGTGGCGACTCTGCTGGGGAAGATCGGTCCTTGGTGGTATTGCCTACTTTTCACCATTGTTGTGCTATATTGTTATTTGTTATATGACATATTTTTGTACAATTTGGGATAACTGTATTGATTGTAATGTGTGAATTGCTTGATATACAATTGCTGTTTGCTTTGGTGATCTGTGAGATGAGTTTTGTACCCGAACTCGAGTGCACTCTAGGATAGGAGAATGGCATAATCTTGTTGACTGGTGTGGAGTATTCCTTAGCCAGCTGACTTGCGAGCCCATTCACTTGGTGGAGGTCATGTTGGACTAATAATGTCACACAAGTTATTTGTGGTTAGGCATTATTCTTTCAATCATGTTCCGCAGAAGCCAAGGACCTTAGTTTACCAAACCCATCTTGGCCTATTTTTAGGAACGTAGTGCGGAGATCGTTCAGATGTCAGTTCTGATACGATTGTTACGCGATACTACACTCATAAGAGTTTCTCTTGAGAATATTCTTGGAATACGAGTATTCGTTCCTCCGATAATATTCGAAAGATGGAACGATGATTATGGGAACCTCTGATAGAACATGTCTGGCAGGTTTAAACCCTAGTACACTCCCTTTGGGTGGTTTTTAACCGAGATTCCATGCTCGTGACTCTCAACAAACCCGTGATTCGTGGTTGAGTCGTTCAGACACCGTTAATATCAATGGATCCCGGATCAGGTGTAAAACCTAAAATCCACCAAAGCGGCTGGTTGATATTAAGGATGTTTGAGCCGGCTCATGTACCGTTAATATCAATGGAACTTGGGTGTCGATAAGGTGAAAACCTAAATCCACCAAAATGGATGATTGATATTAGGGATACATAGAGCTTTCCCATGACCTTTGCTTGGTGTGCTTTGCTTGATCCTTGAGTGTGTTTGTTGCATTCATACATTCATGCATTCATCTGCACTTCATGTCATCAGAAAAAGAAAATTTTCAAGGAACTTAAAAGGGTTTATTTGCAAAATTTTCAGACATGGAAAGACCAAAAAGGCATACAAAGAAGTACAGCTTTAGACAGCCCGATGTAAAAGAGTTAAGGAATCTGACATCGTATGTATTAGATCCCTTGGGTTTCAAAGCTCGCTATGGGAAGCTCCTACCTCTGCTGACTACTCAGGTTGATGAAGGGTTGATGAGTACTCTAGCTCAGTTCTACTATCCGTTGCATCACTGCTTCTTATTTCCGGACTTCCAGTTGTTGCCAACTTTGGAGGAATATTCTCACCTTATTGGGATTCCGATTCTGGATCAAGTGCCGTTCAGTGGCTTAGAGGATATTCCATCTGCTCGAGAGATTTCCAGCTTGTTGCACATAGATGAAGAGTTGATTAGAGCTAATCTGACTACCAAAGGCGGAATTCAGGGTTTTCCTTCCGAGTTCCTCATTGCCCAAGCTACCTTCTATGGGAAGGCCATGAGTGAGGATGCCTTTGAGGCTCTATTTGTGCTGCTCATCTATGGATTGGTGCTATTTCCCAACTTCGACAAGTTCGTGGACATGAATGCTATTTGGATCTTCTCAGTTCTTAATCCAGTTCCGACTTTGTTGGGCGATGCTTATGTTTCCTTGCACTCCAGGAATGCGAAAGGAGGAGGAGTTATTGTCTGCTGTCTATCCCTGCTGTACAAGTGGTTTATTTCGCACTTGCCGCAGACAGTTGCTTTCAAGGAGAACAAGGGATGTCTACGGTGGTCTCAGAGACTCATGTCTCTCACCAATGATGATATCACCTGGTATGATCGCGTGTATGACACCGTCCAGATCATCGACTATTGTGGGGAATTCCCTAATGTGCCTCTTCTTGGCACATGTGGTGGGATCAGCTACAATCCTATTCTCGCACGTCGTCAGCTTGGGTTCCCCCTAAAGGATAAACCCCATAACCTTCTGTTAGAAGGTGTATTCTTTCTGGAGGGTAAAGATCCCCAAGGCCTGAAAGCCAGATTTGTCTGTGCTTGGCGCAGTATTCGCAAGAAGGGTAGGAACGAGTTGGGTCCAAAGAACTGCATTGCTTTGGAGCCATACACCTCTTGGGTCAGACAGAGAGTTGCTACCTACCTGATGCCGTACGATCATCCGAGACCTACACCGTTGGATGTGGCTGGGCCTTCAACCCTCCCTACCCAACGTGTAGAGGAGTTGAGAGAAGAAGACCTTTCGCGTGCTTGGATCCGTGAAAGGGAGGAATTGCTGCAGCAGCTCAAGGAGAAGGACGCTATGATTGAGTTCCTCGAGCACCGAGTGATCGACGACCCGAACGACGCTTGGACTTCTCTGCTTCCTCAGTCTTCCAAATTCTGGAAAAGGAAGTATGATCAACTTGCAAAGGAGAAAGCTGACATGGAAGCGGCCTATGAGAGAGAGATCAAGAAGTTGTGCACTTCTCGTCTTCCAGCATCCCGAGCTGCAAGGGATCCATAGGATGTCATTTACCTTTTCTCTTTGTAATGATGTTGTACTTCTTTGTCTCAATATTTTGAATGAAATATTTTCCATGAGTAATTAAATTGCTTTAACTATTCAAAATATTGCAAATAATACCCTAAGGGTTCCTTGAAAAAACAAAGCATCTGCACAAGCATTTCATGCATCATTCTTGCATAAACAGGTACCCTTTGTTTCTGGTCTTCTGTTCCTAACCTTGTGTTCTTCATTTATTTTGAAGACAAGCTGACTCACCGGTATTATACGCGAGTCAACTCTGCGAGAGTCATGGAGCAACTGGAACAAGAGAACCGAGAATTGAAGGAAGAGGTCGCCAGACTTGGCGCTTTGATGGAGCAACTCCTCGCTGCTCAGAACCAGCCTACTCCGCCTCCCGCAACTCCTGCTCAGAGGACGGTCATATCAGAGATAGCCACTTCTACCGTGCCAGTCAGCGCCCATGCGCCCAATGCTATGCCAGCCGGGTTCCCTTGGGGGATGCCTCCAGGCTTTATGCCCGATCTGCCAGCTCCAACATTTGCTCACATACCGGCATCTAGCCCGGTCCCTGTCCCCGCTCCTCCTGTCGTGCATACCATGCCCAGGGTAGACGACACCATTTATCACTCTGAGCCATCTGAGGGCTCAGATGTTCATGAGAAGATGGATGCTATGAACGATCAATTCCTTGAGCTGAGAAAGGAATTGAGGACTCTTCGAGGCAAAGATCTCTTCGGCAAGTCTGCAGCCGAACTATGCTTAGTTCCCGGTGTGAAAATACCGATCAAATTCAAGGTCCCTGACTTTGAAAAATACAAGGGGAACACCTGTCCACTAGCTCACCTGGTCATGTATGCCAGGAAGATGTCAACTCAGACTGATAATGATCAACTCCTGATTCATTATTTTCAAGACAGCTTATCCGGTGCAGCACTCAGATGGTACATGAGCCTGGACAGTGCCAACATCCGATCTTTCAATGACCTTGGCGAAGCTTTCGTCAAGCAATACAAGTACAACGTCGATATGGCGCCTGACCGAGATCAACTTAGATCCATGTCACAGAAGGACAAAGAATCGTTCAAGGAGTACGCCCAGAGATGGCGAGAGCTGGCAGCTCAAATCACTCCACCGCTGGAAGAGAAAGAAATGACCAAGATCTTTCTGAAGACTCTTGGCTCATTCTATTATGAGCGGATGGTAGCAAGCGCTCCCTCTGATTTCACCGAGATGGTGAACATGGGGATGCGTCTCGAAGAAGGTGTCCGTGAAGGACGGTTGGCTAAAGATGATAGCTCTTCCTCTAAACGATATGGAGCGTTTAAGAGGAAAGAAGGGGAAGCACACGCTGTGCAGTCTCAGCCTAAGCATAGAAGACCCTCTATTTAGAGGAAGCCTGCACATCGTGCCGGACATCAGCACCAGGTGGCTCATATAGCACCTGTATTCAAACATAATGCTCAGCAGTATCAACATCAGCAGTATCAGCATCAGCAGCAATATCAACAACCGCAATACCAACAGCAACAGCAACGTCCACAGCAACAGGCTTACCAGCCTCGTGGAAGTACAACCAATCAAGCTAATGTGAATTATGATAGGAAGAAGATCAGCTTCGATCCAATTCCTATGACATATGCAGAGCTTTATCCCTCCTTGTTGGAGAGGAAATTGGTTTCGCCCAGGGATCCTCCTGCCATTCCTGCAAATCCACAATGGAGGTACAAACCAGACCAGCATTGTATCTATCATTCCGGTGCTCCGGGCCACAATGTAGAGAATTGCTTCCCACTCAAGACTAAGGTGTAAGACCTTATGAGAAGTGGAATTCTGAGTTTTGAAGACTCAAGCCCGAACGTCACCAAGAACCCATTGCCTTCGCATGGGAAGTCTGTGAATATGATTCAGGAATGCCTTGGGAAGTACAAGGTCAGATATGTGAGCCATATCAGGAAGTCGTTGGTTGAATTACATCGGATGCTGTGTCAGTACAGCTGCTTGGAGCATAACCACGACAAGTGCCGCGTCTGTTCAGTTAACCGTTTGGGTTGCGACCAGGTCCGCAGAGAACTTCAGAAGATGTTGAATGAAGGTACCATTGAGATTCTGCAGAATCGCAATGTTGATATAGTTGAACCTGAAGTGAATGTCATCTCACCAGTGTTCAAACTGCCTGAGCCAATTGTTATCCGTTATAATAGCAACAAGCCGAAGGCTTCCCCTTCTTTGATCATCAAACCCGCCGGCCCTGCGCCCTATTCATCTGATCGAGCTGTGCCATTCCGGTACAATCCTGTTGCTGTCCAGGATGGGGTCGAAGTGCCTTTGCCTTCCACTTCCGTGACCAATGTAGCTGATGTCAGTGGGTTGACCCGAAGTGGTCGTGTATTTTCTGCACCTGCCAAAGCTCCTGTTTCTTCTGAATCTGTTGAACGTCCTGTGGGGACTGCTGTTAGCGTTCAGAATCCGGCACTTGATGTTGCCAAACCCTCCTCATCCGTACAAAAGACTCCTATTTCTTCAGTTGGCCCAAGTGGCATTGTAGATGAAGAATCTGATGAGATGCTGAGGCTCATCAGAAAGAGTGAGTACAATATTGTAGACCAACTTCTACACACGCCCTCCAAGATTTCTATTCTTTCTCTGCTGCTGAATTCAGAACCCCATAGGGAGTCTCTGCAGAAAGTCTTGGACCTGGCGTATGTTGATCATGACGTCACCCTTGAGCAGTTTGATAGTATCGTTGCAAACATTACCGCTTGCAACACTTTGAGCTTTTGTGACGCTGATCTCCCTGAGGAGGGAAGAGACCACAACATGGCTTTACATATCTCCATGAATTGCAAATCAGATGCACTGTCCAATGTGCTGGTGGACACTGGATCTTCTTTAAATGTATTGCCGAAATCCACACTCTATCGTCTGTCATATCAAGGTCCTCCCATGAGGCAGAGTGGGGTTATTGTGAAAGCATTTGATGGGTCGCGCAAGACCGTGATTGGAGAGGTTGATCTCCCAATCAAGATAGGACCAAGTGATTTCCAGGTTACTTTTCAAGTAATGGATATCCACCCATCGTATAGCTGTCTCTTGGGCAGACCATGGATTCATGAGGCTGGCGCCGTGACATCCACCCTACACCAGAAGCTAAAATTTGTCAAAAACAAGAAACTGGTTGTAGTAGGGGGAGAAAAGGCTCTCCTGGTTAGCCATCTGTCTTCTTTCTCGTACATTGACGCTGAGGATGAAGTTGGAACGCCATTCCAAGCTTTATCTATTGATGAACCCATCGAGAACAAGTCTCCTTCATTCACTTCCTACCGTGATGCTAAGCTGGCCATTGAGTGTGGTGCAGTTGCTGGATTAGGGAAAGTGCTTGAACTTGAAGATAACCGATCCCGGGCTGGCATTGGCTACTGTTCTGGGGCGTGCAATGAGCAAGGTTTGTTCACGAGTGGAGGATTCATCCATGCTGATCAACCTGAAGAAGAGGAAGCTGCTGCTATCATTGAAGAAGATGCAGAAGATGTGAACAATTTTGTTATTCCTGGTGGTGTCTGCCACAATTGGGTCGCTGTGGATGTTCCTACAGTTATCCATAGATCAGTGTAAATTGTTCACTTTGTTTAAAACCCTTCTCCCATGCCAAAAGGAGAAGTGATGACATTGTTGGCAAAGCATATATACAATGATGTTTTCATTCAATTTTCACATTGTTAAACATTTGTTTTTCCTTTGTTTTCACTTTTTGCTTTTTATATGAAATCAGTGATCACAAAAAACCATAAAAACAAAAAAATAAAATCAAACATTTTTCATCTGCATAATGATTTGCTTGTTTAAATGCTAAAATTTTTCTTTAACCAAAATCATTATGCAGGTTGATCCTAAAACCCATTGAACATAATGATCCAACGCCATCTCCCAATTTTGAATTCCCTGTATTTGAGGCAGAAGAAGATGACGTTGAAGGGATTCCTGATGAGATCACCCGTCTCCTTGAGCACGAAGAGAAGATCATTCAGCCGCATCTCGAAGACTTGGAAACAGTCAACTTGGGGACCGAGGATTGTGTTCGTCTGGTGAAGATTGGGGCACTTCTCGAAGGGTCTGTCAAGGAAGATTTGATCGGTTTGCTACGAGAATATTCAGATATCTTTGCTTGGTCCTATGAAGATATGCCGGGTTTGGATACAGATATTGTGCAAGATTTCCTGCCTTTGAAGCATGAGTGCGTGCCTGTGAAGCAGAAGCTCAGAAGAACTCATCCAGATATGGCAGTAAAGATCAAAGAGGAAGTTCAGAAGCAAATTGATGCGGGGTTTCTGGTGACTTCTACATATCCTCAATGGGTGGCCAATATTGTGCCTGTTCCTAAGAAGGATGGAAAAGTCCGTATGTGCGTTGATTACAGAGATTTGAATAAAGCTAGCCCAAAAGATGATTTTCCTCTACCACACATTGACATGTTGGTAGACAATACAGCTAAATTCAAAGTCTTTTCCTTTATGGACGGATTTTCCGGATATAATCAAATCAAGATGGCACTAGAGGATATGGAGAAGACAACATTCATCACACCTTGGGGAACATTCTGTTATCGAGTGATGCCCTTCGGTTTGAAGAACGCCGGAGCCACGTATCAACGAGCTATGACTACCTTGTTTCATGATATGATGCACAAGGAGATAGAAGTCTATGTTGATGATATGATTGCTAAGTCCCGAACGGAAGTTGAACATGTTGAGCATTTGTTGAAGCTTTTTCAGCGTCTGAGGAAGTTCAAACTTCGCCTGAATCCGAACAAATGTACATTTGGAGTCCGTTCCGGCAAGTTGTTGGGTTTTGTGGTAAGTGAAAGAGGTATTGAGGTTGATCCTGCAAAGGTCAAAGCAATACAAGAGATGCCTGCACCCAAAACTGAGAAGCAAGTCCGAGGTTTTCTTGGCCGCTTGAACTACATTTCCAGATTTATATCCCACATGACTGCCACATGTGCGCCGATATTCAAGCTCCTCCGGAAAGATCAGTCTCATGATTGGACCGAGGATTGCCAGAAAGCTTTCGACAGTATCAAAGATTATCTGTCTGAACCTCCGATTTTGTCTCCGCCTGTGGAAGGAAGACCTCTGATTATGTACTTAACAGTTCTTGAAGACTCGATGGGTTGTGTACTCGGTCAACAAGATGAATCAGGGAAGAAAGAGTTTGCTATATACTACCTCAGTAAGAAGTTTACTGATTGTGAGTCTCGGTACTCTATGCTTGAGAAGACGTGCTGTGCTTTAGCTTGGGCTGCTAAGCGTTTGCGCCAGTACATGATAAATCATACAACTTGGTTGATATCCAGAATGGATCCGATTAAGTATATCTTTGAGAAGCCTGCTTTAACTGGGAGGATTGCCCGTTGGCAGATGTTGTTGTCTGAGTATGATATTGAGTATCGAGCTCAGAAAGCTATCAAAGGTAGTATTTTGGCTGACCATTTAGCGCACCAGCCGATTGAAGATCATCAGTCTGTTCAGTATGACTTCCCTGACGAAGAAATCCTGTATTTGAAGATGAAAGATTGTGACGAGCCTACACTTGATGAAGGTCCGGAACCTGGTTCCAGATGGACGATGGTGTTTGATGGCGCTGTTAATCAATATGGGAATGGAATTGGGGCAGTGATCATTACTCCTCAAGGTTCACACATTCCATTTACAGCAAGGCTAACTTTCAAATGCACGAATAATATGGCGGAGTATGAAGCCTGTATTATGGGACTTGAAGAATGCATTGATTTGAGAATCAAGTATCTTGATGTCTATGGTGATTCGGCCTTGGTTGTCAATCAGATCAAGGGTGAATGGGAGACGAATCAGCCAGGTCTCATTCCGTACAGAGATTATGCAAGGAGAATTTCAACATTCTTCACAGAAGTTGAATTTTATCATATTCCTCGAGAGGATAATCGGATGGCAGATGCCCTTGCTACGCTTGCTTCCATGATAGTAGTCAGATGGTGGAATGATGTCCCCAATATTACTATGATGCGCTTGGACAGACCCGCTCACATATTTGCAATCGAAGAAGTGAAAGATGACAAGCCTTGGTATTTTGATATCAAGAATTTCCTCCAGAACCAGGTCTACCCGCCTGGGGCATCTGTGAAAGATAGGAAAACTTTGAGAAGGATGTCAGGCAGTTTCTACCTCAGTGGTGAAGTGCTGTATAAAAGAAATTTTGACATGGTTTTGCTCAGATGCGTGGATAGACACGAAGCAAACCTGTTGATGACTGAGGTCCATGAGGGTTCATTTGGTACTCATTCCAACGGACATGCCATGGCTAAGAAGATGTTGAGAGCAGGCTACTATTGGCTGACAATGGAGTCTGACTGTTGCAAGTATGTGAAGAAATGTCACAAGTGTCAAATTTATGTGGACAAGATTCATATTCCTCCGACACTCCTGAATGTGATTTCATCACCATGGCCTTTCTCTATGTGGGGAATCGACATGATCGGCATGATTGAGCCGAAAGCGTCCAACGGACATCGGTTTATTCTCGTAGCAATTGATTACTTCACCAAATGGGTTGAAGCCGCCTCGTATGCGAATGTAACCAGGCAGGTGGTTGTGAAGTTTATCAAAAACCAGCTGATTTGTCGTTATGGTGTGCCAGAGAGGATCATTACTGATAATGGATCCAATCTGAATAACAAGATGATGGATGAGTTGTGCGCTGAATTCAAGATTGCACACCATAATTCCTCTCCCTACAGACCTAAGATGAATGGGGCTGTTGAAGCTGCTAATAAGAATATCAAGAGGATTATCCAGAAGATGACTGTCACCTACAAAGATTGGCATGAGATGCTGCCATTTGCTTTGCATGGATATCGTACGTCTGTACGCACTTCAACAGGGGCAACCCCTTTCTCTCTTGTTTATGGCATGGAAGCCGTTCTCCCAGTAGAGGTGGAGATCCCATCAATGCGAGTCTTGATGGAAGCCAAGTTGACTGATGCTGAATGGATTCAGAGTCGTTATGACCAACTGAATTTGATTGAAGAGAAGAGATTGACTGCCATGTGCCATGGTCAGTTATATCAGCAGAGAATGAAGAAAGCATTCGACAAGAAGGTCAAGCCTCGTGTGTTCCGAGAAGGTGACCTGGTGCTCAAGAAAGTTTTGTCTTTCACGCCCGATTCCAGGGGCAAGTGGACTCCAAACTACGAGGGTCCATATGTTGTTAAGAGAGCCTTTTCAGGCGGTGCTTTGATGCTTACAACAATGGATGGGGAGGATTTCACTCGTCCTGTGAATTCAGATGCAGTTAAGAGATACTTTGCCTAAAAAAAAGTATATGCAAATAAAAAAAAAGAATGAAAAAAACAGAATAGCTCGCTAAGTTGAAAACCCGAAAGGGCGGCTTAGGCAAAAATGAGCGTCTCGGTGGAGAACCCGCAAGGGTAATCCAGACAAAAATTAGAGACTTGAAAAAAAAGAATATTTGCATCCCGCTAGATTGAGTACCTCACTCTGGGGAAATCTAGGCAAAGTTAGGGATTTGGCAAGTAACTGCATCCTGACAAGACTTTCTGTTTCACCAGTCGTCATTTTGTCAGAAGATTCTCGATTCGTCGTCAACTGAAGCTTTGAATACATCGAGATTCAAATTGGTAGAGAAAGGATCATTATGTTCAATGTAGCCCTCTTCCAATATATATCACTGATTTCAAATTTGTACAGATCTATGGAGTCTTGCCATTTGCAAGCTACCATTCCATCAAATCAATTTGAGCTTTTTATCCAGTTATTTGCACTCTTATTTGTTTCAATTCCACAAATGTTTTGCATGTTTTAAATTGATAAAATGTCATTGTTTTAAACAAATCAAATTTTTCAAAAATTGTTGTTTTAAACAAAGTGAACATTCAGAAGATTGAAAGGATACTCAAGAATATCTCAGTGCTCTCCCGAGGGTGGCATGATCTCCAACAGGTAAGACATTTGTTCATATTCCTGGTTTGGTTGTATCTTCTTTCTTCAGGTCCTTGTTGAGGTTGTTCCTCAGGCAGATTTGTTGTTGGGGTTGTTCCCCAGTATAGTCGCAAGCAGAGTGTTGTTGAAGACTTCGTTTTCTCCAGCAGCAATCTTCCCTAGCATGGGTGTTTTTCTCGTAGAAGTTTCGGTGGTTGATGGTTTGTCATCTTGGTGCCCCGTCACTTTCTCCAGTGGGTCGACTATCCCCAGAATTCATTTGTCTCCTCAACACAGTCGCGAGTAGAGCTGTTGTTGATATCCCCATCGGAGTCGCGTGCAGAATTGTTGTCACTCTTCCCGGTGCAGTTGCCAGCGGAGTTGTCTGTTTCCTCAGCACGATCGCTTTCCTTTTGAAGGCTTGGTAAGTCAGTGGTTTGAGACCCGGTACTTTACCTTTTCCCCGGCAAAGTTGTCCGCGGAATTGTTGCTATCCCTCCATCAGAGTTGTTCTCTTCAGCAGAGCAGGATTTATTTTCCTACTCAGTGGTTGATTTGGGTTGACATCCCAGTATTTTCATCCATCTTTTCCTCAGCATAGTCTGCAGAATGGTTGTTGAGGCAGTTTTTGCCTGTTGAATACTCCTTCAATCCCCAGTATGATCGGATGATGGCTTTGGCCTCCAGTGAACGGATTGATTTCCTGACTGTTTGTGATCCCCAGTAGAGTGGCTTGTATTGTAGAATCTACTTGTTGTGATCAGTTTACTATGTGGGTTCTCCCCGAGTAGAGTTGGTTTGTTGCAGAATCTGTTTGTTTGATCTGTCCTCCCTCAGTGGTTTGTTCCCCAAGAGAGTAGCCGACAGTTTTCCCTAGTAGAGTTGCTTATGCAGTTAGATTCTATTTGGATGATATCATTCTCCCTCAGTGGGTTGTTCCCAGCGGAGTTTTGTGGATTTGCTGCTACAGCAGTTTGTGCTTATGCAATGCACTTTTTGTTTCTCAGTTGACACTGGGATCCCTTGCAGATATCCCGGATTTTCTCTTGTTCCCCTACAGATTCGTCTTGGTGGTTGTTTCTGCCCGTTGTGACTTTCTGTACCCTGGTTGGGTTGTTTCCTGATATTTTCGACCCTCTGCTTCTTCAGCAGTACTCGCAGATCTTTGCTTTACAGCATACAGATCTCCGCAGATTGGCTCTCCAGTTGGTTTTTTCCCTTGGAAGTATAATACCGGGCGTTTGATTCCTGGACCTGTTTGCGTTAGAATTGTCTGTTTTGTCAGCATTCATCAAACATAAATTATGCATATTCATGCATACTCATAAACATTCAGATATTCATGTTGCATTTCTTGCCATATATCCTTTGTTTGTTGTTCCCTGCTTTCGGGTGATACAGATCTTCTTTACAGATCTCCCCAAGCAGATGTCGGGTGTTTAAAATCTCTCCATATAGAGTCGACCCCATAAGCAGGAAATGTGTCTGTCTTTCTTTCTGCAGTTCCCCACTGAGATATATCCTCGTGGATGACGGTTTCTTCCGTTTCCTCCCAACATATATATTGGGATGGATTTTCCTATTTGAGTTATATCCTCATTAGGACGTGTCTTGACTCAGTCTGTCTTTCCGGATTATTCCTGAATTGGCTATTTGTCAAATATTTTTGCTTCCCAGTGGGTTGTTCCCCAGCGGAATTTTTTCGGGCCTCTACCCTCATACCGGTAGTTATAAGTCCTATTTTTCCTGGCTTCTTGGCGGAATTTGTGGTTATACACCTTTTATTCCCCCAGCCAGATTTGTTGGTTTTTCTACCACAGTCAGTAGTTGTAAATCCTACTTTCCTGCTCTCCAGCAGTTTGTGGTTTGTTATAAACCCTATTTTGGTTTCCCGTGCGGATTTGTGATTTGTTCTATCCCCACGCGGAGTTGTTGGTTTTCTACCCCGTATCCGGTAGATGTAAACCCTAAATTTGCGGTTCTCTCCATCTAGTTCTTGATGATGAGTTTCCTCTGCTCGGATAAGTTGCTCAGATAAGCACTTATATCCCCAGCAAATCTTTTGTGGATAAATGCCGTATGCTAGCAATTTTATCCCCAGTGGGTCCTTTCACCTTTTGTCAGTGATTGCGTTTCCCGGATAGTTGATTGTCATCATTATATCCCTAGTCTGTTGTTGTGGATAATTGCTGTTTATGCAATTCATCCCTGGATCATTGATTTTCACCAGTGAATCCTCAGCAGATAGCCTTTCATTTACCCTCTTGTTGGTAATGTTTGTTGCTCCTTTTGATTGGTCATCATTATATACCTAGTTTGGTATCCCGATGCCTTTCTTTTCGGTTGATTTATCCTTTATTAACCCAGTAACCGGTTGTGGATAATCTTCCATTCGAGTATATTATTCACGGTCTGCCGGTAATGAATAATATATCTCATGCACTCTTCAGTCGAAGCCTTTTGTGTTTCCCTAGTCGAGTAAGATTCGTTATTTCCCTTTGTGGAATCGAATATTTCTTTGTTGTTGGATAATTGCCGGATGCTTGCAATTTATCCCTTTGAGTTGTCTTTCGTTTACCCGGATGCTTGGTATCGATTGTCTCTCTTTTTGGTTAGTCACCTATTATATACTTCGGTATCTCTGGTGTCTTTTCCTTTCGAGTATGTTATTCACGGTCTGCCGGTAATGAATAATATGTCTCATGCGCTCTTTAGTTGGAATCCTTTGTTGATTTTCCCCAGCTGAGCAAGATTCGTATTCTTTGTAGAATCGAATATCCATCCTTTAACCAGTTTGTGTTCTGGATGATGAGTGTTTTGGCATATATACCAACTCACGTTTTCGGTAGATCACCTATTATATACCCAGTAACCGGTATCTCTGGTGTTTCTTACCATGCGAGTTTATTATCTACGTTCTGACGATAATAGATAATATATCTCATGCGAGTATTCTTATCCACGGTCTGCCGGTAATGGATATTGTACCTCATGCACTCTTTGGGTTTGTGTCCCCAGTCGAGTAAGATTCGTTTTCCCGTTGTGGATTCGAATGTCCATCCTGTAAGTCGATTTGCTTTTTCAAGCCCTCCTTTCAGATGATGAGTGTTTTGGAATATATACCAATTCACGTTTCGGTCGGTCACCTATTATATACCTCGGTATCCCTGGTGTTCCTTCCTTTCTGCTCCCTATTATGACCTCGGTCCCTTGTGGAGTCAGATTTTCCTGAGTTTATGTACCTTTTCCAGGTCCTTCTCAGACGTTGGTTGATTGATATCTCTCACCCTTATACCGGTCTTAGATATTCATTCTTCCTGAGCTTGTTACCCTTATACCGGTAACATCTCATTTCTTTGGTGCTTCCTCATTGAAGTTTCCTGTTGCTTCTCCTCAGGAGTCAGCTTGTGTCTCTCCAATGGATTTATTTTCCTTTGGAATTCTTTTCCCCAGTAAGGTCTCCAGTCTGTTTTCTGTTCCCTAACCAGAGTCGTGTCTTGTTCACGCATTCTTTTTCTTACTATCCCTAACTAGAGTCTTGTTAGAGTCTCTGTTCCTGGTAAGTGTATTACTACGACGGATCATCTTTCCTTCTGTGTGAATCATATTCCCCACAGAGTTTGTGTCTTTTGCATGCATACATTTGCATCATGAGGTCTCTTAGGGACCAAAATTTGTCTCATTACTGTTATTTAAGCCCATTCTACCGCGTCGAGATGAAGATTTCTAAACTTCACTTCTCCGGCTAGAATGACCTTAAATAGGGGCATCTGTAAGACCCCAATTTTGGCCCTAAGATCCCTCATGGCCCATACCATATCATATCATGGCCTCAAGGATCATGGCATGCCCTAGCTTCCCTCCTAGTGGGTGGTTTGCCTTGTGAGTTTGGTTTTTGATCACCAAGCATGTCTTGCATTTGTATATCTTTGCTTTTCATATGTTTACTAACCAAAAAGTACAAAAATATTATCATCTAACCATGTTACTTGCAGCTGAAGCAATCATCAGTCAAACAGTCAGATCAGTCATTAAACAGTGGATGGTGGCCATTCTTGAAGAATTTGGGCACCATGATCAATAATCAAGAGTTCATATATGTCATGATATCATTTGGAATCAAGATCTCAAGGAATTAGGGTTTGGAATTCATCAGAAGTGGTTCAATCAAGCAAAACCCTAGAAAAGTCAAACTTGGTCAACTGTGGATTTAATCAGTGATTTGATGGTGGGAATTGGTTTGAGGGGGTTCATTCATGTCCACATAGGCCTCATATATCATGTCAAACACCATCATGGAAGAATTTGGAGTCAAACAGAAAATTTCCAAAAATAGAAACTTGACCTGTAATTTTCACCTGCCAAAAATGGAAACTTCTTGATCCTAAACTTACATCATGATAAAAGCTTCAAATGAATTTTTGTCCAACATGAAAGTTGAAGAGCTTGTTCTCCCATTTCCAAAAAGTCCAAGAACACTCAATTCCCATGTATGGTTGGCAAGTTATGATCAATTCATTTTCAAATATTTTTGAACTTCAAAAGGCCATATCTTCCAAACCATTTGGCCAAATTGGGTGGGGTTTTTTTGCAACAAGTCATATTTGATCCCCTCTTTCCAAAAATGTCATCATCATGCCCCAAAACATTACAAATCAAAATGGCCTTTTTGAACTTGCATGATTTATTTTCAAGTAAGGGTGAAAAGTGAATTTTCCAAATAACCATTTCCAATCCATTTTGCCATTTGAGTAAGTTCTGAATTGACATTTGAAACATGTTACAAAGACCATTTCATGCAGACCTACACCCCATTACTAACTTGGTTGAATTTTAGCAAATTACCAAAAACACTTCATTTAAGTTAATCATGATTAACATTCCATTAGCCAACACAAAACAGAGGTATATAGGTTCATTTTCTGCAAAATCAAACCCTAGCAGCCTCAATTCAAGAACAAAAAAAACTCTTTGCTCTCAAAAACCATTTTCTTCATTTTTCGAAATTCTTCAAAAAAACACCAAAGAACTTGTACATTGCTTGTTGGTATCATCACATACAAACCATTTGGAGGCATTTGCAAGGATTAAATCTCAGCTGTAATCTCATTTCCAGTTCTATTTCTCCAAGCTCCATTAATGGCATTTTTCGATTTGAGCTAAAGGCAAGGTTGCTGAGCCAAAACATCTTAACCATTCATCATCTGGAGCTTAAACCTTCATCTGTTTCGAGCATTTATTTCCAAAGAACCATTGAATCACAACTGCACTTCCAAGTTGGTAATATTTCGAATCTCTCCTTTCTCAAAACCATGATATGCTTTATAAAGATTTCTTCGTGCTGATTACTATGAGCTTTGAATCCATGCAAATGAGTGAGTGATGAGTGAGAAATCTGATTTTTAAGTTTGATGCTCAAAGTTGTTTTTGCTTGATTCCTCTTTGATAGCTTGATTCAATGATTATAGATGTTGTAGTTGTGATGCTTGATGTTAGATGTATCGAATGGTATGCTTATTACTCATTTTTGTGACAAAATTTTTCCACGATTTCTTGAGGAAGATGAAGTTACTGTAGCCAAAACCCTAAAAATTTGCCCAGAATCCTGTTCACGTATGCATGAGCTTGTTTACTGTTTCATTCACCATCAGCCAATCACGTTATTTCGTTGGCCTGGCTAATACGCAGCGTTTCAATAAGTTTCCCACATATTTACCATTATGCCACGGCCTTGTTTATTTTGGTTATTTAAATCATTTTGTTTTGATGTTTATTTCATTTTTGTTACCCAACTTGCAAAAATCATATCTCATCCATTTGTGATCCAAATTTCATGAAATTTTTTGCATTATGCTCTGCTTGATCTCTACTTTTTTATCATGATTTTTCTTGATTTTTTGGATAAGTGGATTTTAAATGGTACTAGGGTTTGTGACATGTATCCATTTTTTGTACCTTTTACCAAAACCTTTGTGAAATAGTGATGCATTATCCAATGGCCTTGAAATTTTTTGTGCACAAACTAGACACATCAATGGTGATTTTGGTATAAAGTTTATGAATTTCTCATTTCTGGTCATTGAGTTTTGATTTTTTGAAGTAGGGTGTGACAATTTGTGTCACACCATTGATGTGCAACTTGATGATTTTCATAGCTATGCCTATTGACCTCAAAATGGATTGAATTTTTGCATGATTGAGCTTGTGTATGTCTAGTTTACATGTGATTTTTTGTGGATTTGTTTATGACATTTTCCATTTGTTTGAGATTTTTCTCCCCTGTTTGGTCATATGTTGACTTTTTGTGACACATCATGCAATTTCATTTGTGAAATTCTCATACTTTATTGGATGAATTTGAAATTTGGTATGTGATTACTAGACATCTTAAGCTTTGCCATGGTGTTGATCCCATTCATTTCTCATATGTTATCACTGATTTATGAATTTTTGAAGTTGATGCATGTTTGGTTGACTTCTTTAAGCATGTTTGAAATTGTTTTGAATTTCTGATTTTCATTGACTATCTTCCCATGATCCAATTGAGCTGAAATTTTATATGCATGTCATGTTATGGATTATGATTCATCATGATTTATTTGATGATTTTTGGAATTGTTTATGATTGGTTTTGAGTTAAGTCTTGCTGTTGACTTCTATGAGTTTTCATTTGCCATGCTTTGACTTCTTTTGATTATGAAATGATGATGATGCATGATATGAACATGAAACCAATTGAGTTTGCTTCTTAAATGTTTGAACTTGATTTTGATTGGATATCACTTGCTGTTTTGACTTTCTCATCCTCTTTTGACCCTAGGCTTGTCCTAGTGGTCCTTTTGCTTATGATTGAGTTCATGTTTTCAGGTTGAGAAGCAATTGCCTCAAAGAAACTTATACAAGTTGAATAAGTTTATTTGATTATCATGAGCTAACCTCTTTGTTTTGTAGGTTGCTTGGCTCATATGCCTTGAGACTTGTGCTTTGCACATTTGTCTGTTTGTTTTGACTGTTGATTCCTACCTCCTTTTGCTTTAACTTTTGAATTGTGTACTGATTCTGTTTGACTATTTCAGGTACCATTAGTTGCTTAGTTCTTTGAACTTGCTTTGCTTTGCTATATAGCAATTTGCATTGAGGTATAATCCCTTTTCTTCATGTAGTCTGGAAGACCTGGCCTGTTATTTGGCCAGGCAACTGTCTGAAGCCCTCCTTAAGAGGCAATGCTTGTGTGTGTTTATATTTGTCCCAAGCAGGAAAAGTCCTTCAAATAAGGCGATTGGTAGAACCCAAGAGATAAGAAACCTATCTCCTACTATTATGTGAGTCTTCTCCTTGCTCCCATTACATGGTTGTAGCATTGAGATCCAAGCCCAAGATCTATAGAGTCCTATCTGTGGAGAGAGTTCCTACTTTCTGAACTCCCACACCTTCTGATATTCAAATGCTCTCCCTGACCAGGGATAAGAGCAATGAGGCACACCCCTCATATCCTTTCATCTGCTTCACCTTAGCCCCTCAATGGCAAGGTTAAGAGCACCATTGACCCTATTCCAGTTGGCTTCAATGCCTAACCCTTTTGTATGAGCCTCATTGTTTGGTTATAGTGTGTGCTGAATGACTTGATTGATTGATTGCTTATCTTCATATGCACATGTTTGCTTGTATGCTCTATGCATTTATCATCATTAATTGCTCATTATTGCATGATCATTTCATTTGTCTTTGTGACATTATCATTGTTGTTTACCCATTGAGGACAATTGTAAGACCATCCTTTGGCCATTGTTCCTATGATATGGAAGTGAGTTGTAAGACCATTTCATTGGCCACTCATCTTATCTTTGCTTGATGCATTTGTTTGATTGTATGTGAGGATGCAATTATAAGTCCCTGTAAGTTGGCATTTGCTTTCCTGTGATCATATGTTGCTTCTGTTTGTTTATGTGAGGATGCAATTATAAGTCCCTGTAAGTTGGCATTTGTTTTCCTGTGATCATAAGTTGCTTTATTTGATTGTATGTGAGGATACAATTGTAAGTCCGTGTAATTTGGAATTTGTATTCCTATGATCATATGTGGGAGTTTAGAGTAAGTCCAGATAAATTGGCATCTGACATCCAAGTACTTGCTTTTGTTGGAGATTGGTATAAGTCCAGACAGATTGGCATCCGGTATCCACTTTCTTTTCTTTTCTTTGATAAGGAGATTAGTGTAAGTCCATTGAGTGGCCTCTGATATCCATTCCTGTTTTAGGAGATTGGTGTAAATCCATCTATTGGTATCCGGTATCCGCTTTTTGCTTGTGAGATTGGAGTAAGACCATTGAGTGGCATCCGGTATCATTTGTTTGTTTGTTTTGTTATTGCTTATTGCCCATTCCAAAGGACACACTTGAATCATCTTCTATATGATCTCAAGAGGTGAACCTTCTGAGAAGTTTTACAATCCATCTACATCCATTCATTCCCATTTTGTCCTGAACCTTTTCACACTTTACTTTCAAACTTGAGATAGATATTGTGCAAACATCTTCATGTTTTTCAAATTAAAAAACCTGGACCCAAGTCCTTGACTTTTTTCAAACTCCGTTTCATAATACTTCTTTTGAATTAATCTTAATCATACTTTGACCTTACTTTCATAATCATAATCAATTAATTTCACCCATTCAATTGTTTTGGCTTTGTCCATTGTTAATCTTTCATACATGAGCTATAGGTTTGATTTATCTTAGTTGGTTGATGTCAATCTCACCTATTTGTCCTTAGTTGATTGAATCGTAAGTCTTCCTTGCTTATTATAGGGTTAACCCCTCACTAGCAAGTTGAAGCTGTTCTCACATGGTGGACTTGTTGTTTGTATAAGGTTGAGTTTTCTCCCGTGGATAACGTAAGACCTTAGGGCTTGTGTTTAAAATTGAATCCACTAACTTTTGGAAGCTTTTAGCCGAACTACGGCGTTTTGATCCTTACCTTTGATGGAAGGTACGTAGGCAACGGGTTCATCCGTTCAAACCCAATAAAAATTGTATATTCTTTTCTCATCATCCCAATCATGTTTGCACAATAAATATTTCATAACAAATAACAATTTTATACAACAAGTGTGAAAAGGGCTCCCTAGGAGTACCTAGGACGTAGTGGGTGCCTAACACCTTCCCATTGCGTAATTTACCCCTTACCCAGACTCTCTAATCTTTTTATTAGTTTTCTACGTGTAAAACTTCTTAGGCTTTTGTTCGCTTTTTAGCCAGTCCTTTGGATAAATAAAAGTGCGGTGGCGACTCGAAAATTCATTATATACCTTGCTTATGATTTAATCAATAGATCATATAGCGACGAATACACCGCTACATCCCCATATCTGTTGTATCACTCGTTCCACCCGCTCGCGTCGAAGTCTTCAACAGAGATATCAGCAAAAGAGGCGTTGTGCAACAACATGCGTTCTACAAACTTACCGCTGAACGCATGCACCTTCCTGAAGTCCTGGCTCTGCTGCAGCATCAGGGCTTTATCAACTTCTTGGAATGTAATACTAAATACAGTGAAGACCTTGTTCGAGTGTTCTATGTCGGCCTTCATGACAACTTTCGCGGGCACAAGTTTCACTCTAGAATTGGCCCGACAAAGGTACCGCTTAAATCAAATATCTGGAACCAATATTTTGATATGTCTGTTGATAATGCTGAAAACCCTCTACCTGAGGTAACTGACTCTCACCACATAGATGGCTACGAGTTTAAGAGTGCATTGAATAACATGCTGAGACGACCCTATCCTGATCAGTTTGTGAACAGTGACGCGTTCCCACGAACTGTCACTGTCGGCAAGCTGAAAGCCGGAGAAAGGATTCTTCAGTGGGTTGTCTCACGAATCCTGCGACCAAAGAAGGGCGGTCTCTCCAGAGTCGAACTGTAACACCCCGATAAAATATGATAATTATTTAATTTAAGTTTAATAATATATTATGATGATAATATGAATGAGAGGTTATTATTCATATATATTATTATTAGTATATTTATTAATTTAATTAAATAATTGGAATATTATTGGATTATTATTATTGGAATAATAAAGTTGGAATTGGAATGATTGTTGGAATCGGTAAAGAGTCCCATTTATAAAAAGGGTTTTTCACGTGAAAGGAGAGAAGCGACTAAAAAGTGGAAAAAGGAGAAAAGAGAAGAAACTGAGAAAGGGAGAAGAAGAGGCTAGGGCTCAAGAGGAGAATTCACGATTGTTGAAGGTCAAAGAATCAATTGCCGGATTAACTCAGGTAAGGGGGGTTTATCATCGTTTAATGGGTATTATGGGTTAACATGTAATGGGTAGTAATAAGCCATTGAATTGACTCTAATCAGGATGATGAATGCTGCAAATTGTGAACTTATGGATGAATGAGATATGGGTTTATAATTGAAGAAAATTCGTAGGAATTAGATGTAACAAGGTTAGAAATTGTGAAATTGAATGGGTATGTTCTGTGTTAGATAATATGAACGAATGCTGTGTAAAAATTGGACTGTGGGAGGTTGGATCTGAGAAATCTCGTAGCAGAGAAAAACCCATAGCAGATCTGGAATTCTGGTTTTTGGTCATACGCGTATGACACTAGGCCATACGCGTATGAGATGGCCGGAAGGGGAGGAGAATGGTGCTGATACACGCCATACGCGTGTACTTACGCGTAGCCTGTGAGTGGTACGCGTATGGGGTGAGGCCATACGCGTATGAATGAAGAAGATGATGTTCTAACATAGTTTTGTCTTTGTTGGTACGCGTATGGGAGAAGTGGTACGCGTATCATACGCGTATGAGACAGGCCATACGCATATGGGCTTGGCTAGGAAATGTGCCATACGCGTATGGGCATGAGGCATACGCGTATGGGCAGAAGTTTGATTTTTTCTGAGCTGTTGTTGTGCAGTTTTAGTCATTTCAGCTGAGTGATGTAATTTAGCTGATGTATGATATAGTAGGGATCATTTCCCGTTGTTTTGAGCAGTATAAGTATTAGTAGAGTGTGCTAATACTGTGATTTATTATTTGGCATGACATGATATGATTCTGTGATAAATATGTTGATGATGTATGATGGTATGCATAATGCTGTGAATATATCTATTATGTATGCAATTGTGGATGGACTATTTATGGCTTAGAGTGTGAGCATATGTCCATTGTGGATTGTTGTTGATGTTTGCATGCTAGGTGATTTAGCGTGCATAACATGGCCTTTATGGTGGTAGCTAATTCCCGTGGTGAGGAATTAGTGAGTTGTTTATGGCTTAGAGTGTGAGCATATGTCCATTGTGGATTGTTGTTGATGTTTGCATGATAGGTGATTTAGCGTGCATAGCATGGCCTTTATGGTGGTAGCTAATTCCCATGGTGAGGAATTAGTGAGTGAGTCACTAGGTCTCAAATGAGTGGGACTAGTGAGCTTGGTAGCCGTATCTGGGTTTGATCGGTGAGGTTGAACTATGTGTTCACGAATAGTCGGTACCGCATGCATGGAGTCTCATTTCATAATGTATGTATGGCGTATAATATGAATGGATGTATTCCAATATTATACGTGTGTTTTGCGTTTGTGTTTGTGTTGAGTATGATTATGAGTTGATGTTGCCGTTGCTGAATGTGTGATATGATTAGGGTGATGAATGTGTTAATTTACTTAACATTACATGATATTTTATAATGCTTATTATATCGATTGAGGAACTCACCCTTACAACTATGTTTCAGGTAACGAGCAGTGATTGAGTAGAAGCTAGTGCTTGGAGTCTAGTGTAGTTCCTTAGTGAGTCATGCTCTGGTATATGTAACATCGGGACGGGATGTTTTACTTTGTTCTCATTTTTTGTTGTTGAACAATTTTACATGTAATGTGTTACATGGTTCGAATGTTGTTAGATTTCTATCCGCTGCGAATTGTGCAATGTTTTATTTTGATTAATAAATGAGCATGACAAGTTATTTGGTGATTGGTGTGAAGTGTCAAGTGTGACACCCTGAAATTGCATATCTACTCTGATTCATATTTTGTTGTTTTAATTAATTATTGGGGTATTTTAGAAGGGTGTTACATTAGTGGTATCAGAGCATAGTCGGTCGAGTCGAGTCGTAATTATTCTGTTTCCCTGTATGTGATAGGTGTTGTGTAACCCTATCAGTACTTATTGTTTTAGCGTGTTGGGTTCTCAGAATAGAGATGGCTGGAAGAGGTAGAGACGATGCTGCGATTGCTGAGGCTCTGGGTATGCTAGCTGGAGTACTTGGAGGGAATCCGAATGTTGTGGGATTGGGAGCTGCTCGTCAACTGAGTGAGTTCCAGAAGAACAATCCTCCAATGTTCAAGGGAGCATACGATCCAGATGGTGCTCAGAAGTGGTTGTAGGAGATCGAGAGGATCTTCCGAGTGACTGAGTGTGCCGATAACCAGAAGGTCAGGTTCGGTACGCATATGTTGTCAGAGGAAGCGATGATTGGTGGGTTGCTGTCCGCACTGAGTTGGAAGCTGCTGGGAGTGCTGAGATCACTTGGGCGGTGTTCAGAGAAAGATTCCTGAGGAAGTACTTTCCAGAGGATGTCAGAGGAAAGAAAGAGATAGAGTTCTTAGAATTGAAGCAGGGCAACCGGTCTGTTACTGAGTATGCTGCTAAGTTCACAGAGTTGTCGAAGTATTACACTCCCTATGATGAGGCAGTAGCAGATGGGGCAGAGTTGTTTATGCTGTTAGCGACTTTGGAGGCTAAAGATAAACTGGTGATTTGCGATCTAGTCGTGGTGTGTGATTTTCCTGATGTGTTTCCTGAAGAAGTGAATGAATTACCGCCAGAGCGTGAAGTTGAGTTCTCGATTGATTTGGTACCTGGTACTAGGCCGATATCGATGGCTCTGTACCGTATATCTGCTGTTGAGTTAACTGAATTGAAGAGTCAGCTGGAAGATCTGTTGGATAAGAAATTTATTCGTCCGAGTGTGTCACCGTGGGGCGCACCTGTGTTATTGGTTAAAAAGAAAGAAGGTACTATGAGGTTGTGTGTGGACTACAGGCAACTGAATAAAGTGACGATCAAGAATCGGTATCCTTTTCCGAGGATTGATGATTTGATGGATCAGTTGGTTGGTGCGAGTGTGTTCAGCAAAATAGATTTGAGATCGGGATATCATCAGATACGTGTGAAAACTGAGGATATTCAAAAGACTGCTTTCAGAACAAGGTATGGACATTATGATTATTCTGTAATGCCTTTTGGTGTGACTAATGCGCCTGGGGTATTTATGGAGTATATGAATAGGATTTTCCATCCGTACCTAGACAAGTTTGTTGTGGTGTTTATTGACGATATTTTGGTGTATTCGAAATCTGAAGAAGAGCATGCTGAACATCTGAGAGTGGTTTTAGGAGTTCTACGAGAAAAGAAGTTATTTGCTAAACTGTCCAAGTGTGAATTTTGGTTAGAAGAGGTTAGTTTTCTTGGTCATGTGGTTTCAAGAGGTGGTGTTGCTGTTGATCCTTCTAAGATAGAAGCGGTATCTAAGTGGGAAGCTCCGAAGTCAGTTTCTGAGATAAGGAGTTTTCTTGGACTTGCAGGTTATTATAGGAAATTCATTGAGGGGTTTTCTAAGTTGGCATTACCGTTGACGATGTTGACTAGAAAGGGGCAAGCGTTTGTTTGGGACTCAAAATGTGAAGAAGGTTTCCAAGAGTTAAAGAGAAGGTTAACTACTGCTCCTATTTTGATATTACCAAGTCCGTCGGAACCATTTGAGGTTTATTGTGATGCTTCATTGTTGGGTTTGGGTGGTGTTTTGATGCAGAATAAGTAGGTGGTAGCTTATGCTTCGAGACAACTAAAGGATCATGAGGGGAACTATCTGACACACGATTTAGAGTTGGCAGTTGTGGTATTTGTTCTGAAGTTATGGAGGCATTACTTGTACGGGTCAAGATTTGAGGTTTTCAGTGACCATAAAAGTTTAAAGTATTTGTTTGATCAGAAAGAGCTGAATATGAGACAGAGGAGATGGTTAGAGTTTCTGAAGGATTATGACTTTGGTTTGAATTACCATCCGGGTAAAGCAAACGTAGTGGCTGATGCATTGAGTCGGAAATCATTGCATATGTCTATGTTAATGGTTAAGGAATTGGATTTAATTGAGCAGTTTAGAGACTTGAGTTTGGTGTGTGAGAGTACTCACGATAGTGTTAAATTGGGAATGTTGAAGTTAACGAGTGGTATTCTGGATGAGATTAGAGAGGGTCAGAAATCCGATGTGCTTTTGGTTGATAAGTTAACTCTAGTGAATCAAGGTCGAGGTGGTGAATTCAGAGTTGATGAGAATGGTGTTTTGAAATTTGGTAATCGGGTGTGTATTCCGGATGTTACCGAACTTAAGAAGAGTATTCTTGAGGAAGGACATCGTAGTGGCCTGAGTATTCATCCTGGGGCTACGAAGATGTATCATGATTTGAAAAAGTTATTTTGGTGGTCGGGAATGAAAAGAGAAATTGCGAGTTTTGTTTATTCTTGTTTGACTTGTCAGAAGTCAAAGATTGAGCATCAGAAGCCGTCTGGGCTAATGCAACCGTTGGCTATTCCAGAGTGGAAGTGGGATAGTATCAGTATGGATTTTGTTTCTGGTTTACCGAGGACAATTAAGAATTTTGAAGCTATTTGGGTGATTGTTGACAGATTGACAAAATCGGCTCATTTCATTCCGATCAGAATGGATTATCCGTTAGAGAGATTAGCTGAGTTGTATATTGAGAAAATTGTAAGTTTGCATGGTATTCCGTCGAGTATTGTTTCGGACAGAGATCCTAGATTTACATCGAAGTTCTGGGAAGGTTTGCAGAGGGCTTTGGGAACTAAGCTGAGATTGAGTTCTGCATATCATCCGCAAACTGATGGTCAGACTGAGAGGACGATTCAGTCACTGGAGGATCTTTTGAGGGCTTGTGTTTTGGAAAAGGGAGGTGCTTGGGATTGTTATTTACCTTTGATTGAGTTTACTTACAACAATAGTTTTCATTCGAGCATTGGTATGGCATTGTTTAAAGCTTTGTATGGTAGGAGATGTCGGACACCTTTATGTTGGTATGAGTCCGGTGAGAGTGTTGTGGTTGGACCGGAGATTGTTCAACAAACTACGAAAAAGATTAAGATGATTCAGGAGAAGATTAGGATTGCTCAGAGTCGTCAGAAGAGTTATCACGACAAGAGGAGGAAGTCACTTGAGTTTCAAGAGGGAGATCATGTGTTTCTTCGTGTTACTCCGATAACTGGGGTTGGTCGAGCTTTGAAGTCGAAGAAGTTGACACCTCGATTTATTGGTCCTTATCAGATTTTGGAGAGGATAGGGGAGGTAGCCTATCGTATCGCTTTACCGCCGTCACTTGCGAATTTGCATGAGGTTTTTCATGTATCTCAGTTGAGGAGGTACATTCCTGATCCGTCGCATGTGGGCCAAGTAGATGATGTACAGGTGAGAGATAACCTGACTGTTGAAACATCACCTATGAGGATCGAGGATCGAGAGTTGAAGCAGTTGCGGGGTAAAGAGATTGCTTTGGTAAAGGTAGCCTGGGGAGGACCAGCAGGTGGCAATGTGACTTGGGAACTTGAGAGTCAGATGAAGGAGCCTTATCCAGAGTTATTCGCTTGAGGTATGTTTTCGAGGATGAAAACTCTTTTAGTGGGGGAGAGTTGTAACACCCCGATAAAATATGATAATTATTTAATTTAAGTTTAATAATATATTATGATGATAATATGAATGAGAGGTTATTATTCATATATATTATTATTAGTATATTTATTAATTTAATTAAATAATTGGAATATTATTGGATTATTATTATTGGAATAATAAAGTTGGAATTGGAACGATTGTTGGAATCGGTAAAGAGTCCCATTTATAAAAAGGGTTTTTCACGTGAAAGGAGAGAAGCGACTAAAAAGTGGAAAAAGGAGAAAAGAGAAGAAACTGAGAAAGGGAGAAGAAGAGGCTAGGGCTCAAGAGGAGAATTCACGATTGTTGAAGGTCAAAGAATCAATTGCCGGATTAACTCAGGTAAGGGGGGTTTATCATCGTTTAATGGGTATTATGGGTTAACATGTAATGGGTAGTAATAAGCCATTGAATTGACTCTAATCAGGATGATGAATGCAGCAAATTGTGAACTTATGGATGAATGAGATATGGGTTTATAATTGAAGAAAATTCGTAGGAATTAGATGTAACAAGGTTAGAAATTGTGAAATTGAATGGGTATGTTCTGTGTTAGATAATATGAACGAATGCTGTGTAAAAATTGGACTTTGGGAGGTTGGATCTGAGAAATCTCGTAGCAGAGAAAAACCCATAGCAGATCTGGAATTCTGGTTTCTGGTCATACGCGTATGACACTAGGCCATACGCGTATGAGATGGCCTGGAGGGGAGGAGAATGGTGCTGATACGCGTCATACGCGTGTACTTACCGTAGCCTGTGAGTGGTACGCGTATGGGGTGAGGCCATACGCGTATGAATGAAGAAGATGATGTTCTAACATAGTTTTGTCTCTGTTGGTACGCGTATGGGAGAAGTGGTACACGTATCATACGCGTATGAGACAGGCCATACGCGTATGGGCTTGGCTAGGAAATGTGCCATACGCGTATGGGCATGAGGCATACGCGTATGGGCAGAAGTTTGATTTTTTCTGAGCTGTTGTTGTGCAGTTTTGGTCGTTTCAGCTGAGTGATGTAATTTAGCTGATGCATTATATAGTAGCGATCATTTCCCGTTGTTTTGAGCAGTATAAGTATTAGTAGAGTGTGCTAATATTGTGATTTATTATTTGGCATGACATGATATGATTCTGTGATAAATATGTTGATGATGTATGATGGTATGCATAATGCTGTGAATATATCTATTATGTATGCAATTGTGAATGGACTGTTTATGGCTTAGAGTGTGAGCATATGTCCATTGTGGATTGTTGTTGATGTTTGCATGCTAGGTGATTTAGCGTGCATAACATGGCCTTTATGGTGGTAGCTAATTCCCATGGTGAGGAGTTAGTGAGTTGTTTATGGCTTAGAGTGTGAGCATATGTCCATTGTGGATTGTTGTTGATGTTTGCATGCTAGGTGTTTTAGCGTGCATAGCATGGCCTTTATGGTGGTAGCTAATTCCCATGGTGAGGAATTAGTGAGTGAGTCACTAGGTCTCAAATGAGTGGGACTAGTGAGCTTGGTAGCCGTATCTGGGTTTGATCGGTGAGGTTGAACTATGGGTTCACGAATAGTCGGTACGGCATGCATGGAGTCTCATTTCATAATGTATGTATGGCGTATAATATGAATGGATGTATTCTAATATTATACGTGTGTTTTGCATTTGTGTTTGTGTTAAGTATGATTATGAGTTGATGTTGCCGTTGCTGAATGTGTGATATGATTAGGGTGATGAATGTGTTAATTTACTTAACATTACATGATATTTTATAATGCTTATTATATCGATTGAGGAACTCACCCTTACAACTATGTTTCAGGTAACGAGCAGTGATTGAGTAGAAGCTAGTGC
The DNA here is from genome assembly GCF_024323335.1 of Lathyrus oleraceus. NCBI lineage: Eukaryota > Viridiplantae > Streptophyta > Magnoliopsida > Fabales > Fabaceae > Lathyrus > Lathyrus oleraceus. The sequence continues at coordinate 119,786,068 of NC_066581.1, read as the reverse complement.
TTGGAGTCTAGTGTAGTTCCTTAGTGAGTCATGCTCTGGTATATGTAACATCGGGACGGGATGTTTTACTTTGTTCTCATTTTTGGTTGTTGAACAATTTTACATGTAATGTGTTACATGGTTCGAATGTTGTTAGATTTCTATCCGCTGCGAATTGTGCAATGTTTTATTTTGATTAATAAATGAGCATGACAAGTTATTTGGTGATTGGTGTGAAGTGTCAAGTGTGACACCCTGAAATTGCATATCTACTCTGATTCATATTTTGTTGTTTTAATTAATTATTGGGGTATTTTAGAAGGGTGTTACACGAACCGGCCGAGGTTCATCTGATTTACATTCTGAAACATAAGATGAAAATCAACTGGCCGTACTACATTGCCAGTAGAATGTTTGGGCTACGTGATTCCGGACGAGGAACGGCTCTTGCCTACGGATCCTTCATTCAAGAGGTCCTCACTGCAGCCAACGTCAATCATCCGACTTTCCCGTACACTTCCATCTCATCTGACAAAGAGTTTAGCACAAAAACTATGTCTATGATGGGATATCTTTGGTGCAATGAGCGGAGAATGTATAAGTTTATTCGCAGAGCAAATATTCCTGCAGATGATGACAGTGATGAAAGCGAAGAACAAGAAGATGACGAGGAAAATGAAGAAGAGGACGCCAGGAACGATTTTGATCACAATGGTGGAGATGATAATCCTCCACCCGTTGACACTCACGACTACTCGGACTCCGCTTGGGCTCAGCAGTCGCATTCAACTGAAGAAGATGTTCCACGCTGGGGTGGCTGGGGTGAATGGCAACATACGGGCTGGTCAACTCAACGTCAATTCTACCAGCCGTATCACCAAGATGAAGAAGAATCTCCTCCGTCCCCTCCACAGCAAGCAGAATCTTCCGAAATTTTGAATATGATGCACAATATGCAGATAGCTCAACAGTCCTTCATGCAAGCTCAAGATGAGCGCTATGCTCATATCAACGAGCAACTTCAAGCCCAAAATGAGCGTCTCGACTCCTTCTCTACAAGCATGAATGACCGGTTAGCAACCTTTTCGGCTTCATTTGAACTTCAGGAAAGGTCGATCGACGAGAGTCTCAAGCATCTGAACGGTGTCACCGAATACCTTTCATCTCTGGCTGACCCTTAAAAAAACCCGGGCATTTGTTATCATCCAGGACACCGCCACTAGGACATAGACATTCACATGCACTGTGTAGTTGATTGTTATTTTGAATGTATTTCTATGTTTTACTTGTTTTTTAATAAATGACTATTGCTCAGAAATGACATTGGTGTGTTATTATTATCTGTTTATGTTATTTCCTGTGAAATTTCCTTGTTATCTTGAATAATCACTTTGTCTCTCTTTTTGATGTTGTCAAAGGGGGAGAAAAGTGCACAAAGCAGGCAGACAAAAATGCCCACAACTAACAGTCGCTTTCTGCAGATAGCCTTAGATTACAAAAGAAAGGGGGAGTGTGCAAAATGTGTCAATACTGCATGCTGTTTGTCACGTTGACTTATACAGGTTGTCATCATCAAAAAGGGGGAGTATGTAAAGACAAAGAGTCAGACAACATACGATCGCAAGTTTCGATGATGATAAAAGACCATCATGCACGTCTACAAACAAATGCAACACATTACCCATCATATCCTTTTCTACCTTTGTCTAAACCTATTATAATGATTAAAAACACATGTGGACAAAGTGTGATCATGACGAAATGCATGAAAATCACAAAACACAGTTTTATCCAGATTTGAAGGCCTTGAGTCGACCATAGGGGTCAGCTCAAAGCTCACGGGTCAGCACAAAGCTCAGCTAAACTGGAGATTGGTCAGTGCATGCTTCTTTGCGTCGACCATAAGGGTCGGCGCATAACTCACGGGTTAGCGCAAAAATCCCTTGAGTCGACCAGAGGTCAGCGCATGGCATAATAATGCTATCCTGGGTCAACGCATGGAACCATGGGTCGACCATAGGGGTCGGCGCATCACTCACGGCTCAGCGCACGCCGACCTATGGTCGACCGCTCGTGCGTAAACTCAGTTTTATGAGTTATTTCCACTGTTTGAAAGTCTGTTATTTTTGGTTGGTTTGCCAGTTACTATATATAGAAGTCAAAACACTTTTACTAACTAACATTTGCCAATTTGAGTTCAAGTGTTCAAGGAAACAAGAAAGAGTGAAAAAGGTGTCCAAGACTCATCATCTTCATCTTCAACATTTCACAACACATCATCTGCACACAATTACTTTTGATGTGGTTCGTGATCGATTAAAGGTGATAAGGTTCGAAGCTGTGATCGAAGAATCAAGTTCGAGTTGAAGCTTGTGGCAGGTTCTTTCTTGAATAAAACCGTTAGGGTTTTGTCCTCCAATACGGGATTGTGTTTGGGGGTTTTTGGACGAATCGCTTCATCAATATTCAGCCGAGCGAAGGTGATTGAGAAGAGGAAGTCTTCATCAGTCTAGTAGCGGATTCGGTGGCATTGAAGTGAAGGATTCGGGTTCGACTCGTTGTGTTTGAGATCAGCCGGGCCGAGGGTTTGAAGAACGGAAGATTCTTCAACAAAGGGGCTGGAATCGGAGGTCTAGCAACAACGATCGAAGGTCTTGATTCATCTTGAATCAAGGAGCAAGGATAGGAAGCATCATTCAACACATTGGAAGTTTTGTTATTTACATGCTTTGCAATCCTTGTATAAACGATTAAATTTCACAGGTGATATCTAATTAATCATCTCAATTCTAATTTTAGAATTGAGGGCAGACGTACCCCGAAGCGAGGACGGAGGGGGAACTGCCTCATCAAATCTCTGTCTTCTTTAATTTTCTGCATAAGTGCTTTTCAGCTTAAAAATTAAGTGATTTTAGTTTAAGCAATTTTACCAAACGTTGATATAAGTTGAGTAAGAAACTAAAACTGCTGTTTGAATACAAAGTACAATAGTTTATTGTACTAGATAAATTTGAATTACTTACTCAACTCAAATATCTCTTGGAGTGTATGCACACCAAGTGTTTGTGAATTTGCATAAGCCAAAGTTGTCTTAAGTTTGCACTCAGTTTAATTTGGTATTTTGGATCATTGGAACTAGGCTTGCTAGTTAGTGAAATATATCAATTGAGTGTGAAAATAGTGTAGTGATTAGTATTTCATTTTATCTCTAATCCATTAGCTTAACGCATATCCGGTTTTCCAATAACGGTTCGTTTTAGACTAAAATTTTCTCTCGGCCGCTTTCGCATTCAAAACAAATTTTTAAAACCAATTTTCTCTCAAATTGGTAGCGCCGACTCAAGTTTTTAATTGGGATCTATTCAACCCCCCCCCCCTTCTAGATCCGTGCCATAGTCTAACATCCCACACTCTTTCAGATGGGTATCAAACTCTAGGATTAAATACTCATCACTTCGATCTGATCGAAGAGTTTTAATATTCTTACCTAGTTTGTTAGGTTTCACCCTTTTGTATTAATGTTATTAATAGGCATTTCAAGATCAAGGACATATAGTCCATTGTACATTTGTGCAGTAGCATTGAATATATCATTCAAATAAATTGAGCAACAATTGTTCTTTATTATGAATGAAAAATCGAACTTGTCCAAACAAGAAACGGAAATAATATTCCTGCTAATTGCTGGTACATAATAACAGTTCTCTAACTGAATTATTAAACCACTAGGTAAAGTCAATTCATAAGTTCCTACGGCTAAGGCAGCAACCTTTGCTCCATAGCCAACTCGTAGGTCGACTTCACCTTTTGCCAAATCTCTACTCCATTTTAGTTGCTGCACATTTGTACAAATGTGAGAAATGCATCCAGTATCTGATACCCATGATGCAGAAGTAGATAAATTAATAACAAAAATACCTGAAGTTGAAGTCTCTACTCCATTCTTCTTATCTTCCAGGTACTTTGGGCAGTTCCTCTTCCAGTGTCCGGTCTTACCGCAATGGAAGCAGGTGCCTTCTTTTGCTATTCCTCCACTAGGCTTCAAAGCAGCAGTGGGTCTGGGATTGGCAACTTCCTTGTCCTTCCCCTTATCACTCTGCTTAGTGGGCCTTTTGTTCTGTCTCTTTCCATTTCCGATCATCAGAATGGACTTCCCTTTTGACTTCAGATTCTGCTCGGCAATTCTTAAGATGGCGAGCAGTTCAGGAAGAGATTTGTCCATATCAATCATATTGAAATTTAGGACAAATTGATTGAAACTATCTGGCAACGATTGCAAGACCAAATCAGTTGCAAGTTCCTTTTCGAGGGGAAAACCCAATCTCTCAAGGTTTTCCACATACCCAATCATCTTGAGTACATGGGGACCTACAGGGGCTCCCTCAGCTAACTTGCTTTGAAAAAGGGCTTTTGAAACTTCAAACCTCTCATGCCTTGCTTGCTCTTGATAGAGCAACTTCAGGTGTTCGATCATATCGAATGCTGACATGTTCTCATGTTGCTTTTGCAATTTTGAGTTCATGGTAGCCAGTATGAGACAAGCAGTTTCATTGGCATCATCGACATGCTTCTTATAAGCATCTCTTTCTGCCTTAGGTGCAGAACTAGGAGGTTCCTCTTCAGGAACAGGTGTCTCCAAGACAAACAACTTTTTATCATGTTTGAGGACAATCCTCAGGTTTCGGTGTCAATCCAGAAAATTTGTCCCCACTCTTGCTTCTAAACATATATAATAAAATTATATAATTAAGTTTGACTCATCGTTTTAGCAGTTGGATATTACAATTATCCCATCGCACCTTAACTAATACAAAACATGCACCTCGCGTAGGCGAAACCTACATTATCCGTACTTATGTTGCTTAAAGATGATAAGAATTTTTTATGAATCCGCTGCGTGATGATTTTATGAAGTTGAATTATTGGAGTGAATGACATTATTTTGTCGAATTAAGAAAAGTGTTACATATTGTTGTGATTCCTTAAAGTGGAAATTGTTTAAAGTTGAACATGTAATATTCCATTTATAGAAAATTTTACGACTCTGATTTTGTTGTTATAACTCGTGGGTAGAAAATGGGGTGTTACATTAGTGGTATCAGAGCGACTGACCACTGACCCGAATAACGGTAACCGACTACTTCTCAGGATTACCTGCACGTTGTCACATAAGGACAACATTCAACAGAAGGGGTGAGTTACAATAATTATAATCAGTATATGAAAAACAATACAATAACGTGATGATTTTATGAAGTTGAATTATTGGAGTGAATGACATTATTTTGTCGAATTAAGAAAAGTGTTACATATTGTTGTGATTCCTTAAAGTGGAAATTGTTTAAAGTTGAACATGTAATATTCCATTTATAGAAAATTTTACGACTCTGATTTTGTTGTTATAACTCGTGGGTAGAAAATGGGGTGTTACAATACTAGTCTTGATGAGTGCTAAAACTTGGAAAGCAAACATATATAATATTCTCATAATTTGTTTAGTTAAGTTTGACCCATTGTTTTAACAGTTGGATATTACAATTATCCCATCGCACCTTACTAATATATAAATCATGCACCTCGCGTAGGCGAAACCTACATTATCCGATATTAGTCTTGATGAGTGTTAAAACTTGGAAAGCATAAACTTAATATTTAATTTGAGGGAATTGCAATTTTTTCTGATCTCACCGGCTTGTTTATATAAACCGTCTCTCACATGCATCAACATACATTCACATGCATCAACATACATACATACATAATGAAACAG